>NC_081172.1:25202837-25513030 GCF_012432095.1 Onychostoma macrolepis
CCTGACAAGAGATCAGAGACCATTCCTTCATCCAGAATCACTCCTGACCCTTTAGATTCCCAGCTCCATGTTGGTGCTTCTTCTCTTCAGTTCTCCACTCATTTTCTATAGGGTTCAGGTCAGAGGACTGGAATGGCCAGCAGAAGCTTGGTTTTGTGCTCAGTGACCCATTTTTGTGTTGTTTTTGAGGTTTGTGTTTGGATTATTGTATGGTTGGAAGATCCAAACATGGCCCATTATAAGATTTCTAACAGAGTCAGTCACTTATTGATTTTTTATCTGTTGGTATTTGATAAAATCCATGTTGCCATGTGTCTAAACAAGATGTCCAGGACCTCCAGCAGAAATATAGGCCCACAACATCAAAAATACAGCAGTATATTTCATTGTACACATGGAGTAGTTTTTATCCCCGTGTTCACCAAACCCATCTCGAGTGTTTGCTGCTAAAAAGCTCATTTTTTAGTTTCTTCTGACCATAGAAGCCAGTCCCATTTGAAGTTCCAGTCGTGTCTGATAACTGAATATGCTGGAGTTTGTTTTTGGATGAGCGAGGAGAATTTTTCTTGAAACCCTCCCAAACAACATGTGGTGATGTAGGTGCTGTTTGACAATTTGTTTTTAAGGTTTTCTGACCCCGAGACTCAACTATTTTCTGCAATTCTCCAGCTGTGGTCCTTGGAGAGTGTTTAGCCACTCAAACTCTCCTTCTCACCGTGCATTAGGACGATATAGACACACGTCCTCTTCCAGGCAGATTCATAACATTTTCTGTTGGAATTTTCACTGCTCTAGCTCTTTTCTTAAAGCTCTTTTCTTGAATATGAATGGGAATATACTTCAGAGATATTTTACTCATAAGAACTTTTTGGGGTACCAATAATTGTGTCCAACGTGTATTTGAGAAAAAAACATTTATTTCATAATGATATTTCCCCACATTTTAAATTCTTATTATCCAATTAAAGGTTAGATCGAAAGGATTAACAATGCAGATAAATTTTCACAGCCTTCTTTGATCATATTTACCAAGGGTGCTGATATTTTTGGCCATGACTGTATGAATTTAATTATTTTAATATAATACTATATATTTACATGTATAGTGTCTTCTCAATTTGTAATAATTCATATGATTTATAGTTTAATCAAATGTTATAAATTATATTTTGAGACTGTGTTTATTTGGCCCTTAGTAAGTAGTCATTTAGCAGACGACTACTTAGTGTAATACATTAGCCTACACTTAGTACATATACAATCTTCATTTATAGATCAATGATATTTTCAAGCTTTCAGTAAGTTACAAAGAATGTTCCACACCTCTTGTGATTGGAATTCTTCTAAAACGTTCTCTGAGCTTTTCCAATATTTTGCTCCATCTGTTCATCTATTTTAACAAGCGGTCCAGTCTCTCTGGACGAAAACATTCACAGCATGATATCACAACCAATTACTTTTGAATTCCGGATAAACATGCAATTCTCGGACCACAAACTATTGACCCACATTGTAAGTGGGTCACTACTGTGCTTTTGGGCAAAACTCCATGTGTGTGATCAGTTGTTCCGTTTAGGAACAGGCACTTGATTTCATACAGGCACTTGATTGTGGTTAGTTGGATGGCGCTTACGCACTGCGGAAAGATGAACTGCTCAACTGGTATCTCCCTCTGACCTTGTGCTTCTTGTGTGCAAGAGTTTTGATTAAAAACCTCAGAAGTATGCCATTTGTTGCTTCCTCGTTCTAATATTAAACCAACAGTGCCTACAGCCACAAATCATTTCAATATACTACACTGTAAAAAAAAAAGAGTTGAGCGAACTTAAAAAAAAATTGTTTACCAGCTTCAGCAGATTTTTGAGTTTGCTCAACTTATTTTTGTGGGAGATTCTCAATTTTTGTTGTATAAACTTAAAACGACAAGTTGAGAAAACTCAAAAATCTGCTGAAGCTGGTTGCCTTAAAATTTTAAGTTGGCTCAACTTTTTTTTTTTTTTTTTCAGCGTACCTTTAAATCATTTATAAACTTGTTTTACTTCATTTGCTTAAAGGAATGACTCTCCTCAAGATAATTTTGACACAATTTACTCACATTGTTCCAAACCTGGATGACTTACATGGGGCACAAAAGGAGATGCTGGTTGCTCTTTTTCATGCAGTTACAATAAATGAGCACTGAAGCTTTGTGACCCGAATCACCTGTCACTAAAAAAAAAAAAAAATGTACTCAGAGGAATCATTCATTCATAAATTGGCCATTGCTACTTCTCACTTAGACACACCAATGAGAGTTAGGGTGGGTGTTGTTCACAGTCCAATTATTCACTGAATAACAAGTCTGAATAATGATTTTTATCCATAAAATGCGGTAATTATTGTAATTATTGTAGTCACATTCAGTGTTCCTCATAGTGTAAGAGTGACAGATAAATGTGAGGTGTGGGAGGGAGAGAAGGCTTGGGTGGGTCTGGATGTTCTTTGATTCCTGAGAATGATTCGTGAGTCATCTTCTTAGTAACTCCACAGCTAACAGGTGCTCTAAATGCTGAACTACCTGTTTAACAAGCCCTGTCAGCCTCTTGAGGTTACTCAGAGACTGTTTCATGGCCAACCGTAAAGTCTTTCCACAATTAGGTTCCTACGAGTGGAGGGAAACTCAGTTCAATCCAAGAGTTTATAGAGCCAGGAAAATGTGTCTAATTAGAACAACAGGGCCACTCTAAATTCAGAGTTCATTTTACTTTAAAATACTTTTTTTAACAACACAATAGAAAAGAGCTATGGAGGGAGAATCCTGTCTATTAAATGAAGACAAAGACAAGTATAGAGAAGGGCCGTGTGTTCTTACGCATATCACATTAATAGTCTTTCCTGTGGTGTGAAGTACTATTATATAACAATGATAGTCTGTGATCAGGGATTTGGCCTGCATCTGATCTTCTCCTTCATTTAATACTCTTTCCGTGACATTCAGCGTTTCTCTGTTTCATGTCATTGCTGAGTGCTTCATCAAGAGCAAACAAAAGATCATATTGCATCAATAGGGCCACTCAACATGGTGCTTCAGTTTTAATATCTGCTAACATTGAACAATAACACTTCACCGAGGTTATGCACACACACAGGACAGAGAGAATATTATGTAAAGCCTGTAGAGAACAGCAAAGATATTAGTGTCTTTACTCACAAAATGCCTTTTTTAATAGATCAAGAAGTCAAAAAAGTTATCCAAAAACACTTTTAGACGCAAATTAACAACTGCAACTAAAAACCACCAACCACAACTTTCAGATGCCACTTTATTATTATTATTATTATTATTTTTATCTCAGCCGTCATGCAATCAAACGCATGAGATAGTGGGATATCAAAGAAGCAAAGTCACAGATGAATTTAGCTCCTACCTGCCTCAGTAATCTTGAAGACCTTGATTAGTTTAGGTGTGTTTAATCAGGATTGAAGCTAAATCCTGCAGGATCCAAGAATAGGATTGGGAACATTTTGTCTGTGTGTTAGTGGTTGGGATTTTTCAGTGACGTATCCTTCACTGGAGACAGCATTTTTCAAATTTCGGACGCACCCAGTGACTCTCTCATAAAGTCAACCGCTGGGGTAGCTATAACCTGCAGAAACACTGAAAAATCCCCACAACTAATGCACAGACCAGGCGCTCCCAATTCTGCTCCTGGAGGACCACTATCCTGCAGAGTTTAGCTTCAATCCTGATTAAACTATCCTGAAGGTCTTCAGGATTACTAGAAACGCCCAGTCAAGTGTTTTGAGGAAGGTTAGAGCTAAACACGCTGTGCAGGTCACATTTGTTGGCTGCATACGTCATTGAGGCCACCTTTTTTCAGAAAAGTAACCATTACATCACAAAGTAAGAAAGAAATGACAATAATTTATGCATCTCGAGGAATAACAGTAAATTTTATAATCATGACATTTCTGAAATGAGACTTTCTTAATGACATATGTGGCCGACAAATGCAACCTTCGAAATGAGACAGCTAGAATTTGTCTGAAATGTGCAAAGGCAACAAGTGGAGTGATACAGAGAGTGAAAAGTCCCAGTAATTTTGGACTGTTATATCAGCACTCTTGGAACACCGCTCATCCATTAACATTCAAGAACCGAAAAGACAGAATATTCAAAATTGGTATAAAATAAATATATCATTCAGCACGGACCCTCATTTATGTTGTCATCTGCTGACAGTATCATCACAGACTTTTGTAACAAAGGTGACCAAATCAGACTAGAAAGCAGCACAATTTACCAAAAACGTGATCTGGGAATAAAAACCAGGAACACTTGGTTATATAGCAGCATGAATCAGAACATCCTCTGTACACAGTGATTGTAACAAGTGTTCACATACTTTGAAAAAGCGGGTTTATTAATAGCACATTTAGGGATAGTGTGATTTGAAGTGAAGGGTGTTTATCAAAGCCAGCTGAGCTGATCTAAAAATACTTTATATGACACCAATAAACCACAGCGATGCTCTCCAGACACCACTTTAGGGCCATGCTAGCCTGCTAGAAGTTCTTGTGTTTCCTGGGTCCTGTGAGCACTTTGGGGTGTGTAATGGCTTCCTCCCTCATACACTGCTGTAACTGGCAATCTGTGAAAATGAACTTCTGTGACCTTGAGTTAAACAAGTGCTCCATTAAGCTGCTGTCAGCTGACTACCTTCAAAAGCAGCTTATCCTTTTGTTCACTCGGCTCTACAGCCATTATTTTTATCCTAACGCCATCTGACAGTTTGACTGGGACTGTCAGTGAGGGTCACTCGGCTCGTGTGCGAATGACACAAACCTGGTTTGGACATGACACGCACAATAAAAAGCAAAGCATGGGTTGAGTTCACCAGAGGTCACAGCCGAGAGGAGCAGATATCTGTTGGTTAGCTGTAATGGATCTCTTTCAGTCATGGGAAATAGAAGCAGGTGATGCTTCTGTCACTATTCACAGCCTGTTGATGCTGATGACTGTATAGCAAAGCAGTGGAAATGCTAATGAAGAGAGAGTCTGGAAGAATGTGTTGTGGGAAATTCAGTGATAGGAAAGAATTAGCAGTGTTTGCCAAGGCAAACATCACAATGATAACTCCTTTAACTGGAGTTAAGGATCTGCGCAAACACTCAACCATGAATCTTAAAGGCATAGTTCACCCAAAAATGAAAATTCGGTCATTAATTAATCGCTCCAAACCCATAAGACCTTCGTTCATCTTCTGGACACAAATGAAGATATTTTTAAGAAATGCGAAACCCTGCATAGACAATGAAACTACCACGTTTAAGGCCCAGAAAGGTAGTAAAGATATCGTTAAAGGATATCGCTTTGGTACGTAACTCTTCCAGCATAGTTCGTCTAATGAATATGAATGATATCTCAAATCATAGGCCTTGATAGAAAAGGTGGTGCTATTGCTTAGAGAAGCAACTAGAGTTTTTTGCCAATAAAAAGGATTTGTCACCTAGCAACCACCCAGAACATGTTAGCTGCATGCTAAAAACCACTCAGAATCCATTAGCAACTACATATCAACACCCTCAAGTCATGTACGCAAATGCACAGCCAAGCACCACTTGCTGCTGCAGCGTTTTAACACCAAGCAGTTGTAGTCGAGACTCTGAGTCAAGACAGAAACCAGGAGCTTCATTTATAAAGTGTGCATACACTCAGATTTGATCTTAGAGTGTGCGTACGCTTAAATCCACGTCAACACTCAAATTTGTAAAAACTGGCTTTGATGTGGAAAAGTGCTTAACGTCACGTCAGGGTCTGAGCAGACGTACACACTTTTTCTTGTCTGACTACTGCAGGTTTTTGAAAATGTAAGCTGTTCTAAATGAAAGAATTTGGATGATGACTGGAGATGTTTTACATGTTAATGATATTAATTAGGAGTCGTTTACAAGCAGAGAGCTGGAACCATTCATTCAAGTTCAAGATAATTATTGCGATTCATAGATTTCACATCTGAAAGACGCATACGTGCGTTTCCTGTACGTACGTTCATTTTATTAATCACCCGTACGCATATTTGAGAGATGATCGTAAGATCAATTTTAGGATGGTTTCTGCGCAGCATTTTATAACTGAGGCCCCAGTATGGGTCTAGGTTTGAGAAGTACTGCTCTAGACTTGTTCTCAAAATCGTACACTTTGTAATAATAAAGTGGCACTAATGAATGAAAAAAAAAAAAGAGTAGTATGTTCTGAGGGCATGGAAACCTGTTTCTCCATGGACTGGAATTCAGGTCAACATCTCTAAAGGACCCAGGTTGAAGAAACCAGCTGATTAATGTGTGTCTAGAGGAACTGAACTCCCTCTAGGCTGTGTGGACATGGTAACCACACTTATGTTGTGGCTGATGTTCCTAAGGAACCAGGAGAAAGGATGCAAGGAGGCTTATTATCCTGAAACACACAGCTGGCCTGCTCTTCAGTCAAGCTCTGGTGGGAATAGTCTCCATTTAGATCTTATAAGCAACTCAAGTTTTATTTGTGCAGATTGATTTTAGACAGATTAGTTTGTCACATTCTTAGATGGTATGATATGTTAACTTTTCATGCTTTTCATGTGGTTTTAGTGGATTGCTATAAAGTTGCTAAGGTGTTATGGGTTCCCAAGTGGACAATCAGCAGAGCCCAGTCCAAGTCTTTTCAATATTCTGGTCTCTAGATAAATTGCAAATCAGATCACTTAGAAAAGTAAAAGCACACCTTTTCAAAACAATTTGCATGATCTGATGCATCATTCATGTCTGAAGCACAATTTGGGTGAGAAATTAGAAACGGCATATAATCATAGTAAACTGTAGGCTTCTATAACACCAAATTCACTGGTTCCCTCGCATGTCTAACGAAGAGACAAGATTAACATTCTGTGTTAAGATCATATTTGCTGTTATGGTAGTGGGCAAATTACAGCCTTCTCAGGGAGATTGTGTTCCAGCCCCTGCCCAAGAGTGACCCCGTCAGTGTAGGGAGTTTCTCTGCCCCAGGGTCACAAGATCTAAGGCAGACTCCAAAACAGCCGTTGCTATGGATGGTCAACAAACACTTTAAGAGCAACTCTGAAATCACACAAATGATAATCTGTCGTATCATTTGCATCAGGGCTCTTTATTAATGGAACAGTAAATGTGATTCTGTGATATTGGCTGTGAAATATATGTGGGAAATTGTTTGTAATCTCAATCTAATAAGAAATTTAGAGGTAGACGTTCTTTCACTTTTGTCTTCACTGGTTCATTTTAAATAGTCCTTGTCCAGTCCACTCTAAACAATTTATCAGACTTCAGAAAGTGAGAGTTCAGCTTGACAGCATCTTTCATAGCATGTGGTTTCTTAACCTGCTTCTGTCATAGTACTCCGTTTCCACTGGACTGGAGGGACCAGGGGTCTGTACCATGAAGCCGGTTTAGCTAGGTAAATTTCGGTTTAGTTTGCGCCAACTCTGGATTTTAGGTGCCTTGAAAGTGGCTTGGCTTTTAGCTGTGTTCATCGCCATAGTAACTGCTCCGGGGCAGGTTATGTTCTGGTTTAGAGATCTCAAACCGAAATTTGACCAATCAGCTTCAAGCAAAATGACACATCTCTGACGCAATAAAGCCACTCCCCCAGTTTCTCTTACTCCAAATTCAAGGACGCTACATAGTAAAATATTTTTAAAGATATCATCTGATTTTTAGAGATTATTATTTGTATAATTATATGATTTATATAATTATTATACCCTTAATCCATTACACAAGCCAGCTTAGTTTAATAGTAATTATTAAGCTTATGATTTAAATTAATGTAAACATATAGATAATATGCAATATAAATAAGTTTTAGAATCAATAGCTTTAAACATGACTACATATGAGCTTAGATTTTTAAAGTGTTTTATACCTATATTATCAACTCTAAAAACTAACTTTACAACTTTTACTTGCACTTATATGGCAAGATGTTTTCTTTAAGTTTTCCTCTTTCAAGGATTTCAAGGTTTCATCTTGAAATGTGTTTAAATTCTTAATTGTTTAATCTTTGGTAGTGAATCGCACTGACAAGGCATGTGATTGGCTGTTCATTAATGATGTCACACTTTCACGTGCACATGCTCCATTAACTCAGGATCAAGCCTGAGTTGACAAAGTTGATGATCAGCTTCATGGTGCCAACAAAGCTGCATTGGACTGGTTTGGTTGTCAACTCAAAACTAATCCTATAATGCGGAGTTTGTTCAGCCACCATCATGGTACAAGCCCCTGGTCCACAATAGTTTGCATCTGATCAGCATTTATGACCTTAAGTTGTTTCCTTTTTCCTCCATATCCTTGTGTATAAGAGAAAACTTTGGGAGATTCAAAAATGGGACATATCTTTTAGATCACATCCTGTGATGGTGTTATTGGTACTAGAATAAGCTTATGGAACATTCCACAAACCTGCAGCAAATAACGACTGGTTAGATTAACAGGTGTGAACTAACAGAGGGAAACCCCTTTTCTGAACTTTGCCCGTGTGTATTTTCCCACTCAAAAAACAGACAGGTCACAGTGATACACTTGCTGGCCATTTTATTGATGTTATTTTACACAGTGGAACCAATGATAACAGAATGAAACCAGCATTTAAAGGCAAAATTAACAAAAAAAAAAAATAATAAAAAAAAAAAAACTTAAGTGTTCTACATGCTATATCTGAACCTAATTCAATCATGCTCGCTTGGAAAAAATAAAGTTTTTCATAAAAACACAATTAAAATAAAATTAATGACTTATACAATATACTTCACCATTAACTTCATTTTAAATGTACCTTCCATTGGTTTTCTTCCATGCACAGTTTCTAACAATGTATAATTTATTTTATATATATATATATATATATAAAAAATAAAAATAAAAAAAGGAAAAAAAAAATTAAGACTTTTAGGCGCATAAAATGCCATAAAGCAGTATTCCACTCATACAAAGCACCTACAAGTACAACAAAAAAACAAAAAAATCCTCCTCCTCATGGTGAATCCTTATGAAAACAAATGGTTGAACTTGGGGGAAAACGTCATGAATTTCTGTACAACTCAAACAGATGAGTGATCATCCACAGCTAAACAAACAGAGCGCCAAAACAGACCAGAATGGAAGTACAATGCCTCACATTGAAAAATTACAATGTTCTTAAAATAAATATCTCACATCTGCTAAAAATAAATAATGATCTTAACACTTCACTATGGCAAATGCAAAACGTAAAAGTAAAACATCGATGAAAGGGCAAGTGTTTCTTTAAAGCACTACAGTTGGGAGACAGAACCTTCTGCTGTTACCTTGAGGTAGATAACGCCTTTACGAACCTACAGTTAACGCATTGCAAACCTACGGTTAATGTTTGCTGTGCTGGCATCACGTTTGAGGAAGTTTACAGTATGAACAAAATTACAAAAAGGCTTTGCTTTTAAATGGAAATGAGGTGGAAAAGGTCAAATAAATATATTAGCCTTAATTAAAAAAAATTAAAATAAAACAGGAAGAGAAAGGCCAAGACGCACTGCTTGTGTCAGTCCTATTGAGGTCACATTATGATGTCAGTGGCAGCGTCTCCCACACGGTTAGTGCATTATTTCCGCCCTCATTTCTATTCCTTTGCTTGCAAATGGATAAACCATCTATTTCACTACTGAACAGTTGTTCCTGCCTTTACCTAATGTTTTCTGAATCTACAGTACACTGTGTGCAAATGTCATGGAGTTAGTTTCTTTTTAAATATATATATATATAGAGAGAGAGAGAGTTGAAACTGAAAATTAGAGGGCAAACACATATTTCATGTGTAGGAACACAGTCCAGCACTTTGGATGAATTTATGAACTGAATTAACTTACATTTAATCCACAGATTAAAAAAAGAAAAAGAAAAGAAATAAGTTTCCTTAAAAGTAACCATATGTAAAAAGATAAAAAATGATTCAAGTACAGAAATACATAACTCTATAAAAAATAAGCTGGACTCTGCTTGAACGGGGTGGATTGTTTAATTTAAATGCTTGAAAATGCTGCTGTAGGTTTTATGGGCGATTTGTGGAGAGCGCTTAACAGCAGAGGGCGTTAACGTGGCCTGGATGGACTTCAGAGGAATGTCACCCGCTCCCTCGAACCCCGGAATGGCCAGAGACTCCAGCTGCATGTTAAAGACGATCTCGCCGCCGCAGGATATGAAGTCATCCTCCGGTGTGGACTCCTCGACCGGTTCGGGGATCTCAGATTCTACCTCCTCCCGCTTGTTGAAGAGGCGGTCCAAGTAACTACTCTGGCAGCTGCTGCTCTCCTTCTGGAGCTGCTCGTCTTTGCGGACGTCCCAGCAAGCCTCGTCGATTAGGCTGCTCTCGGTAACGTCGCTGTCCGTGAAACTCTCCCAAGGACAGGGTGCTCGGACGCCGAGCTGCGCCAGGTTGACTAGACACTTCTCTTCTTTCTCCTGACTGATGGACTTTGACATGGAGCCGCAAGGAGCACGGGTATCCAGCTGGGAAACGGAGGTGTTCAACTCATTCAGGAGGTCAACGTCGCCGGATTCTGGCTGAAGGCTCATTTTGATGGTGCTGGCGATAAACGAATCAAAGTCGAAGCCCTGGTTGTGGTTCTGGTGTTTTTCCTGTTCGCGATCCTTCTCGGCCACGCAGTGGTTCTGAGACGCCTCTTGCCGGGCGATCTGGGCCTTAACCAGTCCGTTCTTCTCACACTTGGTCTTGCCTTTTTTGTCGTTCTTCTCTTTGCTTTGCTGCTCTTTCCAGTTGGAGAGGTCAATGATGAGTTTGGGCTCATAGTAGTGGTTCACCTCACTGTCCCTCCAGATCAGGTTATCCAGGTAGGACGGGGACACAGCTTTGTAGTTGCAAGTGTAGCTGCACTCCTGGTCGCAGTATTTGTTCTCATGGTGATCTTCCTGTTGCCACGAGCGCTCTGGTGGAAGATCGAATGATGGATCCTCTAGGAACTTTTCACACTCCCCATCCATGTATTTCCGTGGATCGATCTGGACCTCCTCCTCGTCCGTAACATCTGACATCGCTCGAGGATCACGCTGCACGTCTTCCAGTTCATGGGTGCTGTGCAGGTGCCAGTCTTGATCAGAGAACTGACTTTCATGGTACCTACAGTGTGGAGGAAAAACAAAATTATGGCATTAGCAAGATGGCAGCCAGGAGAACCAACTTTCCAAAGAGGGGCTTCCAAACACCCTCTCTGCTCTAAAACTCATGAGCTCATAGATTGATGAAGCAATACTGGAATTTTCACCATTAGGTGAGGCTCACCTATCCCAGTTGTAGATGTGACTGTGGCTGTCATCCATGAGCAAGATGTCATCCACCTCATCCTCGATGTGGAAGGGGTGCAAGGACACTGGTTCATCTAGAGGAAAGGAGTAATCGCTCATGTATGGGTGAGCAAGAGCCTCTTCCGCAGTGAGCCGGTCCATGGGGTTAAACGTCAAGATCTTCTCCAGGAAATCCAAGGCTACAGTGAACAAATGAACAAAAATAGATGAGATTTAGACTGCTAACTCTGCTTTAGTATAATGAGTAGCAGAACGGAGATAAGTTTCTAAAATTCACAGAATCCTATGCTGGGTAAACAGAAGGGGGTGCGCAAGAGAGAATGGTCAAATTTCCATGAATTTAAGGGTCTATAAAAATGAAGTTTCTATTAACTGCATGTATTCTGCACAAATTCTTGTGCAACTAACCCTCAGGGCTGACTCCAGGCAATAACTTGGCGAGCGGCGTGTGTGGTTCTGACATGTCGTTCTTGATAAAGACAGGTATTACACTTTGGAGCTCCAGCCTGTCTTCTTCATGGACTACCGGAATGGATTCCAGAATCAGCTGCATCTGTTCCAGCTCGTGAGCTCCTGCGCACACATACAAATGATTGATTCAGAAACTGTGTCAGGGAAATTGCACTGCCAATATTTGGCACAAGAGACATTTGTATACTCAAAGAAACTGGCCTAGTTAGTGTGCACGTTTTGAGTTTGGCAAGGCTGAGAGTTAATATTAATCTCAGGGTCCCAACGCCATTTGAATAATGAATTCCCATTTGTACAGGATTACTGGATAAGCACTTGTTAAAATAAATTTATAGAGACCGAACTCACAATTAAATTAAGATATTTCCATGGCAGTGGCAACCCTGTAAACCAGCTGTGCCTAAACTTGCATCCACTAAATTGCATTAAAACGGTTCTGCCCTAGTTTCCAAAGGTTTGAGTTCACAGAAACAGCTTCTCTCTTTTACTACTACAAGAGAGAAGAAATAAAACACCTTGTCCTAGTTTTAGAATACAGGAAATGACCTTCAGCTACCTGATCATTGTATGTGCAAGATAAGATAGTGTCACAAAGAAAACTTTAAAAAAAAAAAAAAAAGGAAGACAAACTGCTTTAATAAAAGATTATAGGACTTTAGACATACACACACACACACACACACACACACACACACACACATATTAATACCTGCAAAGAGAGTTTTTCCAGTCAGCATTTCAGCAAAGATGCACCCTGCGGCCCACATGTCAATGGCTTTGGTGTAGTTATTTGGGGAAAGGAGCAGACGAGGAGAACGATACCATTTAGTGACCAGTCCCTCAGACAGATGCCCCTATGGGAGAGAGAGAACATTTCTTACAACCAGTGTCACGATCCTTGGCAATAACACTGCAGTTACAAAACATCCTTGAAAGGCTTGCAGAAACTGTAATTTCACACATATATTGTGACATAAGACCCCAACTGCTTGAGCAATACGAATTTATTAAATGCTCATCTCATTCATTGATGAGGTCATGCACCACAATGCATATGTAAAACACTTAGGACAGCTGTACAAGAAAGTCCTGACTAAAGCAGGGCTACCAGCTCCAACACATGGCCCCGTTTCACATCTAGCCTTTAGTTGAAAAGACAGTCAGTATACATCTGTACCCTAAGATACAAAACTTGCTCCAAGAAACATCTGAAGGATAAACAAAGAGACAATGACTAAAGAATGACACAAATGGACAGACAGATCAAGAGAGATGAGCAGTTCCTCTAGACAAAGAACCAGGATAATCCGTCTCGTGCCTGACACAACGAGTCAGTGACATCAACCTGCTCGTATGGGTCACCGTTCATATTAAACACCCTCACACAATCTCAGTGTACACATCCAGTGGCCAAAACAAACAAAGTCTAGTGGTTCTTGAGGCCAGAATTTTCCCAACAGTTCAGTGTGAGGGCTATTTTTGACTCCATGGCCGTGTTCTTTTCAGGGTATGTGTCAAGCTGTTAAAACCAGATTACAGCAGACCATATGTTCACAATTGGCCATTGAAAAGCCTTCTCAGGAGCAACAAATACCATCAGAGCCTGACAGACTGAGAAATCATTTCACACCATCATGACCTGACCTCAGTGTCCTTTCACTCCCTCTTAAAACAGCAAGATGCTTGGAAGAACACCAACTTAAAGGATTACAAAACAATCTTCAGTCATAGTTTCTGCGTAAAAGGTCTTGTGCAGGGTTACATAATGCAATGGGAGCAGATTACCTGGAAGTAGATTACCAACATTCAGATCACATTCTACACAAAGACCAAGTAAATAAAAGATCCTGCTAAAGGTTTAAACTTAAACCTCATCTTTCTAAAGACACCAGACCATAGCCCAATCCAAAAAGAAATGCCAAACACCTGTAATGTCACATGGCATCAGAGTACAAACTCTTTGAAGAGCAACAGCATAACTCTTAACATGCAGCAGGATTTGATGTATTGAAAGACTGCTCAATTAATCAAACCAAAAATGTGACATGGCTTAGTGATTAGCTCTCAAAAGGCAGCAATTTAGAATAGTTCATCAAAAAGTGGAAATTGTCATTTACTCACCCTCATGTTGCTCTAAACCTGTATGAGTTTTTATGTTGAACATAAAAGATTATATTTTGAAGAATGCTGGTAATCAAACAGTTGATGGTCCCCGCTGACTACCACAGTATTTCTTTAATGGGGACCAACAACTATTTGGTTCTTCAAAATATCTTCTTTTGTGTTCAACATAAGAAAGAAACGTATACAGGTTTCAGGGCTCGACATTAACGCTTGTCCGGGACAAGTGAATGTTTTGGACGGGCAAGTGAAAGAGAAATTTACTTGCCCAATCGGACAAGTAACTTGAAAAAGTCAATACCAAAAACAATAATAACTGCCTTTATTTGTGATATAGCCTTTGTTATAGGGGTGTGCGATTATATATCGTTTGTGATAATTTCGTAATTGTTGTTTTAACGAGTATATTGCAAGAATCAAACAGAGTGCGATGGGAGCGTTTTAGACACCATATTGCCTGTTTTTGCTCTATTCACCAACAAAAATAAAAAAAACTCCAAACACAGTCACAGTGCTGTTTTGAGTCTCTGAGCAACATGACGGTGTTTTGTGCCTGAATGAATCAACCGTTTAAATGACTCGCATAATAAGTGAGTCGCAATGACTCACTTATTAACAGTGACTTAATGCCACCTACTGGTGGTTTTAATTTCACATTTAAAGCATTTAAAAAATAATAATAATTTCAAATATCAGTATTCAACGTTTTATGTATGTATCAAAACAGTATTCATTTGTAACTGCAGGTTAAAGCATTCCATGTCCCCCTCAGAGCTGCATTAAACAGTGGGTAAATATATCCCACTTCAGATACAACTTCTGTTTCTTCTGCATTGCAAAGATGAATTTTGTTGATACGGATTTAATTTGTTTGGTAACAGCCCAAATGTCGTCTTATACTAATTGACTGATTAAATTTAACTAATTAAAACTTTTTAAATTTAAGTTTGAAAATGATGAAATATATAATATTATATTATATGTAAATATTAGCATTTTATTTTTAAGTTTACTATAAAATAATTGTATTTGTATTTAATTCTAACTTTTTATTTTAAAATATAGTATTATCACTTTATTATTTTGCTCATTTCATTTAAAAAGAAAAATCTAAATAAACTAAATGTGTTTTGTATAACTACAATAAATAATTATATTCTGTGGATCTCAGATATACTCAAATTTAACTTAATTTTTTCTCTCCGGGCAAGTAACTTTTATACTCGGACAAGTAAATGACAAATTTACTTGTCCAAAGGACAACTACATGTCAAGCCCTGGGTTTGTAACAACATGAGGGTTTAGTAAATTGACAATTTTCATTTTTGGGTGAATTATGAAATAAATGATAATTGCCTGTTTCGGAGTAAAGCGTGGCACTGAATACTTACAGGTAAGGAGCTCATTATTTTGCACTTGGTTAAGAGTATCAGAACAGTCCAGTTTGCAGTATAAAAATCATAAAATAGAATTATATACATTTTAATTTTAAAAAGCATAAGCAATATCAAGGAAGACACACCAAGCACAAAAAGAAAAGGAAAAAAAAAAAATTGAATTTTTTTTATTTCCCGATAGTTCTGTCTGCAGTTCTTATTGCCATTTGTTTCATACAAATATGTTTAATGTAGTATAGTTTCAAAAAATTAAAGTCAGACTGTTCTGTTTTTGCTTCAAATTTCTAAATTCTAATGATCTAATTTAGATTAAAAACTGCTTGCAGCATCTTTGTTTGGATCTTGATTCAAATAGTGGTTGCCTCTAATTTTAAATAGAAAGAGCACAGGAAAAGCCTTAGTTTGTTTATATCAAGATATTTCCTGTGTGTTATTTATTTGATTTGGTGTTTGCTTTAAAATTTCAAATTTAGTTTAGTTATTTTTTAACATTTCAATTTCGCAAAGAAATATGCAGCATTTTGTCCAAGCAATAATAAAAGGACACTTTTTCATTTATAACTTGTCTTAAATGTTTTGTTAAAAAAAAAAAAAAAAAAAATATAATAATAATAATAATAATAATAATAATAATAATAATAGAGAGAAAACTGTTGAGTTGAGTGAATTGTTATATTCCTAGAGAACAGCATGTGCTCATTCAGAAATTCAGGGGTGTTGCAAAAAATGTATTCACAAAAAGGAATTAGCATCCTTCCTTTTTGCTCTTTCATATGAGAACACAGAACTGAAATGGAAGATTATTTGTTTTTAAGTTTTCACCCTAAGATCATTGGAGGCCACAAAAGTAGGTCAAAGTCTGATGGAGTCAGTTCAGACTGGTTTCAGAGCTTCTCTGTAAAATGAGTCAATGTCAGAAAGACAGCTGAGAGGAGTGAGAAACACAGTCTCCAGTCAACACATTTACCATACACAACGAACAGAGGAGCCCCTTTGCAGTTCAATGGGGGGGAAAAAAACAGCCTCTGGTAAGTTCACAAAAATCTCAAACGGCTGCAGAGGCGAGGCAAAACAAGTCTGAACTCAATGACACATGCAAGCATCAAAAGCAGGACTTGGAGGAAAACCAGAATCCAGAGAGCTCAGCCAAACACAGACAAAGAGAAGAGAGGAGAGGGGGAAGGGAAGGAGGAGAGGAAGTAGGGGGTTGCGCTCTGCACGTGAATTCCAAACATTCCTCAGACTGGGTCGGATTTCTAGAGCAGAGCAGCTCAAGGTAAAAAGACCCTCTAAAAACAAGCAGCCACCCTTCAACACAGGATCCCTATCACAATACTTTAAAAGCCCATGTTCTACACTTCTTCCATTTTTTTTTTCTCTGAGGTTTACTAAATCAATGGCAGCTTTACATGATTTTCCTTCTGTTTTGCCCTTAGAATCAAACTGGCCTTTTCTTTGCTACTGTACCTTTAAGACTTGTACAACTTGTAAGTAAACGCTGCTGTTGTTGAATAATCTGTATGTAATACTTCACAAATAAAGTGTATTGGGTTAAATAGCCAAACTCCAAAATTAATTGAGCCGAGTCCCTGTACGCTTGTGTATGACAAACAGAATTCTTTCCCATGTAGAGCATTCCAAATTAGAGACTTATGAGGCTCCTTATAGTTAGGATGCTGCCTTAGAAGGCTGCTGCCTAAGTATGTGGTAGAAATTAATGCAGCTCACTAGGGTATGGTAAAAAGCTCACGTCCACGCAATACTGAATTATCAAAACAGTGAGAAAATGTCCCATTTAAAAGATAACTTGCTGTAACAAGGGCAAGTTTTCTTCTGAAAATGTTGCAAGAACAAAAAGTGACCTTTAAAATTACAGAATAAACCACCAAACCCATTGCTTTCTTCCACACACAAGGCTTGTTCTGAATGTGGAGGGGTTCAAGTTAAAGCTTCCAGTCATGGGTGAATCATTACCTCTCCAGGTCTGAGAAACCTCGTTCAAACATTCCCTAATTACACTTTCTCCCAGCCCTGACTATTACTGCCATGTTCCAAACAATGATTTTTCAGCCGTATGTTTAGAGCTTAAACAACAGCCTGTCTGAATTATAGCTTGAAGCTAGAACATATTTAGCCCTTCAAAAATGACCCCATTTGCATGGACAGAAGCCCTGTCCTACTGGATGCAGGCCATTTTAAAGATTTTACTGGATTGCCTTCACTCACTGACAAGGTCCTTCATGTTATAGCATCCAGCCACATCTGACGTCAGTGATGGTCACGATACAAGCAAGAATAGATTGTCTTATAAACAAATCAAGAGGCATCTTTTGTATATAAATGAAAAAAAAAAAATGTCAATTTAAGGATTACAAAAAAAAAAAAAAAAGTGTAAATATTTCTTAAATCTTGTAGAAATGCATATATTCTAGGGAATGCAATAGAAAAAAAATAAAATAAAATAGTTAATGAATATAAAACTAGAGACAGTGAAATGGCTGAGGTTTGCTTCCCACAAACCTCCATAAACCACAAGTGAAGTGCTGACTGCAGAAAAGGGTCGTTTCACAGAGGCATCACACACATACACACCACCGCTCTCCATCTATCCATGCACAAAACTGCTTAAACAGGTCAGCAAAAGTGAGCACACAGCAGTTTGACAATAGTCTGCAGCAAAGAGGGAAAAAGAAATAAAAAAAACAAAAAAAAAACAAAAGGAATGGATAGAAGTGTGAGAAAGTCAACCTCTTTACAAAAAGATGACATTTTCTGGAGAATTAGCAATTGTGTTTATAAACTTTCCTAATATGTAAATCCGGTTGGATTCTGACTATGTATGCGCAAATGTGTTACATGTGCCTCTTTTGATCAGAATTGTGTGTCATTTCAACACTGTAATCGGAATAACCACTGTTCCCTTATATCTGTGTGTCTAAAAATTATTTATGAGCACTATGAGAAACAGACAGACAAGTTAAGCTATTAAAGATAGCTGCATTTCTGGAACGTAAAGAGAGACTCCATACAAGATTACAACACAAGGAACATAAATCATTCACAGATGGGTAAAATCATCATAAGAGTCTCATGACCTACATTCTGAAATTCGCTGTGCTTTTGTGAATGAAAATTAATGAGCTGATTAAACTACTGTGCAAGTTTACTAACAACAAACTTAAATGGCGAGACTGAGCATGCTTCCAAGAGAACAGTGGGAAAAGAACATGTTTTCATTAAGCTGAAAACCAAAAATAAAGTTTGTTTAAATAATGAATTAATCAAATTTAATAAGCAACACTCAAAATGAAACCATTTAAACTGTACAAAATGAAGTTTATACAACCTTTTTAATGATAATTAAGTCACTGCTGAAATAAACATTAAACCGTGACTAATGACTTGTTTTCATAACAGATTTATGACACGTGATGCAATTTCAAATCTTATTCCGAATAATTTCACATTTTAGTTTTTTTGTACCCAAGTAGACATGGTCAGCGAGTCTGATTTCTCAAACTTTCCATTCTCAAACATAAGCAAGTTGTCACACGTCAGTAAAGCAGTTGACTCAGTAAGTAATTACAGGACCAGAGCCTGATATCGTCTCACAATTGTCTTGTTCCTTGTAGAACAAACCCAGACCAGCAGAGTACGTGCGGGGGAGCGACAGCAGCTATTCATAGACCTGAAGCAGGAACAGCTCTCTCTCTAAAAAGGCACTGAAGGAGGCGTCTGAATACATGTGTGAGAAGATTTGGCTGGAATATGGATCACGTGAGCCCACAGAAAAGAAACGATTACAAATTTGAGACACGTGTACGCTTGGATCCAGCCACATCTCTTAACATCAGCCAGTGAAATCACCTCTCCACAACATACTTCCAAAACCACACACAACTAATGAGAGAACATAAACAGAGTCAACAGCAGAATTATGAAACTTATTCAGATTTCCCATTCAGAATATGGAGAAACACTGGGTATTCAACTCAATACACAAAGGAACAGCTGTGTCGTTCTTTCTTACTATTTCTGGAGTGTCCGGGTCAACTTCCTTTCAAAATACACAAGACACATACAACTGTACTGGATGTTAAAATACAGGAAAGGGCGTCACAGAAACAGGAAGTCAGAGGTGTCATTTCAAGGACTGTGTCACTAATGTTTACTTCCTATGATACATCAAGTCAGTGAATGGAAGGAAATCTCATTCAAAGCTCAGCCAAACACCATCAAAGAAGCCATCTGGATGGTTATCAATGAGATGAAACAGACATCAAACACTGAAAGAGAGAAATATGAGAAAAAAAATAAAAAATAAAATAGATACCTTATGGGAATAGTGGGGGTCCATGATACGGGCGAGTCCAAAGTCCCCTATTTTCAGTACCAAGTCCTCGGTGTTGACGAAGAGGTTGGCAGGCTTCAGGTCTCGGTGAAGCACATTCGCAGAGTGGATGTATTTGAGTCCTCGCAGCAGTTGGTACATGAACAGCCGTGCGTGATCCTCGGACAACAAGCCCTGTTCCAGTACTTTACAGAGGTCGGTTTCCATGTACTCCTGTACGATGTACACAGAGTTGACCTCCGTCAGAGAGCTCACGTCCTCCGTGAGCCTCCGGCCACTGGGCCCCAGCGTTTCAAACACCTTCACGATGTTGTCGTGATCGAGCCTGCGAATGATCTTGATTTCGCGCAGTGCGTGTTTGACACTCTGAGGGTCAGTTAAGACAATCTTTTTCACAGCGACCCTCTTGTCACAATCGGTGTCGACTGCGGAAAAAACCAGTCCGTTGCCCCCATAGCCCAGAGGCTTTAGGTCCATGTAGCGAGGGCCCAAGTCGAAGCCATGAATGTTCATAAGGCTTTCAAATTTCTCTGCCATTTTGCGGTCTACAAGAGCAGCTCTGTGCAGATATTATAGCAGGAAGGATTTCTGATTTAACTGATATGCAGCTGATCTTGAGTTGCAACTACTAGAGCTAACTGAGAAAGGCAAACCTAACTTTAACAAAAACGACGAGACAAACACTCAAGCCTACGAAGACTTGAGCGTTTCCCTCGAAACGACTGTTACAGCGTATTCTGAGAGATGCTTGGAACTGATTCGGATATGTTGCCAAGATATGCGGTCATCATCCACAGCACTTTTTAGCAGCTTATGTAGTTTGCGGGAGATTTTTCTTTTAATTTCAATGTTAAATGGAATGAATTTGGAGGCCAATCAAATATCTCTGAATGTAACTGAAATAATCAAAATCACTACCTATAAAACCATCATCACAGTGCAGAAATTTTCAGTGTATGACTGGCCCTGAGCAGCAGCATTACTAACGGTCCAAGTAAATGGTGATGAATCTACTTTTCTTTTTTTTTTTCCTTCTTTCTTTTTTCGTTTAAAGCACCTGATGTGTGGAAACCGAAGGGGCTGATGATCTCAGAGAGACTATTCCTTCTCAGTGATCAGGCGGCTCCAGCTCACCGCAGTCGCAATCAAAACTATCCTCCATTTTACACTGGGATACCCTGCAAAACAGAGCAGAAAACAACTGATTAGCAACGAACTGTAAGTCGGAAGACCAAAACTCAAATTAGAATGCCATTCGCTATGAGCACTTCATAAATATGCTCTCTCTTTTCTAAGGAGAAGACATTGAAAATGTAATGAATCTAAGCAGAGTTCAACTGTACAAAGGATACTGAAAAGTAGGGCTGTCGCGATAACCGCGCTATTGACTAGCATAACCGCAGAGGAATGTAACAACCGCGATTTGTGCGTTTTCTTTTTCATATAAGGTTATGCCCTTCTCGTTTTACACTTTGTGCATGTGTACTGAATATTAAATAAGTTAGTAAAGATGATAGCAATGTGTACCATGCTGATTTGTAGAGGCTCAGTAGATTTTGCACTTAACAAGTCTAAACAGGCAGCGAATGAGAGAGAGAGAGATCGACTGAGCGCGTGCGATTACCCGTGTCTGTCCTTCAGGCCGAGTCATGTATCCACCTTTTTCTTGACGTAAAAATGGGCGCGGCCATTTGTACATTTTATGGGTCTAGCTTCCGGTCTCATCCACGTCCAGCTATTTTTAGTTGTACAAAACAGTTCGTTTCGCTGCTTTATATTGAAAATTTGTGTGTCTTATATTATTTTAATGTATTATCTTAATTATGAACACACTGATTTGTAGTGCTAACAGTTTTACCGTTTACTGTACGTTGTTATTCTTCTCGTTATTTACCTATAGCGGCTAAAGAACCGGAAGTCTCACCCATAGGCTTACTTCCGCGTTGAAGAAAAAGGTGGATATTTGTGAAAATAGGTTGTCATGTCCAAGGCAAGCGAAATCTGTCTTAGCATCGACGCTCTGCTGGTCAACTGAGGCTTTAAGTTAGGCGCTCAAAGTTAAAATGATTTCAACTGCTTGTTTCATTACATATCTCTTTGAACAAATCAGCGCGTTTGAACGTGTAGTTGAATGAACGGTTTAAAGACTCACTCAAAGACAGTCCCTTGACGCCACCTTGAGGCGAAACAATGAAACTGCACTGACTGACAGCCCGTCTAGAACACGCAGGTGAAATATCAACAGAAAAGGTCTCGTCCATTAAGATTCAGGATCAGAACTAACTGTTGTGTGTGTGTGTGTGTGTGTGTGTGTGTGTGTGTGTGTGTGTATATATATATATGCTAACAATTTTACTGTCAGGTTTATGCGGACCGTTATTTTGTCACTCTTCTGTTTACTTGACTTCCTGTTTCAACGCGATTTAGTTTCGGTTTCATTGGTTTCTGAATATGACCTCCTTAGGTCGCAACATACAAACACAGATTATAAAAAAATATATATATATATAACACATAGGGCGATAATACCGCGGTTTTGAGACACTCAAAATTACCGCAAGCGAAATTCCTTCACTGCAACAGCCCTACAAAAGAACCCAATATAATCTTTTAACGTGACATACTCATTTAAAAAGACAAGACCACAAGTAGCCTACACAAAAGAATACAGAGGACCGCTTACTCAGTTTTGAACTTTCTCAAATAAATCGCTCCGGTAAAACGCTTACGCACTCATGACAGTCCTCTTGGGCAATGCTTCCTGTGTGTGATCGTTCAAAAACCCCAACTCTGACGCATCTACACTATCTGATGTCATGGGTTCCTGTTTCTCCTCCTTAGACCGTAAAAGACACCGCAGTGATCGTAACGCACATGTAATGGATTAACACGGGCCCCGGCCTGTGTCTGAAGACACAAAGGTTGGGGGCGATTCAGCCACGTTGCAGTAGTGTGTGAGGGAAATGATGGCGACCGGCTGCCAACCATTTTGTTAACTGAAGGAGGGAGCAAACAAACACTGAAACGGTCTTGTACTGATATTAAACCAACACCTATAAGTCATATTTAAACAATGGTAAAGTGAATGTGTTACTTAATAAACACAAACCAATTATGTGTTTTGGATCTAACGTTACCACAAACTCCATTAAATACAACAATGACAACATTTACTACAACATTCAACACTCAAAAAGTAAATATATCAAGGCTGTCCAGGAATAGATCTAAAGAAATTCGTTAATAATTAAATGTTAAAGTAAATAGTGTGAGAATTTGTTGAACAGAATACAATAACGAGGAAAACTAATTAACTATCGTGTTGTATATACGCGGATTGTTTATATTGCAGTCCTGTAAAGTTTACGGTTAAACCGGATGTGTTTTTATGGTTTTAATGGTTATTTTCGGTCCTCCATTTTGCTGTCGGGCTGCAGGCTAAAGCTAAAACTGAACCGGCTCGGAGTCCAAACAATGTTTCAATTCAAAAACTATAAAACACAAATCAATAAACCAGTAAAAACAGTAGGGACACCAAATATAAAAACCACTATAAAACTGATGTTAAAATAAAACGAACACGACAGGATTCACATAAACATCAAGTCACCTTAAAACCATGTTTTAAAAAGATTAATAACCGAGGTGATGGTGAAATAAAACTCGTAATAACCATACTAATGTCTTACATATGAGTAAACAGTGTCCTCTAATGATTTACGTGTTAAATCTTGATGTTTTAAGGCGCTTCAACGCGTTACCTGAACAAAGAAGGTTATTGTGCCACGGCTCATCATCGCGCCGCCCTTTGCCGTTAAAATAAACCCTTTAACCTATCCAAATAGCCACATTTACACCCCAGAAAGGCTCATACAGAAAGCAAAGACATAAAACATGTACTTACTCTTCTCGCGGGTGTCATGTATATTTTATTCCTAACCGGTCTTGGTCAGGTTTGTATGCGCTACCAGCGCGCTTCCCTTGCAAACTGCCGTGTGAAGCTCTTGTGTTGAAGCACTGTGCATAAGCAGGGCTTCGCATGCGCATTGCGCGCTTCTATTTCTATCCGCGCGAGGAGCTGCTCTACGAAGCGTTACTACGCATGGGCATTGAACGCTCTTTGCACTCCCCCCGCTTCTTTTATTGCTATGGGAACCGCGGCGTTTTCAAACTCATTAAATTGAAATTCACTGCAATAACCGCAAAATCCATGAAGGGCCAGAGTACTTGAATTTATAACATGGAATTGTGAAATCAACAAATAATTAGGTAAATCAAATTTTTAAATTCACCAACAGCAAAAATTTTGCAGTATTTTTTATTTTTATTTTTACCACAAAACTAGTGTATAACTAAATATTTAAGACAAATTTGTAGCATAAGTATTTTACCCATTACATATTTTATAATAATAAGCTTTTTTTTTTTTCTTTTTTTTATTGCAATAATAAAGAACAAAGGTTATATCACGTACAGAACAAACAGGGGGAAAAAAACAGTAGCCTACATACAAAACATAAAATACATTTCAATAATAAACTACTCATGGATTAATAGATAACAGAAAAAGCAATATAATATAAAAATTCTTAAGAAATGGACAGAAAGAAAAAAAGAAAGGAAAAAAAGAAAGAGAGGGCACAAATAAAGATACAAGTAGGCTATATTAAGGAAAAATCCTAAACATGGCACAAGTTCTAGATGTTTTTAAAGCTTTCTTGTTAACAGACGATGAAATGTTATAATAATAAGCTTGATTTATATTTGCATAGCACAAGCATCCTTTTAAAAATATTGGAAAGCATCTCAAAAGTCAACAATAAAAATCATTGTTATATATAGGTTAGTTTATTATTATTATTATATTTGGGGTTATTTCTGTTCACTAACGCATCAAATGGAATTACAAAAATAATGTGTTCAGACAGGTTTCCCTAAACCCCTGAACAGCTATTTTTCGCTGTTTAATAAATAATCTGTAGCCTACAGTTATCACAAGTGCATTTTATGTGTGATATTCTAAATTAGGAGTCAATGCAGAACCTGCTGCAGGGTGCTATAACCTACTCTTATTTGCTTCGGTTGTTGTTGTTTCAGGACAGTTTAATTCCAGATGCTGACTTACACTTCTCGTCCATCAACGATAAAGCAGGATCGTTTTGTTCTGTCCAGGTCGGTTTAGTTTGTCTTGTGATAGTCAATGAGTAAATCAACCGCTGCTGACACGGGATCTGTCGGTAGGGGCAGACTGCTTCAGATCTCAATGTTCCCATCATTCAAGATTTACTGCCATTAAAGCTACTCCCCTAATAGTTCAGGGTCTGTGGTGATGTAATTAGTTTGGCATGTATCTTGAACTTTCAGGGTTTACTTAGGCTACTTATGTACTTTGTTAATTTATTTATTTATTTGTCCCCTGTGCAGTTTATCCATCTTCACAATCACAACAACACCATCGACTAAACTACCCATGAGCATTTTAAGAGTAGCCTACAACAATAGGTTCATAGGTTCTTATCTGATGTTCTGATCCAGCTCTACTCACTGCATTTGGTAGTCTCTCCCTCCCTGCTCCGTCTCCTTTATTTCCAGAAAGCACGGTTATTATCCGAGTGTCTTCATATAGTTACGAGCAGATGTCTGACCGCAGGACGCGTGATGATGCTGCAACATCGCCGCAGACGAGCTGTCTGAAAACCATGATGCTCACAAGCTTCCAGGCGGATACGGTAACCAACACGGGTTTAAACACACTAAATGTAGCTAAACTGAGCTGCATGAGGCGGAACGGAATAATCAGGACTGTATGTCCTGCGCCAGCGCTGAATGAATGGTTGGATGCGGCGCAGCATCAGCAGCTTCAGCAGAGGCGCGCGTGTGAATCCCCATGTGCTCGCGTCTTATGCCGCACTACGACTGCGCTTTAAAGTAACACCATCGCACTGCCATGTGTGAGCCCTACTCATCATATCACGCGTTTTATATACTCCTATATCCCAGCAGAAAACATTTGATAGATTACTGTAACATTATAAATACAAAATAGGCCTGTAGCCTACTGTTTATGATGGATTTTGTATTAGGCCTAAACCTATTTATCAATGACTAGGCTAATGTTATTTATTTGTTAATTATCTTGTGCAGCATAAAATGCTGGGTTGTTTCAACCCAACCTTGGGTCAAATATGAACTAACCCAACTTTTGGGTTAAAAATGTAATGTAAAAATTTAACCCAACATCTGGGTTAGTCCATATTTGACCCAAAGTTGGGTTGAAACAATCCAGCATTTTTAAGTCCTCAGCTTTGTAAGCCATCATTCTGAAAAAGTTGGCATTAATCATTTTTGAACCATTCTTTCTTTTCTTTTTTTTTTTTTTGGAGACAAAACAAACATTAAGTCAAATAAAACATAAAATATATTTAACTTATTTTATTTCAGCTATTTGCCAAGTCAATATTTTTAGTTTAGTTTGATTTGAAGTACTAAAATAACTAACTAAATAAAAATTAATAAAACACACACATACATGTATATTTATATATATATATATATATATATATATATATATATATATAAAACTAGGCTAGTAAAAAGTTAAATTAAAAACAGAAAATGTCAAAATAAAAGCATAATTCAAAATATTAACAAAAACTAGAATAGTATATCAATGATAATAAAATAACACCGCTTGAGCACTCCAGTCAATTTATGGAAAAGGGCAAAATGTACTGCGAGACGTCATTTTTTTTGTGGGTATATAAATATTCTAGTCTAATATAAGGTGCAAACTATATGTGGGAATATTAAGAGGTTACCCATCTCGGTAGCAATGTTGTGTAACCCAAAGACGTATAGTATTACTGCTTATTAAAATTTTATGATGGAAGAGTTTCACACAGCCCTGTTTCACACTTAACGTCTAATAGGTCAGCCACTCTAGAAGCCCAAATCAACCCATACAACACATGCGTGACCCATGCAAACCTTTGTGATTGTAGAGGGATTCATTTGAATAAGGATAAATATAAACACAAGCTAGTGGTGTGATAATGTGGACTTTGTATCTACCTGCAGCATGTGGAAGGAGAACAGGTGTTGGGTAACAGCTGAGGTGTGTCATTCCCTCACACACGTCAAACATTGAGGTTTATTACCTCCTCTGTCCCCAGACTGTCTTAAACAAACAAACGCTCACAACCCACTTTCACAACATAACATTTATAAAATGACGACATTTAATAGAAATCACACGTGAGGTTTTGCCTACCAGACAAAATGTGAACTTATTTAGATGACTCACACAGCCAAGGTTATCCATCCACAACATGAACACAACACCAAAATAAATGTGTAATGTTTTAAGCATTTACACACCATTTAACATGCTTTTTTTATGCAAAACATCTTCAAGTACAGAAGTTCCCTTGAGGGAAATCATGGGTTGCTGATCAAGGGCACAATGGCCAGTCACTCTATAGTTCCTGGGTCACGGCTGCTTGGCGTCAACCTGCAAGCATTGTGAAAGCAGCCCATATTATTAACCAGCAGGCTTCCACTACAACCTTGACTCCATCACAGTTAATTACATAATGTTCAGATGATTGACACCTCCATCCTGCAGAGAGATTTATCTTGGTTGTCGCAGATGTCACTGAGAAACTACTGATCAAAACTATAAAGCCGTAGAGGAATGTTCCATGATCTATAGTTTACATAATCCAGTGAGCCAGTTATTACGGTCCAATGAGCCTCCTACACCCTCTCACGACTCTCCTTGCTGGACGCCTGTGTACCACATTCTGTTTACTGCTTGTTGAGGACATGCTGTCTAGAGTTTTATTGGGGAATCAGTGCTCTTCTTACCAAATAGTTGATTTGTGCACCCTATAATTACATTGCGATGTACTCGGGGCCATATCTATTCACTTAATGATGTTCCAATGGAGCTGTGCTGTAAATTGTAACTGTGCTGGTTTAGGGGTCACTGATGCACTTGAAGCTTCGCTATGCACAAGTGAGCCATGCCAGGATCTTCCTGTCACTCCTAAATCCTGAAGCTGTCTGTGTGCACTGTTTCTGGGACCCTTCCCAACCTGTCATCATAAATCATTCAGTGTCTGTATTACATGTCCTCAGAGAGAGAAGGACACCAGGAGAAAAGGTCTCTGAAACTTAGTCAGCGGTCTTATAAGTGTTACCTTATTAGTAAGTGTTACAAATTAAGCAGCAAGGTTCAAACAAGTGAGGTCAGGTAAGAACAGGTAACTTACCATGGCTGAATTCATCCAACAACAGCTGGGAATGCATTTTTAAATTAGTAATCCATGCAAAAGTGACAAAGAAGTGAGAAAAAGTATCCAAAAGACAGTATCCAGTACGGAGAGGTTAAAAACAGGTCAGGACACAGACAGTCAGAGGGTGTCCAGAGCGGTAGTGGTGTGGAAGAACACTCATCTGTTTCTGGACTCGGGCTCCATAGTGGGCTGTTATAGGCTGGGAGAGAAGGGGTGGAGTTTCTTCTGTGTATGGTTCTGTTAGTCAGCACCAACTCTAGTCCTATTACAGGTCACTCTACAAGCTCTCTCTCTCATGCTCAACTATCTCTCCTGCTCAGTTTTCTTATTTCTTACACTTTTTACCCATTTTTCTTTATGTCATTCAAATTACTTGGGTGTTCTGTGCACATACACAAACTTTAGAATTTCATTTTTTATAGACAGCAGCAGGCTGACTGCAGTTGGAGTTGGAGGTGAATCAAACAAAAGGGAAAATTACATATCTGCTTTAATACAACATTGACTGTTCACCATAGGCAAAATATTATTTCAGCTGATTGTGCTGTTCTGAGGTAGCAAGGCTCAGACTAACTATTCATTTAACAGACACACCTTTTAATAGATTAATATTGCATGACTTATGATTAGTGCACATAATAAATTAGTCTGATACAATGCACGTGATCTCCCAATGAGGATTTTGGCTTTGGTTATTAAGCCCTCTTATTTTTTTTAACCACTTCATTCCAACCACCTGTCATAAGAAGACTGATTTTTGTGATTCAGTTCCTGAAGTTTCCCATTCTAATGCTGTACGTTATGCTTGAGTTGTGAATTTAGTTCATGTTGACTTTAAGTATTCTTGTACACGTGCATGTCTATGATGCAGTATACAGTGTAGAAACCTATTAATTATCTTGATAAAAATATATAAATGATTATTAGGCTTTTAAAATGCAAGTGTTTCTCATTATTTAGTATTTTTAGCACTTTAATCTGTTAATTCCAATACAAAGTGAAATCTGCTAATGGAAATCTATTGGTCAAAAGATTGGGAACTCATTTCAAAGAAACTCATGGTGGTAGTAATTCCTTGGAATACCATATACAACGGTAGTCCATGTGAAAATCATTCAGTACCATATAAATACCAATGTACAATGGTCCCACCACAATATGTTTTCGTGAGGTGGTTCTGTTAATTTGTTGAGCATAGGGGCTGTATGTCCACAGAGGGGACTCTGAACGTCTGCCACACTTTGGATGTTTACAGGAGAGAAATACTTGGGTGTGATAAAGTTACAGGTTATATGCGGGGGGCTGTGTGTCATGTTGCAGAAATCCATCTCTTTTCCTCTCGCTATACCCCTCGCTAATCATCTGTCTATTTTTCTCTCCGTTCCTGTCATGCCGTGAGCTCTGCATGCATGTCTTTTGTGTGTCCATGAGGTCAACATTTCCACCAACAGATGCTTGCATCAAGGGTGTGATGTTATCAAAATAAAAGGCTCTAAATAGTTGGCAGCGGGCCTGTAACACGTGTGTCTATTAGTCTTATTACCGTCTGGATTTCTATATTCTGTTTAGGGGCACTGGCGATCCGGGCACTGTCAACCTGTTTACATGCCCAGATGACAAAGTAGGTTAGCTATGACACATATTTCTATAGCTGCTAGTTTGCAATGAGGAATATAGTTGTTGTTGTTTGAATGAATGTGCTTAACAAGAAACCTTTTTGGGGTAATTATATTTGCAATCACTTCTGCCAAAATATCTACTACAGTGACTCAGTATTAGTAGATTATTAAAATTGAGGTAGGTATTAGTAGCTACTGTCATCAAAAATATAAAATTAATCAAAATGACATATTCTGAAAGATTCTTACTCTGTTTGCATGCAGATCTCATATTAATTTATTATGCTATAGTAACAAATAACAAATCAAAGTGACAAAAAGAGTTCTTCAACATTTCCCCTCTTGATTAGGAAGAAATTATTACTGGTTTGGAGCGACATGAGGGTGAGTAAGCACTTCATGTGGCTGTGTTATGCATTGACATCAGAAATAGGTTGCCCTTTCAGGACCCTGATGACATCGGTGAATCATTCATTTGCAGGGGCTGCATCAGTTTGGTCTGTACCGGCCTGCACCAGTCCCTCATTACAATTTAGACTGCTGTCAGTGATTCAAAACCTTGTTTAAGATAATTAGGGATCAGAGAACACAAAGCTTGCAGCAATGAATGAATCTTTAACTGCAAAGATGTGGAATAAGTGCACGTACAGCCTATGTGTTCATCTCCTTCTCAGAAAAATAGGTCATAATCGCATCCCATATTCGAATATGCTGATAGCCTCAAGGCCATAGGAATTAGAGTCAATGTTTCCGTCTTAAACTGTTTGTGCCTATCTTTCAAAGCATGCCGCTGCTGATAATGAATGACACATCACAGGTTTGGACGAGCACAGACTTTGACTGATTGATAGGTCCCCAAGAATAAGACAGAACTTCTTCGAATGTAAGTGTTTTGGCATACTTTTTAAGGAGGTCAAAGGATGAGTGAAGGATTACCAGATCTAATGTTTTTCTTCCATTCAACTAGAGCAAAGGTCACACACACACACACACACACACACACACACACACAGTTCACTTCATTTATTGGTATGCTCAGATTTGCATGCAGCAGGTTAGCATTGTGATTTCACATAACAGTGTTTTGGCGTTGCAATGAAAAGCTACCAACCAATAAGATATAACTTTTGGGTCACATGTCTGGACTCATCATTCAGCCCCAGGCAGCATACCCACCACCTGATGAATATGGAATGCAAAAAGTGCAGTAGCTCTCTCAAAACAGCAGGCTCAAATCTGATTGGCTGGCTTTACTTAGTTTCTGACACTCAGGTTGTACAAGTTTAAATCAGTGCAGGGGAAATAGTAATTTTAGGCCTGGTTTCACAAACAGGGCTTATTCTGTAGTTTAATTAGGACATTTAAGTAATTTTTATAAATGTGCCTTGAAAAAAAAAACATTACTGGTGTGCATCTTGAGACAAAACAAAGGTACTGATATATTTTAAGATCAGTCAGTGCAAGTTTCTTTCAGCTCAAACAGCTCAGATGTACATTTTTTTTTTCTGGGACTAGGTTTAAGTCTTGCCTGTGAAACCGGGGTTAAAGTCACAATGAAACTGACTTAGCAACAGAGCTTTTGTTCTGTATTGTGAGCTGAAAGGGTTTGTTCACCCCGAAATGAAAATTCTGTCATTAATTACTCACCCTTATGTCGTTCCAAACCTGTAAGAACTCATCTTTGGAACACAAATTAAGATATTTTTGATGAAATCGGAGAGCTCTCTAACCCTGCATAGCAACACAACTGAAGTGTTCCCAGGTCCAGGAACGTAGTAAGGACATCGGTAAAACAGTCCAGTTGATGTCAGTGGCTCAACTTCAATTTTATGAAGCTACGAGAATGCTTTTTGTGCGCAAAGAAAACAAAAATAACAATTTATTCAGCAATTCTTCTCCCCCAAGTTACCGTCTTCCATCATTTTGGAGAGTACCATGATGCATGCGTGTGCTTTCTCCTGAACATAAAACAACGCTGATTGACTCTCTAAGTTAATTGGGTTTTTACCAGAATATGGAAAGTGTACCAGATTCTATGCTAAAGTCTGAATCGAGGATGATTGTGTAAGGGCAGGTTTGGGTCGGGGATTAGCTGTCTGAGCCTTTAATATTGATGGTGAGACTCTAGTAAGGACAGGTCTGGGGTCAGAGGTAGATGTCTCTTTCAGTTTGGATAGGAACTGGGGACAGTGAATTGTGTGAAAGAGTTGTTGGATACATACTGGGTTATGTGATGTAACTCTGTTCTACTATCTGTCTTGCCTGGGGACAGACATCACTGTCACAACATGTCCTTGCGTGTGTTTGATTGCAGTCGAGTGCAGTTTGGGATACAGCAGAATCTGGGTTTTCTGTGATGTAACTGGATTTGCACTCGCTAACTATGCAATTTATAAACAGGAATTAAGCAAGGGGGGCCAATAGAGGTAGCCAGTCCGGCTCCTTTAGCCTTTGGACAATCCCCTTTCAGAGATTGAGAGAGAGAACGCTAGGCAGTCGTGCCCAGGGAGGCTTTATCTTCTTCTGTTCCCTTTGGACGCCTGATTTGGTTGTTTGTAGTGTGTTCACCCTTCCAGATAGCACTGCCATGTGATGCTGACACGCCATAAGCTAGCTTAGCTTCAACAGCACATGCACTTATGAACCAAAACTGCTTTATTGCTGTAATCGTTTTAATTTAACCCCACTGTTTTCAATATGACAGATGAGAAAATTTGACATGATTTTTCATAGTAATGTTTTTGTTTTAGTCTTAAGCTATGTTCAAGATTCAAGTTACGTACACTGCCAAAGCATTGGTAACATCAACACAGTTAAGAGTCTATATGGTCAAGACTTCTTTCAGATAACATTTTGATTTACTTATTGAGCTGTTGCTTCTGTCCAGTGTTTTAGATATTTGTCTTTTTGTGTTTTACAAAATTGATTTGATCTAACTGGCATTTTATTCTGGGGTTTAGTTGGACATGTTTTGGATTGTAAAGTCAGCTCTAAAGATTGTGATTGTGGCCAAAGTTGGGCCATCATTGTCGGCGTCAATAGCCTCATGGGCAGCGCGCCGACATATAGCACCCTTGCTCTTTGGGTGTCCTGAGTTTGAGTCCTGGCAGGTGGACATCTCCTGATCCCGCCCCACTCTCTCTCTCCCACTTCACTTCCAGTCTAAATACTGTCCTGTTGTAATAAAGGCAAAAACACCAAAAATGTATCTTAAAAAATGTTGGGCCATCATTAAGCATCTGTCAGCCAATTTTTTGAAGTGTGTTCCCCACAAGTCGGGCCTCGTTGGTGGCTGTTTGGCCAATTAAGCATGTTGAACCTGCATCAGTCAGTGGGTGAGAGAGATCACTCTGAATGGCTGTTTAGAGTAGCAAATTAGTTACCTGAGAATTCCATAATGACATGGCCATCTGGAATGAAGAAATGGAACATCAACTGATCAACATGATTCAAAATGTAAGCAAGCGCTGCTTTGTTTATGGTTTGTATATCTGCATTCAGTTTTGGTTTCCCTTTTTGAATGACGAATGTAGACTACTGCCACCAGCTGGTATAGACAGTGGTATAGACGAGGGGTGGCCAGCATCAGTCCTGGAGAGCCACAGTCCTGCAGACTTAAGCTCCAACCCCTAATCAAACACACCTGAACACGAGTTTTTAGCAGGGTTGGAGCAAAACTCTGCAGTACTGTTGGCGACTTTGGTCACCCCTGATATAGACTCTCACCCCTGAATTTAACCAGAAGCCAGCGAAGGGAACATCAGTGGATGTACTTTCAAAATAACCCTACACAACTTATTTTGTGTTCTTAAGTTTTGATAAGCATTCCTATTTTAAATTATTATTATTATAATCTTAATGTAATATTAGACTGGTAAAGTTACTGTCACACAACCATTTAACAGTCATTAAAAGGTTACACTACTCTATTCAGTTACTGTGTAGTTCTATGGAAATATAACTTCATAATATATAAAGTACATTTTACTATGATACAGCAAATGTAATCAATAGACATTTAACTGAATAGCACAAAGTAAAGTAACTGTGGTGCCACATCATATTACGGCTCAGTAACAATAGGGTAATACTATCCCAGACAGCAACATAGTTTTGGCCCAGATCCAGCCCACATCTGGCCCGTGTGAGATCCATGCGGGCCAGATGTGGTCCAAATCTGGGCCGACACTGCTTGCTGTCTGGGATAGTAATATCTACATTATTACTTAGGAAATTACATGGTAATAGCGGAAATTGCATGTAATTTCCTAGGTAACAATGTAGATATTACCATGGTATCACTCTGTTATTACCAAGCTGTAATATGAAGTGATACTGTGACGGTAGCCCTTTGTAACTTTGAAGGCCGTGGCCCTGAAACTGAGACCTTTCTCTTAAGCCTAGATTTTTTTCTGTAGCTCTCTCCATAATTTGCACCTGTCTTTGGTCTCGCTCATTGAACTCATGAATACTTTTCCTTCTTTCCTTTTTCCGCCTCCATCTCTCCCTTTCTTTTTGAAGATGTTTTTCCTTTCTCTCAGGGTCTGCATTTAGTCGCTCATGACATTGCCTTTGTCTCTCAGCTGCACAATCTGGAGCCATCTAACTGCCACCTGTATGATCTGGAATAATTACAGTCATCATTACTCAAAGCTAATATAGATGACAGTTATATCTATATATCTATAGGTAAAAGAGATACAAAATTTAAAAAAATTGTCGATGAGCATAAAAAGCTTCAAATTTACAGTGTAATGTCTATTTATTCAAATAATGTTTTACAATGTCATGCGTTAAATACATATTATATGCAATAAAGGTAATAAAAAAGAAAAATGCCATTCATTTGTTAGGCACTGTCACACAGGGATGTGACGGGGCCTGATGTGACAGGGCCTGACGGTCGGCCACGTTAAACTGCTATTACTCAGCCTGCTAGCATGCTAGCATAAAAACTGTTAACATGCAATCAAGGAATTTCAGTAACCTTTTTAGACATGTTTTGGATTTAAAACATTTTCATTATTTTCTGGGATCTACTTTGGCTGAGGACAAGGACAAAGACGGGATTTGTAATTTTCAAAAGTGTTTTTAATAAAGAAAAAAAATATCTGAGAACCTAATGAATGACATATTCCTTTACAGAACAACTCACAGAAATCAACCATCAGTCAGTTTTAGAAATTTTTTGGATGAAATACTTTTTATTCACTGTAAGAAGTCAAGGACAGATAATGTACATTTCTGGCAGAATGTCCCAGAAGACCAGACCACAGGTTTAAGACCAGCTGGCTGAAGATGCTTCTCCCTGCGGTCAGCTCTAGGGCTTTGTGTATATATATATATATATATATTTTTTATTATTATTATTTATTTTTTTATTTTTTTTATTTAATGACTCTTATTTTTCAATTTTAATAATTAGTGGGTGCAGTACTAATTCTGGTCTGCAGGCATTATTTGGATATACTTATTTGGAGCATATTCTGCCTGCAGATTCTCTATTGGATGTTTGGCCAATTTAATGAATTCTTGGCAAGTCAGTGGACCACAGTGGACCTCAAATCCACAGAGCAGGATGGGTTCTAGAACCAGTGTCAATTTTGATATTTTTACGAGTAAAAAAGGTTCACAGCCTTGAAAAAGTTTCCTGTTTATACCGAGGTATGTGTAGTTTTGAATGGGTTCCAAGGACGTTGTCTAATTTGAAGTTATGATGTTGTTCTTGGCAACTGTGTCTTTTTCAGAATATCATTATTTTTCTCTTTTTGGTGTTAACTGTCGGAGCCTATGTCTGACCGAATGTGCAGGAACCTTTTTGTTGTGGGTGAAAGCCGCAGAAGATTATCTGCAAACAGGAGACATTTGACTTCAGTGTCTAGTAGAGTAAGACTGTTCCAGAGCCCTCATTAGTTCATGATGAATCCATGACTCTGAGGGAAGACATCTGGCTGTTTGTCACCAATTTAATGCAAATGATTTGATGATATAATGGTTTTCCTCCAATGCCACAGTCAACTGAAGTAAAAGTTCTTCATTCCACATTATGTCAAAAGATACAAAGCATGACAAGATTCTACTTGTTTTGGTTGATTTCCTTGTCAATTAGAGTATGTAGAGAGTATATTACATCTGATATGCAATATCTTGACATATACTCTGAAAATTTGTGAGTGAGAAAGTGGAGGAATCTGCTGTTTAAGCAAAACACAATGATATGAAAAAGTTTACCTTGGTTACTGTTTACACACAGGCTATACCACATGCAGTCGTTGCTGGGGTCAGATTTGTCTCTGCTATTATGAACTGGGATAATGAAGCCCTGGTTCCAGATGTCAGGATATACGCCTGCAAGTTTTAGAATGGCTATGTAGCTTCTGTATTTGATCATCTTCATGATACATCAACAAAGAAATCTCTTGGCATACACTACCAAATTGTGTGAATGGTAAAAAAATGCTATGCTAGTATGTCTTTAGCAGATGTATGAATATCAACAGAGAATATCATATAACGGCTTTACCTGTCTGCAGAGTGCAACTTGCACACCAGTACTTCCAAATGTGTGTATGGTGAGACGGATCACATTATATATTTTCTCTTAAAGTCTGTAAGAGATATAAATGGAAGGTTTTGTGTGTTGTCTTTATACAGAAGTGCTGTTTGTGCTTCAAGAGCAGCCTCTCTATTTGAGCTTGAAACCTCTATGTAAGTGTGTGTCTACATGTAAATGTGGGTGATGCTTGCAGCATTGCTGTGGTAACCGCACCAAAGCGCCTGTTGGTGGGCCGGTTACATAATTCTCTCTTTATCACTGGAAGGACAGCATTGCTCTTTACCCAGCTTCCATGGTCTGTCCTTCATCTTTTAGACCCATTTCACTGCCAATACAATCAGATACACACTACAGGAAAACAAACTCGAATAATACTGATTATTGTGAGTGGTTTGCTGGCTGAGGACTTGAATGAATATTGCTCATCTATGTCTGAAACCAAGATTTCTGTGTAATTTCTTTCTTTCTCTCGCTCTCTCTCAGAAATTTGATATTTTTAATATCTCACTTGTTTCTTCTAGACAGCAATGAGATCAAATGGAGAGCAAATTGAGTCTTTTGTTGAAGTCTTTGGCTTCTTAGATACTTTTCCTGAGAAAAAGGCCCCAGTAATCGCATACATCTCCTTTAGAGTTTGAAAACATATCTTAATGTCTCGAACTGTGCTCAGAGATGCCGAAATGCAAAGGTCTGCCATCAACAGTCAGAGATCTTAATATGAAGTCAAACCTTACATGTCCAATTCGTCCAAGACCAAATTATCTAAACACATTCATTTTTATAGCTGTTTACTCTTACTTATAATCATATCTCATGCTATGAGAAAGAACAATTTAGGAATAAGAAAAATGTCCTCTGGGAAAACTTAATTGGTAATCTTATTTTAGTTTAACCTAGTCTATTCTTACCATGCCCATTAGTTATCCACGAACAAAACTTTTAATTTAGCTAATGCATAAAATTGCCTTAGGTGCTTTCAGAATGGTAGCTTACTGATTGGAATGAACCCAGTGGGCTGTGCAGTAAACATTGCTGTCACGTCTGTCTGCCATCCATTAAAGGAATGTTTTACTGCCCTGAACAATATGTGACTGGGTCATAGCCTGGTATTTAGAGCCATCTATGGAGTGCCTGGTGGTGTGTATCAATACGTTGTATGGATTTGGAGTCTTTACGCCACATTACCCAGGACAGATGGGAACAAGCAAAGTAGTAATAGATTAAACCAATAAGCGACATGTAGAAATGTGCCTAGAACAGTGTGTTCTGTTCTTTTGTAATGGTCTTTTATGCTTTAATGCAAAACAAAGCTGATATACCAAAGCTTAAATACATGCATATGTGTTCAGAGTCACTGTGGTTGGGATGAGCAGTTTGAATCTAGTGAATTTGGCAGCTATTTACTATATTTTAGGCTCGTGGAAAGTTTTTAAACATTTAGGTAAGAGAGGGCTGTGTTATGGTCAGGGTTATTTTAGTTTCATGTAGTCTATACATATAGGTAAGATTAAATTTCAAACACTGTATAATTTTCCAAATCAAGCACTGGGCTTTACAAAACTCATCCATTTCCATACTCTCTGTAAAATGTATTTTGTGTGTGTTTTTTTCTTCTAACAGTTAAAAGTTTTTAAGGACTTCTGGATATGGCCTCCATTGATCAATGAAGTTCAGTGCTAGATTGATTAATCTAGTTCAGTCATGAAACAAAAGATGCAGCAGGCTGATAGGTCCTTTACATGAAAACCAATGGATGGGAGAGACCCGCTGAGGATGACTAGAACAGGAACAACAGACAGGTTGGAATGCTGGAACACACAACAGAACAGACAACCACACACTTGCTCTGGAACAGCAGATGTAGTCTGAGACAAAATTAATATATGTATATTCCCTTCAGATACAGGTATCTTCCTTTATTAACCACATTAAACCAAGTGCCATCATCACCAAAGTATAAGGAACAGAAGTCCTGGCCTCACCCACTCTACTCAACTTCTCTTCTTGGCTTCTTTCACTGCTGCAGCACTTTAAATCTATTACATTTGCCATTTGTTACACTGAGTACATCCCAGATGCTGCAGTTTCACTTGTATTTAACCTGTAGAAGTTCTCTGATGCCACGCGTCTACTCTAGTCTTTCCAAGTATAAAATTAAACATGTTGTCACTGGTGGAACAAACTTCCAACTGTCTGAAAAGTTGACTCACATGTCTGATGAAACCTCAAGGTATGGCTCTTCGTGAGGACTTGCCTTATATGTGACCCTGGACCACAAAACCAGTCTTAAGTCGCCGGGGTATATTTGTAGCAATAGCCAAAAATACATTGAATGGGTCAGAATTATTGATTTTTTTAATGCCAAAAATCATTAGGACATTAAGTAAAGATCATGTTCCATGAAGGTATTTTGTAACTTTCCTACCGTAAATATATCAAAACCTAATTTTTGATTAGTAATATGCATTGCTAATAACTTAATTTGGACAACTTTAAAGGTGATTTTCTCAATATTTTGATTTTTTTTTTTTGCACCCTCAGATTCCAGATTTTCAAATTGTCGTATCTCGTATCGTCTTAACAAACCATGCATCAATGGAAAGCTTATTTATTCAGCTTTCAGATGATTTATAAATCTCAGTTTTGAAAAATTTACCATTATGACTGGATTTGTGGTCCAGGGCCACATATGAATCATATCTGCACTCACTGTCATGCCTAGGTTACACTACATGACTTAAGCCCCGACTTGTAGTTGGGGTTAGCCATTTGCCACAAGTCAAATTCACTCATTTCAACTCCAGTTGTCATCTATAGAGTCACGCTGACTCACACAAGACTGTATCCAAATGCACTTGGCTTGTTTTTTCATGACTCACAACATAAAGTCGCAGCAACAACTAGTATCAAGTTCAGAGAAGACCATATGTGCAAAAACTCTCTAACATGCGTGTTAATATCAGGTGTAAATGGTCATCTGTCTTGAATGACCACATGTAATGATTATGCAAAAGGCCTTGGTTTAGTAGTGACTTAATCTAGTAGTGTTTTCTTGGTGTTTCTTCTTAGCTTTTGAAATTCAGTTTGGCATGCGTTGCGTAATCTCACCTACCTGCTTAGAGTACCTATCCCGGTAAATTACATTTATGTCATATGTGCAATAAATAGTAAAAGAGTACTTAGACAGGAAAGTGTAAAAGAAAGGAAGCTTCATACACTGGAATGACTAAACTTTGATCAGATTTGGAAATACAGGCTGTCTTGAGTGAGCTGAGATTTCACAGCATGAATCTGAATATGTGTGTAGGTCACATGAGCCTGCTGTGCTTGGCTGTTTTCTCAGTTTCAGCCTTTTGGGGTGCAGAAACCTCAAAAAAAAAAAAAAAGATCAGAGTTCATTTCGCTTTTTCATTTTTCTTTCATTTCTTCTTATCCGTGACTTTATGACACTGTTGTGTTTTCCTGAAGGTCCTGCTGGATGTTCTCATACACATAACAAACAGGTTCAGTAGATCATTTGCCTTGTTTTGTTTTCTTCTTTTTTTCATTTTACTTCATTTGGCTTTTGCTCTTTGACTGTAACGATAGAAACATACTAGTGTTGCAGTTCACATGTGCTTGTGACACTGCAGTGTTTAATAAGATGTTTTCCTAGAAGCACTGACATGTCTAGGCCATAGTATACTGCTGATTGATATGTTGACACAATGCTGTTTCTCTCAATCCCTCTGTAATCTTATACTACACCTCGTCCTTGTCAGCCCAGTTTCACAAGGGAAATTTTGCTGTAGTGACATCTATCCACACACCACCAAAACATCATTCTGGTAACTGGTAACGTTTTAACATTAATGTTTTGGAGGTGTCTGTAATCACTGATTCATGTTTATATGTTATAAAATGTTTGAATGATGCTATCTCAGAGTAGAAATATGGACAAACGTTTTATTAAGTAATAGGCTATTGTTAAATGTTTACTTTGAAAAACTATTAACTACGCCTTTTGCTGGTTATGAATAGTTAGTAAGGTAGCTAGTTGTTAAGTTTAGGTGGGGTATGATTAAAGGATCTATTCTAGAATATGGTCATGCAGAATAAGGCATTAATATGTGCTCGATAGGTATAAACAGCCAATGTGCTAGTAATATGTATGCTAATAAGCTACTTGATAGTGAGAATTGGTCCCTGAACTAAAGTGTTACCATTTCTTGTGACTGTTCCTCTGAATATAGTATTCAGATAGATATAAAACAGGAATAGCTAATAAATAACAGGATAATAATGTATATTACTTTATTTTAGTAACTTTAAAGCAACTTCATATAAAGACATCTGATAACAACTAAGATGTTACAGAATTCGTTAACGCTATCTTAATTTGTAACTATTTTACATTTTGGTGGGGGTTGTATAAGTTTTTACAATCTCATTGTTCATAAATTTTCATAAAATCTGCTTATGCCACATTAGCCGGGTTTCCATCCAAAGCTGCGAATTTAACTTATGCGCAAATTTGGAATATCGCATAAAACATTTGCGAACGAGCATCGTTTCCATCCAACGAGTCAAAGAGAACAAAATCGTCACTTCCTGGTAAACTGGCACTAAATAGCCTATAGAAAACTAGGATAAGCTACTGAATATAATAATTTTCATATAATAATTTAAAAATTAATTGCGCCTCAGAGCGAGCAGACGAAACACAATAAATGCTGTCATTGCTTTCGGAGGTGAATGCTGCTGTTTGGGAACACAGTCGTGTAAGACAATTATACAGAATACTCTGATGACAGACTTTGCTCAGGCATTTCAGAATGACCATAACAACATATAGATGCTGTGAACGAGATCGGTCCGCTGGTTAGTCAAGTTATCCCGTCTCATAGCGCAAAGTCACATGACTTTTTTGATGCGCTTAGAGGAATTTATTCGCAAAATGCGTTTCCATCTCCCATTATTCACATTAACCCTTTTTCGCACAAGTCAAAAACCACCTCAAGCAAGCGTAAAAACGTTTTTGCGAATTAAGGGATTTTTATTTGAAATTTGGCGTTTGCATCACTCATTTCTCATGCTATACTTCAAAATGCACATTAAAACAGGGTGGTGGAAACCCAGCTACTGATGGTTATTTTGGGGTGGATCATAATGCTTCATTGTTTTTCTAAAAAATTGTATGTTTTGATTTACATACGAATTCACACTAAACCACCATCTTGTAAAATAGTTACATTAGGTTGGAATTCTATGAAAAACCTTGGGGGAAAACAGCTTAGACCAGCAATTTCCATGGTGGGTCAGGTTTGTTAGGTGCTGGTTTAACTAATGAACCAGCTAAGCTGTTCATACAGCAACATTTATTTGGTGAAGGAAGTCAAGCAAGAAAGTCTTACTGCTTTAGCCAGCCAAGAAGCCTACTGGAATGTATCATGTACAGGCAAAATGTGAATACCATTCTCTTTCCTTCTTATCCTTGATTAATGAAAGATACAATTGTGTGGGACAGTGAATTACTTCTTGTCTGATTTGAACGTGACTACTTAAAAATTACAACAATCCTGATTACTATCCTACTATTACACAATAACATCCGCTCCTGACATAAAGTGTATCTCTCTCTCGCTCTCGGCTATGGGGCCTGTGCCATCACTGTCATAAATGAACTGATCAATAATGGGTAAACAGGACATGGAACATAATCTATTTTTAGCTGCTCATGAATTGAATTCATCCTGCTCTGGTCACATACATCAGCTAAGACCTGAACCCATGTAAGCAGGATACTAACCTCTCAATTGTGGGTTAGGTCATAAATATATCTTACCGGCCGTGAAACTGCATTTTCATTACCTTTCAAACGTTTGGTGTCAGTGGGATAAGGCTGCATTTATTTGATCAAAAACACAGTAGAAACAGTATTAAAATGAAATATTGGTACAATTTAAAATAACTGTTTTCTATTTAAGTATATTTTAAATTGTGATATATTGCTGTGGTGGCAAAGCTGAATTTTCAGCAGCCATTACTCCAGTCTTCAGTGTCACATAGTCCTTCAGAAATCATTCTAATATGCTGATATGGTGCTCAAGAAATATATATTTTTCATTATCTGTACTGAAAACCATTTATTTATTTTCTTTTTTTAATGTTTTAATATTTTCTTTCATAGAACAAATAATTCTTTGTTGCAGAAAGTTCAAAAGATCAGCATTTATTTGAAATAATTTTATTTATTTATTTATTTTTTCGTAATAATGTAGAAGTCTGATTAATTTAATTCATCGTTGCTAAATATTAATCTCTTAAAAATTACTTACCCCAAACATATGTTTGTATGACATATTAATAACATATGACAGAATAATAACAATATCTGTTTTCCCTTTTATATTTGCATAAAATGTATTCTCATCATTGCTCACTGCAACTTTTTTAATGCTGAATTGTATTTTTGAACCCATGTATGTAATGTATGAACGCAACTGAAGTCAAATAACATGAAACTGCAGGTATGAGCTGATTGTGTCATTCCAGATAATCTGAGGCTGATTGGTTTATATGTGATGTAACAGTGTATGTCCGATACAGACGTTGTTCTGGCTCTCATATGAAAGTGCTTATGTAACAACCTAGAATAAATTTTCCCCTGATTCACACAGATTGTAATCATTCAAAGATATGACCAGGATTGGGCTGTTAGGTGACCTCTATCAGAGGTTGTTTTCAGCAACAACACGCTTTGAAAAAGTTGCATAACTCTTGTTAATCATCACTAAACTGTAGACTTCTGGGTGTGATGGCTTCATTTGAAGCACACTTCTAGGAAACTTTGAAGGCTGTTGCACCATTGTTTGATCTGACTGATGGTTTTATATTGTTGTACAGCATGACGTCCAAAATGGTATTATGGGCATAATAACCTTCTGATTTTGCAATACACACATATTGTTACCCGTAAGAATGGATGACATTTGTTGACAAGAATATTACAAAGCTCTGGTCACAAAAGAGAGCAGCAAGACTTTTTACATCAAAGGGAGCTGTTTGGATATGTGGCCTATTTTAAAATCTCATGGGATCGCTCCTGTAGACTTTGGATGTATGACAGTAGAAAAAAAGAGAGGTAGAGAATCAAAGGATATCGCTTGGTGGCTGCAGGTTGCTTTTTAAGCATTTGAAGTTTATTCTCAAGATGGCAAACAAGGAACATTGGAAAAGTGTTGTAGGCTATGAGGTCTTGAAAAGATCACAAGCCAGTTTTGATGTTTTATTTGGAATCACCACACTGATTATTAAAACAGCCAAGTAAAACGAGAATGGATGCAGGGGCGGAATGTGTTTGGCTTCTGAGAAGAGGCTTGGAAGACTCACTTCATCCAAGTAGAAGGCCAAGTAGGCCGTAGATAACAAGATCCAGTCTAATGGGGTTAGTGGTAGTCACACTGTGAAATTCAAAGAATGGATAGTCAGTTCTGGAAATGGAAACATGCTGAATTTTCCTCAACACTGCCTTAACATTCCTGGGGAATTGGAGAAGAAGTGTACCCTGAAGTTAGTTCTTCATTGTTATCCAGATTTAAGTTAAAGTAAGGACGTGGGCAGACATCATTGTGGCAAATAGGTTGAAACAAACACATGATTTGTTGGCAGAAAAGATGACAAATTTAACACAACAAGACATACAGGGCACAGAATGTTAATGGAGGGTCAGTCATAACCTACACAACATCGTCTCACCAGCAAAGAGGCTGAAAATGAATTTAATATATTTCCTTTAACAATAGAGTAAAGCCTGTGTAATACACTGTCAGTTCTACATCTAGGCCTACTGTAGACCTTCTTTCATCTCTTAGTTGGTACTTGTGCATATACATGTTTAACTTGAGTTTTTTTTTTTTTTCATGTTTTTATTTAGAGATTCAAACTTCTGATGTTCTTTAAGGATTCTTTAAAGGTCCAGTATGTTCTAAAACGGAGAATAAAAAGTCTGGTGGAATTCAAAAATATTCTCTTTGTGCCCAGGCTTTAAAACCACTGTGGTTTTAATGAGAACTTTTGTATTTGATAATGTTCTTATTTAGCAGCTTCTGGTTGACCTTATACGTCTACTGTATCATATTTGATACATATATTTCTAAGGCCTCTAAATTGAAAACATGATCAAAAACATGTACACAATTTTACATATGCCTTTTGTTGTCTGATTGATAGTTTATACTTTTCAATTGCACTTTGAGTAGTTGTCCACCTACAGGTCGTGTAAATATATTATATGATGTGATATGATATGATATGATACGATATTATATATGATATATGTGACCCTGGACCCTGGACACAAAACCAGTCATAAAGGTCAATTTGTTTTATGAATTTACACATGGATTTTACACAAGCTGAATAAATAAGCTTTCCATTGATGTTTGGTTTGTTAGGATAGGACAATATGATCACCTTTCAAGTTACCCAAATGAAGTCCTTAGCAATGCATATTACTAATCAAAAATTAAGTTTTGATATATTTAAGGTAGAAAATTTACAAAATATCTTCATGGAACATGATCTGTACTTAATATCCTAATGGTTTTTGGCATAAAAGAAAAATCGATCATTTTGACCCACACAATGTATTGTTGGCTATTGCTACAGATATACCCGTGCAACTTATGACTGGTTTTGTGGTCCAGGTCATATATGATATATTATATTACAGTATATTGTTAGTAATATTTCAAGATGAAATTTTACTGAACTGAAGATACTTAGACTTGATCATTCAGACATAATTTCTAGAAAAAATACTCTCCTTTATCATACAATATGAGCCATAAAAGTGTAATGTATCAAATATGATACTTGACAAAATACAATACTCAATAAATACAGCCTTAAATAAAGGTGAACTGAATAGAAAAAGAACAGGAGTGAGTTTTTGATCCCTAGGCACACAAAAAGAAGAGCTCAATGAAGGAAATCACCCAATGCCTCTCAGATTTGAAGGAAAAGCATAGGTGCTGTTTCCCTCCCTCCCTCATAGGTGCAATTCCCTTACTGACCCAAACACTGCACAGTCAGACAGAAGATGACACCAGCTGAGAAATCAGTGAGTCAGTGATGTTGTGTCTCAGTATGAAGCTCAGAGACACTCAGGACACTAGACACAGTTCCGTGTGTGCAAAAATCACGGAGCTTGAAGATCAGAGGCAGAAACTGGCCTCAAGTGAAAGACTGTGTCAGTCAGACATAAGGACAAGTGTTGTGTAAGTCAGTGGCTTTGAAAGAAGTTTTCTTTATCAAATAAATGTATTGCTAATAAAGATTTAGATTTATTGCTATCAAAGATAATAAAGATTAATGTGTCCAAAACAGTCATAATTGACTTGTTCATGATCATTTTCTGCCCTCATTTGCTCTGACCCTTGCAATTTAACTATGTCTATAAAACTGTGTAAACATACTGGTCATATGAGTAACAGTGCTTTGCTGCATCTGTTTGTGAGCTGTGGGTTTGCTGTCAGATCAAATACAGTTTTTAAGTTTTCCATCATTCAGCCTCATCTTTGCAAAGCCTGAATTAAATTGGGACAGACTTATAAACAATCCTTCAGCCTTTTGTTTCCAACACTGGGATCCTCCTTTTTCTTGTGTGGTTACGAAAAGGTGTTTATATGGCTGAAGGAGTTTGCTGAGGGCGTAGTCACTTTAAGACTTAGTAATAATGGAAATCACAGGCTGAGAGTATGAGTTTATTTAAGGTTATTGAGATTAAACAAAACACTGAAGCATTTAGTTTGGTTTTGTAAAACAAATTCAGAAAATAAACAAGTTAACTATAATTAAATTAATTATGATTGCAGGGAACTTTATGTGGAGAATTTGGATTGTATTGCGACCACTAAACGTTATGGTCATAAATATAAAAATGTATAAAAATAATAAGTCTATAATATATATATATATATATATATATATATATATATTTAATGAGGGTGTTTATAGGGATAAATTATTCAGTGCCATTCGATTTCCATCCAATTTAACAATATTTTTAGAATTTATGCACATCTTGGCATTTCCATCCAGCATTTTTTTTGCAATATCCCAAAATGAACATAAAAATCTGAAAACATAGCTAGTATTTTTCTAGCAAGTAAATTCTCAGCCAAATTACTTTTTTTGTCAATTTAGTTTTTTCTCTTTTTTGTCGGATTTTAATTCAAATCTTAAAAATAGTACTTAATCCAAAATCAAATTTTCTTTTAACCTTCAAAAACAATTATCATCCTTATAGTGCTTTAGAGCAGGTTTCACAAACACACTATGTAACTTGTTCCGTAAAATTAAGCCATGTTGTGTGAGTAAACACAGATGGGTTCAAATCAGATGGGATTAAAATAACAAAGTACGTCTGTGAAAGACAAATGGATCTGCCCTCCTCAGGTAAACCGGTCCCATCCGAATAGGGCTTAACAACCATCTCCTGTTAATTCAAGAGAACAAACAAACAGATATTTTTCTCCTGCTTCACCCCCTGAGTATAAGACGCTACTTTTCTTACTCTCAAGGTCAGCCGAATTGGTCTTTTGGGTTTGAGTGTGTTCTGTCCCATGTGTTTTTATACGCATGTTCTGCGTAAGGCCTGTTGGAATAATGAGTGTGTTTAAGTGTTTTGTTGTGTGTTTCTGTTGAGTGTTCTATGTGGAGTCTGCTGGGATGAAGTGTGTGTGTGTGTGTGTGTGTGTGTGTGTGATCAGGTGTTCTGTGCAGGGGCCTCCTCCGTACCCTGAGACATTCTTCCCACACTCTATGTTTATCTGTCTACCTCTTTTTCTTTCTCTTTCTCTTTCTGTCTCTGTCTCGGATACATCTGTGGGCAGCAAAGCAAGATTTTTCTCACCCACTTGAGAAACACACCAACCTTTTACATAACAAATGAAACCTATGCACACTTCAGTTGCATGCAGTATGCTGTTGCATGATGCAAGAGAGTAGTTCTTTGTAGCCAAAATGAAATGGCATGCACAACCCATACTTCTGTAACGTGACATACAGTATTTTAAGTGAAACAGCATTGCTGTTGTAAGGTGGAATGTTCATCGGGAATTGATTGGCTAATAAAAAGGGGAGGGGCTGGATAATAAGAGGACTTGGTGATGTCAGACATTTAGGAAAGTTGTTTCAGAGGCAGAGAATGTTTACATTCTGACAGCAGATTTTTAATAATGTGTAGCATTGAATTAGGCACACTAAGAAAACAAATCTGCATTAACCCTGTAAAAAAAAAAAAATTTAAATATGAAACTCGAGGAGCAAAAAACAAAAAAACTCAATATTATTCAATAGGCCCAAACTTATCAAAAATGTATAATATAAATAAATATATAAATATATCTTTCCCAATATGTTTTGGTAAGATGATTGATGCTAAGTTTTATGATCAAAGCTCTGTATTTTTAATTGCGGGGGCAAAATATTTAACGCAATGCAATACAGTGATGATTGAGAAATGTACAAATAAGCATTCTTCAAAAGTCTGTTGTATCATATTTGATACTTGCATTTTAACATGATGTTTGAGTAATCAAATAAATGTAAGTTGCTTCAGTCCAGTAAATGTTCACCTTGAAATATTGCTAACGATATAAAAGTTATTCTTATGCTTACTTTATAAAATCATTAAAGATTTCATATCTCAAGACCCATGTACCACAGCCTGAAAGTGGAATTTTTTTGAATTGTGAAACATGTAACTTGTTTATGCAACACAATACAGTGATGATGACAGATATAACAGTTTACCATGTTATTTACATGGTATTAAAAGCTGTATATGCAACAAAAATAAATAATCTTTGGCACTTTTTGTTAACTTAAAGGTTGAACAGCATTTCACCTTCTCACACTGTGAGTTCAGTTTAAGAAAATTAATAAAAATGATATTCCTTACTGTTTTATTATATTTTTGAGGCTTACCTATATTAGGAAAGTAAAGAAACAAAAATAAACAATTGTAAACCCCAGACAAACTCAGGACACCCACACGTGTAGGCGCACATGTACCACCCACCAGGTTGCATCTATGACCTCCCTGTTTTATTCATTTGTTGGCATTTCTCTGTCTTTATCTCTGTTGGCATGTCTGTAAAACTGCAGTCTCTCTGTACTGTCTAAGCACAGCTGTGTGTCCCACACATGGAGTTTAGCTAATCTGACTCATACGGTATGTGTCTGGGTATATGCCTGTACCCCGACATAAGAGGACAGGTTTCATATGTTCTCTATTATATACAATGCTTATACACTAGCCTGCTAGATAGCTAGCAGTTTTTATGCATACATATAGTGTGGTGTTATCCAGTGTGGGTTGTAATAGGCCTGAGCTGTAGTTTAGTCACAGTTAATTGCTGACCAGTTACATAAAACATAAAACTAGGAACTGATATTTAAAGGAGTTTGATAGCAACATCAAAAATAACACCATGGTAAAACACAAACGCGCACACACTCTTGGACACCCAGTCACGCAACACACCCACTGAGACCTTTCTTCAAAACTATACACTATTGCTGTTGAAAAATCTATTCAATCCAAGTAAATGTTATAGATTCTCAGAATGGAATACTAGCTTATATAATGCAGAATACACATACAAAAATTATGCTGAAATTTGAAAATACTCTACACTGCCTGTGCCTCACTCTGAAACAGGCATGGATGTTAATACTTCCTCTGAAATGCATGAGTTATCAGGTCACAGACAGATATTGTATCATTTAGAAGCAGTGTGATCCATTTGGGGTGGAAAACTCAATAGAGGGGGATGGATGAGAGTTATTTATTCCACCTGCTATCTATGAAGCAACATCAAAGAGAGAGAAAGAAAAGCAGAGAGACATAGAGAGAAAAGGCCTTTAAAAGCCAGCTTCTATTTATAGCTGCTCTGGTGTTTGCTAGGAAGGGTGCTCCATAAGGACAGACAGAGAGAGAGACAGATAATGAGGGGGTAGCTAAATGGCAGATGGTGTGAAACTGAAATGGCAAGAGTGAAAGAGCATTGAGGATAAAAGGTTAATTTGGGTAACAGCATTTGGTGCTAGCACATCCAAAATTTCAGAATAAGTCTGGCTAACTTCATAATATTTTTAACGAAAATACAGTTAAACTTGTACCTGATACAAGTCAAACATTTGTACCTGTTGTAGGGTGTCTTTTCTGCATTTAACTGCATTTAAATACAAACCTAACTGACTTTTAAGTTAGCACAGTAAGCAAATAAATGGTTCATAGTTACAGTCTACAACGGTATGAAGGAGTTTTACCCAAGAGTGTTAAATTTAGCAGACCAGACCATTTGGAAAATCTGAGTTAGAGTTCATCCACTTTGTCTTTAGCGCTAAACAGTAAAGTAGTCCTGGAAACCACTGTTTTATCATTGAGTTAGTGTCTGTGGCTTTGGCTTTCCATTGTAGTCTACTAAGACATCATGACTTCACATGGACTATTTTAATGATGTTCTTACTACCTTTCCGGGCCTTGAACGTGGTAATTGTGTTGCTGTCTATGCAGGGTCAGAAAGCTCTAGGATTTCATCAAAAATACCTTCATTTTTATTCAGAAGATGAACAAAGGTCTTACTGAGTGAGGGTGAATAATTAATGACAGAAATTTCATTTTTGGGCGAACTATCCCTTTAATGATTTTTCATTTTTCTTTGTTAGGCATATGACTGATAGAGTATAAGGATGATGTCCATCTTATGTAGGAATGTGATTGGTGCCCAATGCATCCTGAGCAAGGAATCATTCACTCACTTGAGCTCATTTACTTTAAAATTGTCACAAAATCGGAAAGTGCTATTTTTGGGACAATGAAAACAGGACTTGACCAAGGGCTGTGAAACTCCTTGATTATTCCCAGCTGTAATATATTCAAGACGTACAATGGCTAATCTACTTACTGCTTGAAGCATGCGCTTCAAGGGATAGTCCCATGCTTCTTTTTTAATGATGCCGAGGACACCCAAAAGCTGTTCTTCTGAGCAACAACTTGAAAGAAATCCAGTTTGATGTACCTCTCAGATCCCAAAAGTTACACCTCATCATGAGGTCCCAGGCCATCCACAGGCACCACATCGCACAGCAACTTTTTGAATCCGTCCATCTGCAGGTTACATTGGTGCACAGATGTTTCACTATCAGCAGACTGTACAGGTAAGCCATCATTTAGGATATAGTTTCTGAAGGGCCATGACCCACCGAGTTCAGTTATAGCCTTAATTTAAACACAACTGCATGTAATAATCAATTAATCTGAAAGACCTTGATTAGCTGTTGTGGATGTGTTTAATTAGGGTTGGAACTAAATTCTTTGAGTCGTGGCCCTCCAGGGACAGAAATAAATAGCACTAGTGGGTTGAATCATCTTTAGCTTCCCTGAACTGTCCAAGGTTCAGTGGATCTCTCATTCTGAAAGCTTGCACTAGGTTTATCCACCACCATACACTTAGCAAACTTGAGATTGCTGCACTTTCCAGCAAGTAACATGGTGGTGTGGTCTTGATTGATTTGGACATTCCAGTCATTTGGCCATATCTCGTCTTTGACAGCTTCTTAATCAACTGTGTAGGCAGTTGGCAGGGACTGGTCGGCAGGTTGTATCACTCTTCCCATGCCCAGTGTTTGATCACCATCTCCAGTATGAGGGAGAGGGATTAAATTCTTGAAAGGAACCAGATTCAAGTGACACAAGATCTGATGGGTGTTGAAAGTCAAAAACAACTGTGAGAATATTCATATAAGTTAGGTGTTAGGTGTATGCTTGGCTAAGGAGATTCATCTTTAGTCTAGACTTAAACTGAGAGAGTGTGTCCAAGTCTTAAACATTACAAGGAAGGTGCAATCAAAGTCTAGGAGCCATACAGGGAAATGCTCTACATCCTTTTCTGAATTTAGAGGTCTTTTATCTTAATGAGTGACAGATTATTGCATAGATCTTTTAAGTACTAAGGAGCTAGACCGTTTAGAGCTTTATTAATTAGTAACATTAGTTTATAGGCTAATTGATATGAACTTGGTATGGCTTATTGCCTAACTGATATCGATATGGACTATGTAGGGTCACAGGGATGTTGAAGCTTAACTCAAGCCAAAGGCAAGGAAACATTCTGATGTGTGTTTCCTTAAAGCATTGTTAACAAACAATGTTGTATGTTCACAAGTTCCGTTGAACTCTGTTGGTAATGACAGAACTTGCTTTTGGAAACACACCACTGAATAGATGAGAGGTGATACATACTCTCACTCATAACTATGGGCAAATAAGTGTCTTCAGTTCAACTCATTGTTTTTAGATTGAGGGAGAAACCAGAGCACCCAAATGAAACCTACACCAACAGGGGGCAAACATGCAAAGTTCTCACAGATAAGTTTCCTGGCTCAGCTAGGATTTGAACTGGTGACCTTCTCCTTGTGAGAAAATACTGCTACTCACCGAGCCACCATGCTACTTCTAGTTAGGGAATTCTGCATTTGTTTTTGGATACCCAGTTACTACTTTTGATGCAATATGCTTCTACTCTCATTGAGTTGAGTAGTGGATTCAATGACTGCAATGTAATCAGCCTCAAATATTGTAATGCATACTACATTGAGCTGACTGTTCTGACTTCTCTGGATGTTCTATTAAGTGTATAATAGTAGTGTCTCTTCTATCTCCATAATTTACAATTTTCAGTAAGCATATTCTATAACTTCCAACTATTATTGCATTGTTTAGATTTGTAAAACTTTACATTTTTTGAAACTAAGTGAAGGTTATCCATAGATCATCTGATGATGTTTAAAATGAGTCAAATTACAAAGATGCGGGAAAGTTTCCTTTAAGCAGCCCTTTAAACTGCCTAAGGTGCAGTTTCATGTTGAATGTGAGATTACGGTCGAGCAGAAGGTCACCTGCATGTTATGAAAGATATCTGAGCTACAATAGCAGGCTCTGTTCAGCCAAATCAGCCTGTCATCAGTTCTTATTCTGCAAAGGCCAGTGTGTTGGAAATTAGTTATGTTAGTGTTAAAAGCTGCTGCTGTTTACAGATGTCCCTAGCGGCAGAAAAGAGGGGGCAGATTACTCCATTAAATACCTTTTAGATAAACACACAAATGTAACTGAAATGGTGCTGACCGACTTTTATCTGGTGTGTATTTTACTGTGAGTTTAATTAGTGGTCTGGATCATTAAGCCTACAACGGACTGGTGAAACCTGAGTGCACGCATGCGTTTAACCCAATGGCGGTTGCCATTGCATGTGACCTGCATGCTGCCATCTTTGCTCATGCATGGGCAAGTTGGGATAATACAAACCTTGGTCCATTGGTTCCTGTCTAACTTAAGACAGTCTCCTGCAATATAAGTGGTCTAGAAGATTTTCTCACCAGATGGTTATAAACTTTATTGGTATTGAGGGGGCATTTTTTAATATTACATTTTTAACTCTGTTTTTGAGTTGCATAGAGTTCAGACGAAAAGATGGTGGTTATGTTATTTTTCCAGTCCAACAACAGTTGAATGAACTTGAAAGCTGGAAGAATACATTTGTGAAAAATTCAATCAGACCAGATTTATGCCAGGTCAACTGATTCCCTGAAAAGATTTGACTAAAAAGAGTGATTTGTTCACAAATTGAACACTGCTGCTTCTCTTACCAACTCTCAAGAACACACCAAAGAGAGCAATGGCAAATCAACATTTTCAGTGAGTAACAACCAAAGCTATTGTTCTGGAGAGGTTTTGTGGGAATTTATTAAATTTTCAGGTGTTTGTGACTTTTAGTCTTGTATTATGTAACTCTGAATGGATGTCTGATGCATAATGCATGACATGTTTACACTGACAAAATGCTTTAACTGTATGACTCATAAGTCTTACAAATGTTCACATTTAAATGATTAATCTTATAAAATTCACAGTACACAATCCTTTGTAAATTTAAAAGCAATATCAAGAATGTCTCAAACTGTGTTCAAATTTACCAAGGTACCAAAGTCTGCAGTCACAGATTTCAATATATCTCATATATTTCATATATTTCTCATCATATTCTCCCAAGATTGAATTATCTGAGGTATGTTATCCCAAGGGAGTAGGTTTTATTTGAAAGCTGGTTGGGACATACCGTATATTCCAAAGGAGGCAGACAACAACCCTGAGATTATAATTTTTAACGGAAACCAGCTATTAATGCAATGAGACACAGAAAACTGAAGAGAAAAGCAACTAAAATGATAAAAACATGAATTAAACAAAATGAAAGGGAAACAGAAAAAGCTAGAGCTTTGTGCATCAGTCAGTTTCAATTGTCAAATTCTCAAGTCCTTGGTTGCCAGTAGCAGAGGTACGACTGTCTCATGCTCTCTAAGAGAGCTGCTACCACATCCGAGTAAATGAGGAACTGCAGCTGCTACAAGGACACGCACGGCTACTAAATGCGTCATGAATGACCCCGTTTCATTTGAATTATCATGATAATGTGGGTGTAAAAACACATTATCAAGGCTTATCACAGACATCTGTTACCATCGTTATGTTCTTATTTGGACATAGTCTGAGTCTATTATCCGGCTGATCGGATGGATGTTGTACTAATCTCACTGCTGCATGGGAAAATGGCACATCTCTCTTTTTTTCTGTGTGAACACAAACAGAGAAGCTTCACAATCTGATTCTTGTGTAATTTTCTCTTTATGTTTCTCCTGTTACTTAATCTGCCAGTCTGACGTGAGTTTGAGAGAGACAGAGCAAGGGCTACAGGGAAAGAGAGCTGATATGTGTCTCTTGCTGTTTGACTCAAATTAATGGTTCTTTCATAGTGCCGATCACAGCTAAGTCCGAGATTCCACAGATCTGTAGGTTATGAACTACCCTGAGAATGTTTGTCAGCATATTCTGAACCATTTTCTCACTTAAGAGATAAAAAAAACATAAATAAGATCTATTAAAGCAAGTCTTGCTTTCAGAACATTTATCTTGAATATATTTTTAGTTAGAGCAAATGTATGTAGTTTTGTCTATTTTTGCTACTTAAAGGGATAGTTCACCCAAAAATAAAAATTACCCCATGATTTACACACCCTCAAGCCATCCTAGGTGTATATGACTTTCTTCTTTCAGACGCATACAATCTGGGGTATATTATATCGAAATTTTGAAGCCCAAAAAGTGCATCCATCCATCACAAAACGTACTCCACACAGCTCCGAAGGGGGTTAATAAAGGCCTTTTGAAGCGAAGCAATGCGTTTGTGTAAGAAAAATATCCCTATTTAAACTGTATAAACTGTAATCTTTAGCTTCTGCTAAATGTCACACGCATGTTCACAAGAGAGTAGCGTCCATAGGCATAGAGTAAGCTCGTGAGAACCAAGTTTTGTTTACAGCAAAGGAAAACCAGTCTCGAAATCCTCCAACATTTTTCTTTTCAAATTTTGTATTTGTCTGAAATCAGAAAGTCATATAGTAGTCAACATTTGAAGTGGATCAAAACCTCTCATCAAAGTTGTCCTAAAACCTAAAAAAATGTGTTCTTGTCTTAGGACAACTTTGATTAACTTTTTTGATCCACTTCAAATGTTGACTACTGTATATAGGATGGCTTGAGCGTGAGTAAATCATAAGTGTATTTTGGATGTTTTGTTTCTACTAGTCTGAAACAATGTTATGAAAAGCCAAATATGCCAAAATTGTTCAGTGCATGGAAAATGTCTCTCAGATGCAGTGTTGGGCACGTTACTTTAAAAAAGTAATTAGTTATAGTTACTAGTTACTTCTCACAAATAGTAACTGAGTTAGTAACTGAGTTACATCATTATAAAAGTAACTAATTACCAGGGAAAGTAACTATTGCGTTACTTTTTAAAAAATGTTCAAATGGCAAATAACTTGGATGCCCCCAATATTAAATATGTTAAATTAATGAAATGGACACTAAAAAGAATAAATTATTATTATAAAACATTGTACATTAATCTACACTATTTATCTACTGACACTTAGTATCAGTCAGTCAAGCATTATAATATAATATTATGACAATTTAATATTATATGATGATAGAACTTTAGGAATTAGAATAACCAAGTATGAATGCATATTTGTCATCAATATAAAACGCATAAGGATTAATGAGCTGCTGGGTTCATGAATATTAATCACGTTGTCTGCGTTCGCTCGAGTTGATTTGCTGAAATTAAAACAGGGAGGATAATAGGTGAGCGCCAGCCAATAAGATTGTCGTTTGCGCATTAGTTCCGCCCACTACCAGAGAAACCGGCAGTTCTTAAAAGCGGAAGAATTCCAAAGGAACTCCGTTATTTTGACAGGTAAATACAACAAAGAATATCGTTTACATGTAGCGCGTCAATTCTGCATGTTATGAAAGACTCTCTTGCTCTGTGTCTTTCTTTGCATGCGTGTATGTGAGAGAAAGCGAAGGCGAGTCGTGCGCTTCACACTAGAGTTTATGGTACGTCAAATACAGCTACTCTGCGCATCCATTCAGATGAACTGAAAAATTTAATTCTAATAATATAGTAACGCCACATTTTATTGTCAGTAACGGTAACGGTGTTGTAACGGGGGAAACAGTAATTCGTTTGATTACTCGTTACTGAAAAAAATAACGCCGTTAGTAACGCCGTTTATTTATAACGCCGTTATTCCCATCACTGCTCAGATGTAACTCCCTTTCTCTGAAGGAGGGAACGGAGCCGTCACATCGGAATGTACCGATGAATTGGAATCTCGCCTGAGAGCCCTATCATCTTTGAGTGTAAACTAAACGAGCCAATGCCTATTGGTGTGCGAGATTTGCATCTCGCGCTCTGCCCTGCAGCGTGCCCCGTCGCCCCGCAATGGTACAGCAACTGTGGCGATGGGACGTGACGTCTCCGTTCCCTCCTTCAGGGAATGGGGGTTCCATACGTAACCGAGACGTTCTAATGAGGCGTACTAATGAGTGTTAGGCGTGGCACCGGACGCTCCGCCATGTCCAGCTGCCGAGGGTGATGGAGGAACTCAACAGGGTTCACCTTGTGGGGAAGTGAACTGTAGAGCAGAATAAGCACACATGTCCAGTCCATAGAGGGGAAGGCGCTGCAAGCAAGACACTGAGCAGTCTCTCTGTGTTGCCTGGCTACTCAAGGCAAGTACACGAGAGGACACTGGCTCTACACGAAGGCTATAAAACCTAGCAAACATGTTTGGTGTCGCCCAGCCTGCAGCTCTACATATATCTGTCAGCAAGGTGCCGTGTGTCAACGTCCAAGAAGAAGCAACACTCCTCATCGAGTGTACTCTCAACCCGAGGGGCATGGCATGCCTAAGGCTTGATATGCCAAGACGATGGCGTCCACTATCCAATGGGCCAACCTCTGCTGGGAGACAGCCTTTACCTTATGCTCGCCTCCGTAACAGACGAAGAGCTGCTCTGAGGTCCTAAAGCTCTGCATTCAGTCCACGTATAGGTGTAAAGTGCGAACGGGACAGAGCAAAGCTAGGGCTGGGTCTGCCTCCTCCAAGGGCAATGCTTACAGGTTCACATATATCCGTGCCGGGGCCTCAGGATAACTTGAGAGTCGGCCGGCCCGAATTCCAGGCACGATTCCTTGACCGAAAATGCATGCAGGTCCCCTACCCTCTTGATGTCTTTATTGACAGAGTTCTCAGCTCTGCTGACTGCAATGGCTCAAAAGGGGCCCTCTGCAATGCTGTAAGCACCAGAGGTAGATCCCAAGAGGGTATGGGGTTAGGGCGAGGAGGATTTAGTCTCCTTGCGGCCCTCAGAAACCTGATGATCAGGTCGTTCTTCCCCAAAGACTCACCATCTACGGAATCCTGATGTGTAGCAATCGTGGCAATATACACTTTTAGGGTGGAGGGAGGCAGCCTTTGCTCCAACCCCTCCTGGAGGAAGGAAATCACAGCTCTGATCGGGCATCTCCGGGGGTCTTCCCGGTGAGAAGAGTACTATTCAACGAACAAGTTCTACTTCAAGGAACAGGCACGCTTCATAGAAGGTGCTCTTGCCAAAGTGATGGTATCTACCACTGCCTGGGGTAGATCACCTAGGACCTCCGTGTCCTGTCTAGGGACCACACATGGAGGTTCCACAGATCTGGACGCTAAGTAAGGCTCTGTGCAAGTAGGCTCACTGGGGGAAACGCATATTTGCGTAGGCCCCGGGGCCAGCTGTGCCCGGAATGTACGGGAATTCCTGCCCGTAGAAATGCAGGGTCCAACTACGGGCTGAAAGTTTGGCGACATGCCGGAGTGATCATTACTCGGTGCGTACCGCATTGCCACACCCATCTCGGGACACGGCCGTGAAGCCAGTGCTGAAGCGGCCTCATATGAAGCAGTCCGAGAGGTGTTACTGCGGCTGTGGATGCCATATGCCCCAGGGTCCTCTGAAATTTTTTCAGTGGCGCCACCGTCCTGCCCTTGAGATAATTCAGCATTGACCAAACATGTTCCTCTGTGAGGCGTACTGTCAGGTTGACTGAGTCCAACTCCATACCAAGAAAAGAGATACTCTGCACTGGAGAGAGTTTGCTCTTTTCCCAGTTGACCCGAAGCCCCAACTGGCTGAGGTGACTGAGCACCATGTCCCTGTGCTCGCACAACTGATTCCGCGACTTAGCCAGAATGAGCCAGTCGTCAAGATAGTTCTCTCATGGGAACAAGGGCTGCCTCCACAACCTTCGTAAAGACATGGGGTGACAGGGACAGTCCAAAGGGGAGGACCTTGTACTGATATGCCCGTCCCTCAAACGAAAAGTGGAGAAACGGCCTGTGCCAAGGAAGAATAAAGACATGAAAGTATGCGTCCTTCAGGTCGATCGCTGCAAACCAATCACGGGGATGGATGCATTTGAAAATGCGTTTCTGCATCAATATTTCGAATGGTAGCTTGTGAAGGGCCTAGTTCAAAACTCGCAGGTCCAAGATTGGTCACAAGCCACCGCCTTTCTTGGGTACAATGAAGTAAGTGCTATAAAACCTGACCTCATATCGGCTGGAGAGACTGGCTCTATCGCCTCCTTCGCCATCAGGACTGCGATTTCTGCCCGTAAGACAGGAGCATTGCTGGTCAGCACGGAGGTGAAGTGGATGCCCCTGAACTTGGAGGGGCGCCGGGTGAACTGAATCACATGGCCGAGTCTGACTGTCCGAATGAGCCAGCAAGACGGGTTGGGGAGTGCTAGCCAGGCTCCCAGAAACCATACAAGCGGGACCAGAAGAACCACAGACGTACATATGGTGGGGCAGCATAGTGGAGGACAGGGACCCGACTCAGAAGGCATAGTGTCCTGAAGTGGGGTCTGGGTGTGCAGTGCAACACCTACCTGGCTCCACGGTTGGGCACGGCATCATCAAACTGGGCCCTGCTGCCCGCTGCCAATAGAAGAGGGGGATAAGGCTGGCCAGGCATAGTGTGACACAACGTCATCAGTGCCCTCTTGGAACCCAGAGATAATGAAAACTGCTCTTTTGATGGGACCTCGCAGAGGCTGAGCGAGGATGGAGCTGAAGCCGGGGGGGGGGTGCCCTTGGCAATGAGCAAGCGGAGCGGCTGCAGCCAGCGGCAGGGTGAAAGTAGCAGTGGGCTGCCGGGGCAGGATGTAATCGATAGCCTCCGTCTGCTTCTGGGCAGCCAAGAACTGTTTGGCAAAGCTCTCGAATGCATCGCCGAATAGGCCGGCCTGTGAGATAGGGGACTCGAGAAAACAATATTTGTCGGTCTCCCGCATATCTGTCAGGTTCAGCCAGAGATGGCATTCCTGGACCACCAACGTGGCCATCATCTGACCGAGGGAGCGCACAATGACTTTCGTCACTCTCAAGGTGAGGTCTGTCGCTGTGTGCAGCTCCTGCATCAGCCCTGTGTCAGAACTACCCTCGTGCACGTTCAACCGGAAGCTCCACAGCTTGCAGCGTGCTAGAGGAATGGGGGGCCCACGGAGATTCATTTGGCGGATTTACCCCCACTGTAACCCTCAGATCACCCTGTCTATCATTCACCAAAGTAGTTCTCTTCTGTGGTGAAGAAGAACAACTAGATCGGTTCATAGGTAAGGGGACTCCACCTCTCCTGAGGTATTGGAGTCTCGACCGCAATGTCGAGATGGTCATCTTCCCACAGTGAGAGCATGACCCATGCACGAAAGCAGCCTCAGTATGCTTAAAGCCCAAACACGTGAGGTAACGATCATGACTGTCATCCGGGGCCAGGTAACGACTGCATCCAGAAACACACGGGTGGAATGCCATCTTTATAAAGTCATACCAACATCAGTGCTGAAGAAGCCTCTTCCCCAGACCGCTCGTTGACTCGTCAGAATACTCCTCTTCAGACGACAGGCAGAGCAGAGAGCAGAACAATAGAACCGCTCAGGTCCGAAGCAAAAGCTGAATGTGCATTGCACATGCTTCCGCATTTATACCCACGCTGTAGGGTGGAGCGCAAGATGCAAATCTCACACACCAATATGCATTGGCTCATTTAGTTCACACTCGAAGATGATAGGGGTGTCGGGCGAGATCCCAATTCATCTGTTCTTTCCTACGTGACGTTGAACGTGACCGACTGAAAGGGAACAGTGTTTTTACCTATAGTTTCTTGCCTTAACCATGTTAGCAGATTCTAAAAGTCCCTGAGCTTGGTGTGTAGGAATCTGTTTATCATTTATTTCCATGAATTATTATTAATATAGATTGATATTTTGTTATTTATTTACACTGGTTCATCTGTGTGAATGCAGCTGTGTCACAGGTTTATGAACATGAATGAGTAAATTAGGGCATGATTACACAAGTTCTATGCATGGACAGTTGCTTTGGTGTTGCCACTTCTAGTCGTCATACCACCCCATAAATAATTTTCAAGATCCACCCCAGGCTTGGCTTTCGCCTCCTGCTTCTCAGACTTTTCTCCAGGGAAGAACCCCAGTCATTTCCTCTAGAGTGCCTCAAACTGTCCTCCAATTTAATGCAAAGACTGAAGGCTGCAATCAAACTCTTTCAAATCCTTCCAAATCCAAATTCTCCTTGGCTATGTCTGCTGAGCTATGAAATAACAAGTTTTGAGCAATTCCCAAACTGGCATCTGAGAAAGCAAACTATTTCAGAATTTTAACGAAATAGTTCACTCAAACTGAATATTCTCTCATCATTTACTCCACCTTATGTGGTTCCAAAACTGCATGACTTTCTTCTGTGGAACACAAAAGAATATATTTTGAGAGACACTTAAGTGCTTTTTGGCCATATGGAAGTATGTCAATGTTATTAGGTTTCTTTATTTTTTTTGTTTTCCACTTATGAATGTCATACAGGTTTGGAAAAACATGAAGGTGAGATGATGACAGAATGTTCATTTTTGTGTGAACTACCCCTTTAAAGACAGTGTTCAAATAAACTCTCGCCAGGTGCCTAATGTAAGTACATTTTAAGTAGATCAATATAAGATGGCTTAAAATTAACTGTAAGACTGACAGTCTGATCATAATGTAAATATGTTTGTGAATCAAAACATATGTTTACAACTTGTGCAGCTTCTTATGTCTGTCTTCATTGGAAACCTAGAGTGTTCTTTAGGAAGCCTAATATATTTTTCTCCAGAAATCTACACTGAAAAAAAAAATGAAATTGCTAGTAAATTTCACAAATAATTACAAATAAACTGCAAATAACATGAAATTTAAAAAAATAAATAAATAAATAAAATAAAAATACTGAAATAGCATTTTCTTGTAAAATATGTTTTATTCACAACTTTGAATTTTTTTTTTTTTTTTTTTTACAGTGTACATAGTGACATAGTGAAACTGTCATAAAAATAAATAAATAAATAAATAAATCGCCCAACTTTACAAAAAGTCTTCAGGTTTTTGTTACTGTTCTCAAAGGAACATTTTCTTTTAAATCATGTCTCACCTTGGCTAGTAAAAAATATCAATGGCTGAGAAATTCATCCGACCTAATTGGACAATAAATACAATAATTAAGTTAATTCTGTCTTACATCATTTGATGCAAACACAGGTCATATCTGTTGATATGACGCACATTTCACTGAAAACATTAACCACAAGTGACCCACCAGGTAAAGCTATCATCTGATAAGTCAGTCTTATAAAGTGTCTGGCTCTGACGCATATTATGATGCTGTCCTTGAATAGTATCCCTATGAACTCTGCCAAATCACCTTGCTATCAATCAGCGACTTTAGCTTAAGCCAATTAGTGTGGGACCTTATGATAGTGGCTCTTTTGCTGGGATGGGTAGACTCTGGCCTTTTACAGCCAGACCCTAAATGCATAAAGAGGAGAAAATTGATAAGATAATAGTTATTTTAATAAGGTTAGAGGCTGCACAATTTTAAGAGCAGGGAAAGTGCATTCAAACAAAAGCCTGACAGTCTACAAGCAAAAACCTGTTAAATGGTTAATGGTAAGTTCCTGTAAAATTTACAGGGAAAAACCGTAAACTGACGTTCCCAGAATTCCCTGCATTGCATTTCAAATTTTGTTTGAATTTTATGTTTTTTCTTTGAAATAACTATGTTTCTTCTTAGTTTTTTATTATCAGTTATGTTTATTAGGGTTGTATGTTACATCTAATGTTGTTAAATTAATGTTTATTGCATATTTCAGTTTAATGAGTCTCACCATGATGGTGTTTAGTGTTTGTGTGGGCTTTGGTTCATCATGTGACTTTCTCATCATCACCTGCATTTGGTGGCTAAACAGAGTTCAGTACTTTAATAGGTTGGTATATTAACATTATATCAGTTAATGAAATTACGATATTTAACTGTAAATTTAAGTTAAAACCATAAAACCTAAATGTTGTTACCGTATTTTTTACGGTAGAATTCCGGCAACCACAGCTGCTGTTTTTTACCATAAATTTTACAGAATTTCCTTGTGAATTTAGCATAATTTAAAAGTTTTAATATATTAATTAATTTAAATTTAATATATTAATATTAATATATTAGTTTGATTGCTACAAAGCTAGCAACAGAACGGCGATTTTGTTTCTTTATCATCATCTTCCAGCTGTGAGCTAATGGAATACGTTTATGGTCGGAACGAGATATGAAGTATGATTATTCCATATCCGACTTTGAATAGAATGCAGCAGACAACCCATGACAGTGAGATGTTTCCAGCATTAATAGGCTCTTATTTTGGTTTCTGCATGATTATACTTTCCCCAGAAGCTTGAGGGTAAACACAGGGAAAACAAGACAGATGAGGAACACTTGTGCGTCTATACAGAGCTCATATGACTTTCCAAGAAAGCCTGGCAGCAGAGAACTACTGCGAATTACTGGTATGGAAAGCTCTAATAGCCACCATGATACAAGAGACCAGGTCCAATTATACTCATTTGAAGAAAAAAACTAACCAAAGAAAAGCAAACACACATAAATAATCATGAAGGAGAACTGTACTCAAAAACAAAGTAATGGCCTTTTTCTCTCTTTGTACACAAAAATTACAATCAAAAGATGCCAAGTTTTGTGGCTTAGGGAGGAAGCTGTGGAACTATAAAATCAATATACAGTTCAGTTTGAGTTCATTAAGTTCAAGCACTAATTAGTCTGTGGGCCAAATTATAGGCCTGAGAATACATTCAGGGCTGAATTCATTACACAGTTGAGACACTTTAGTCTGTATTTTAGTCAAAAACCTCCATCTAATTCACAAACCACCCACAGCACAACTTAACCAAGTCATAGTGCTCTAAGAGCTACATCAGGCATATTAAGTCTTTTTTTTTTTCAATACATACCACTGCAAATTAAACTTAATATAGATTGTACCTTGTTCACGAAAGTTAAGGCAATTTGCCTGCCTCAAATAAGTTTTATTACCACCCACAGAAAGCAGACAGTAAATATAATTTGAATTAAGTGATGTTTGTGTACATAGTCATTGTGGCAGCAGTAATTCATCAAATCATAACCAGGCATATATCCAGACACACTGTATAAGCAAGCCGACCTTTAAGCATTTTAAAGTGTTGATTCAAGTGCATTAAATGTCCCCAGTTTCATTCCAAATGGATTGTGGATTCATTCAATTCAGGTAAAGTAAATACTTCTAATGACACAGGTACAGACAGAAATTTGATTAATACAAAAATAATCATTTTAATAATAATGTAAAACAATTAATAATACATTTTGATAATATTTTACATTTAATTTAATTAAAAAAATCTGTTCTTTTTTAAAATTGAAGTTTTAGTTATTGTGGTGCGTTTTTTGTCATTTTTATTTATTTATTTTTTTAATATGTGTATATTGTTTTTATTAAGTTTGACTTGTTGTAGTACTTCAAATTAGACTAAACGAAAAATGGGAAATGCTGCCTTGGCAAATAGCTGTAATGAAACAAGTTTAAGGGTATGTTTATATGAAAACAACCTAAAACTAAAAAAAAAATATTCTTTGTGTTTTTGAAAAGTTTCATGTATAGACAACAATGCTGTCAAAATGATCCCTGTTCACACAGATCCACTAAAACGACTAAAAATGTTGTATTATGCATGCCAGGCCAGTAGTTGGCGAGGAAACACGTTTCTGCGCACATGCCTATAGACTGAACACGTAATACACGTGCACATGGCATCAGCGTTTTCACATATTTGTAGTTTATACAGAGACTATAATGGAATCATTTTCAAAAACTTGCACTTTGAAACCCCTTTTCAAAAGGTTGCTGCCCCCAAAACGCTGCTGTTGTGTAAATGAACAGCTGATATGCATAAGAAGTTTTGTTTTTAGCTGATTTTATTTTTGTTTTTACAATTTCTTATTATTATAATTTTTATTTGTATTTTTTAATTTCAGTCAATGTTTATTTTCTTTCAAGTAATGAAAATGTTTTAACGGTTTTAGTTTTAGTTAACAATAATAAACCTGAAATATTCCCGTTAATCTTTCAAAAATCCACAATGGATTGAGATCACATGTGTATCGTGTGTTAGCCTTGAGTTAAATTTAGTAGATGAGTGATCCTGGGGTCTCCCAGTCTTCCTTGTCTGACTCGTTTGGTGAATTCAGAATAGCATACTAGCTTACTACTCTAGTATGTCATCTTTATATGGCAGTAATGGAAAGAGTAGTATGCTAATATGCTATTCTGAATCAAGCCATTCATTACAGGTCATAGAGCCTCTAATGAACCTGTAATGATGTTTGGCTGGTTAGCATGGCCCCATTATTCCTTGCTGTTAGATGTCACACCTACGTCATTGTAAGAGCAAAATGCACATTTCTCCACTGATGGCCAACCAAAAGCAACCATATATTCTGACAGAAATAGTATTATCCGTGTTATAGCTATCCGATCATGAAAAGACTAGCCGTGTCTGCTGTCTTTGAAGCCACAGCTCAGGATAACCACAAGTGAAGGGTTTGCTGTTGTGTATGTTCTTGTATGCCTGAAGCTCTTCAGTGATTAGTCACATGGTATTCAGTTCAGATGGTTGGTTAACTGAGGACCCATGAGCAAAGATAGTAGATTTCAAATTATTATAATTTTTTTTTTTGGAGTCTTGCGTCAGACGTATATAAAAATGGGAATGCTAATGGTTAGCTGTCTCCAGGTTTTATAGAGCTCTTTGTTTTTTAGCATCTTTTAGGGTGACCAGATGTCCCTGTTCTTCTGGGCCAGTCTCCATTTTTGGTGGCGTGTCCCGGTTGGACTTGTCCTCAGAAATGTCCCAATTTTTTATTGTGATTTAACACATCCGCAAAGTAAAATAATATCTAATGTACTAGACATTGTTTAACAAGCATGTTTAAAACATGTTTAAAACATAGTAAATATGCTTGTTTAAACATGTTAGTTTAAATCACACTATCATTAATGCAGTTTAAAATATTTGATATATATATGCATAAAAATATATATTTCTATTATAGATTGTATAGGTGTTCTGGTGCAACTTCACAAAATCAGTAAGGTACATGAAAGGAAAAAAAAAACAGAAGTATAGAACATTTTTTGAGTGGAGAAGTCAAAATAAATTCAGAAAGTGGAACTAAAAAGAATAATGCTGTTTATTTTGACCTTTTATTTCTATAGATTGTACAAATATTTAATAATTCTAATTACTGTTACGGGACGTGGTTATAGAAAAGACGCACGATGAGGGTGTAAACGTAAAAGGAGTTTTTTAATAATCATCAACACACGAATTGCACTGAAATAACATTATTCCAAGACAAAGACTAGGGGAGAACTGAGGACTTATAAGCAAGAACCAAACAAATGGAACTGATAATATAATACAACACAGGTGAACACAATGAACGATGATTAACTAATGAAGGAACATAGGAAACTGACCAAATAAGGAAAAACAGGAAACTCAACAGGAACACACATGTGACAATTAAATTTTATCAGTATTATATTGTTTGGTCATTTTTATATATATTTTCCATCTACATATATTTATATTGTCTAAGATAAAATACATTTTGTTTTTGTAATGTATTTTAATATTAGAAATTTATTTTCTTGCCCTTTCAAGTACATTTTGGCATTTGAAGGTTTAAACAAAATAAATATTTATTTTGTGTGTATATATATTGAATGTTTATATATTATATATTTTCAATTTTAAAATATATTTCCATAAGATGCTCTGTTTACATCAAATGTTTAGAATATTTGGAAAGGGCGTCATTCTTTTTCCTCTTTACGCATGAAGTTCATTGAGGCCTTTGGTGAACTAATAATAGTCAATTTAATAATAGCCAATTTATTACAGCTGGAATCCAAAATAATTGTGTTCTTATATGATGACATAGAAGCTCAAAAAGTGAGTATGAAATATCATCCTCTGGAATACTTGATTCTGATTGGTTATTTCTGTGGTCAAATGTTTTTATAATAATCACTAAACCGTATGTCCTGCATAGCAGCGCAAGATGTCTCATGTATCACTCTGCCGTATCTTTCTTCACACATACTAAAATAATGCAAACTCAAATTAGTCATTCATGTCTGTTATGTCATAAATTAAAAACAAATTTGGTGATTATAAAATATCAGCTTCCTGTCACAGTTTATTTCTCATTACTAACAATCAGACTCTACATTACCCTTCACATTGTCTCTTTCACAGTATTTTTAGCAGGACACAGTATGTACTACACAGTATGCAGTAAACTAATTCCATTCTGAATGCAGCCAACAACTGCAGCACTGGCCACAAGAGCTACAGTGGGCCGAGAGATGGGGGGTAGAGACAGAGAGGAAATGCTGCAGAGGTCTGAACCCCCCCGTCTGTGTCCATGGCCTACCAGCACTGCCACACCATTACATAACACTACTGCAGAGAGAGAGAGAAAGAGAGAGAGAGAGACACCCACTGCTACTATCAGCCAAGGAGGTAATAAATCACTCACAGATACACTGCAGGATTCTCCACACCTTCAGCAGCAAAACAATCTTGTACATACAGTCATTTCACACCGCAAACACAACAGAACACATTCTGGAGTAGAACCAAACATAAAAAGACTATTACTGTATGTACAGCATTCTTAAAATGATAATTGTATGTGACGTAACTCACTCAGGCTGTATTGTGTGTGATTGTATTGATTGTACAGACATGAGACACACCTGTACAACACAAAACACTTCCGTCAGCATCTGTGAGGAACGTGTGTGTGTATTTACCAATGAAGAAGAAGGACACGAGTGTGTGTGACAGCCGCAGTGTGTGATTACGTGTGTTTATTTGATTTCATAACTAGAGTCAGTACAGCCCTAAGGCAAAATGAAGATGAAAAGGGGATTCCTCTGTGTGCTGATGAACGGAGGAGAGTGTTGTGGAATGAATAACAAGTCATTTACACAATCACGACTGCTAAATCACCTAAGGAACCTTCTGCTGGATACAGAATGGGAACATGAGAGAAAAAGAAAAATAATTGGAATGTTAAATTAGCTTAAGAAAATGTGAGGGGTAAAAATTATTCGCCATGATGCAAGGATGTTGTGGGTGGTTGCCAGGACATTTATATGAGGTTGCTAAGGTATTTTATCTTTATATATTAGTGCTGTAAAACGATTAACCGCATCCAAAATAAGAGTTTTTGTTTACATAATATGTGTGTACTGTGTATATTTATTATGCATATACAAATACACACGCATACAGTATATACTTTGAAAATATTTCCATGCATATATTTATATGATTTATATTATATATATAAATATATTTAATATATGAACCTAACATATTTTTCTTAAATATACGCATGCATGTATTTATATATACACATAATAAAAATACACAACACACACACATATGTAAACAAAAACTTATATTTTGGATGCGATTAATTGCGATTAATCGTTTGACAGCAATAAAAAAAAAATATATATATATATATATATATATATAGAGAGAGAGAGAGAGAGAGAGAGAGAGAGAGAGAGGAGTGAGTGAGTCACCCCTCACATTTTTGTAAATATTTTATAATAACTTTTCACGTGATAACACTGAAGAAATGACACTTTGCTACAATGTAAAGTAGTGAGTGTACAGCTTGTATAACAGTGTAAATTTGCTGTCCCCTTAAAATAACTCAACACACAGCCATTAATGTCTAAACTGCTGGCCAAAAGTGAGTACACCCCTAAGTGAAAATGTCCAAATTTGGCCCAATTAATTTAATTTGAATTTATTAAGGGAAATAAAATTTTAAATTCAAATTCAAATTAACTCTCTGAGGATCTGAAAAAAAGAATTGTTGCTTATGTTTATGTTGTTACATAAAGATGGCGTAGGCTATAAAAAGATTGCCAAGACCCTGAAACTGAGCTTCAGCACAGTGGCCAAGACCATACAGCGGTTTAACAGGACAGGTTCCACTCAGAACAGGCCTGGCCATGGTCGACCAAAGTAGTTGAGTGCACATGCTCAGCGTCATATCCAGAGGTTGTGTTTGGGAAATAGATGCAGCATTGCTGCAGAGGTTGAAGGGGTGGGGGTCAGCCTTCTACTACGAAGCCATGCTGTTGTAATAGCAGCAGTATGTGGTTTTGCATTGTCCTGCTGAATTACACAAGGCCTTCCCTGAAATAGACGTCATCTGGAGGGGAGGGGAGGGGAGGGGAGCATATGTTGCTCTAAAACCTTTATATAAATTTCAGCATTCATAGTGCCTTCCAAAACATGCAAGCTGCTCATACCATATGCACTTATGCACCCCCATACCATCAGAGATGCTGGCTTTTGAACTGAACACTGATAACACGCTGGAAGGTCTCCCTCCTCTTTAGCCCAGAGGACACGGCGTCTGTGATTTCCAACAAGAATGTCAAATTTGGACTCATCTGACCATACGACACTTTTCTATTTTGAAACAGGACACGACGGCGCTTCTGGACCATGTTCACATATGGCTTCCTTTTTGCATGATAGAACTTTAGTTGGCATCTGCAGGTGGCACGGTGGATTGTGTTTACCGACAGTGGTTTCTGGAAGTATTCCTGGGCCCATTTAGTAATATCAATGAAAGAATCATGCCGATGAGTGATGCAGTATCATCTGAGGGCCCGAAGACCACGGGCATCCAACAAAGGTCTTCGGCCTTGTCCCTTACACACAGAGATTTCTCCAGTTTCTCTGAATCTTTTAATGATGTTCTGCACTGTAGATGATGAGATTTGCAAAGCTTTTGAGATTTGATGTTGAGGAACATTGTTTTTAAAGTATTCCACAATCTTTTTACGCTCTCTTTCACAGATTGGAGAGCCTCTGCCTATCTTTACTTCTGAGAGACTCTGCCTCTCTAAGACATCCCTTTTATAGCTAATCATGTTAAGAGCTGATATCAATTAACTTAATTAGTTGCTAGATGTTCTCCCAGCTGAATCTTCTCAAAATTTCTTGCTTTTCAGCCCTTTGTTACCCCTGTGCCAACTTTTTTGAGACCTGTTGCATGCATCAAATTTGAAATGAGATCATTTAATGGATAAAAGTGTAAAATTTCTCTGTTTAAACATTTGTTATGTTATCTATGTTCTATTGTGAATAAAATATTGGCTCATGTGATTTGAAAGTCTTTTAATTTTCATTTTATTCAAAATTTAAAACAAAATCCCAACATTTCCGGAATTCGGGTTGTATGTCTTAGTAAGATATTTAAATGCTTAGTCTTTTGATTAAAGCTCTGTATTTTTTATTGTGGTGGGAAAAAACATATACAATTTATTATTATTATTATTTAATTTAATGGAAAATATTATCATCAAAAATGTCAATTCAAACAATGTTTTTTTTATGAAAAATATTATTTTTGATATTCTTGACTGGTGTATGTGCCCATATTCTAATCTCTTATGTTAAGTAATGCTACATATGAGAAATAATAATACTGATACTTATGTCAGTAAACAGAGCTAAAAAGAGCTAAACACCGCAAGCTGATCAAATGCGTCTGCAGGTGTAGAGAGGTGACCCAACCGATCAGAAGCTCTGCAGTAATAAAAGAGAACAAACGCAGAGTAAGGCCTGGATTACCTTCCAGGAAGTACAAGTGTGTGTATGTGTGCATCATTCTGAGGCCAAGGGGCGAGATCTGTACATAAACCTCCTTTCAAATCTCTCTCGCCGGAAGATTCACCAGTCACAGCAAAGAAAACCCACACCAACACAAACAGACACTCTCCATGTCAATAATAAAACTGCACCTGTGATGGATGTTCTCTCACTCAACAGCCTTCATAAATAACAGGTTATAATTAGATTGATCTTTTTACCAGGACGTAAATAAAAAGCTAAAATTTATCTGCACATGTAAAGCACACAAGACAATCAACTTTAACTGTGTAGGAATTTAATTGAGGCCTTTTTGTTAAAATAAGCCCAACCTTTTTTGTTGTTGTTTTCAGGGGTTTGACAGCTCTGACAAATTCAGAGGTCAAACTTCCAAGGAGGAATTTAAGAGGTGAATTTATTATTAATGAATCATCTTTTAGCTACACATTTAATAAACCACAAGCAGGCCACATCAAGGTTATTGCGCTTTATTGATGTGTTGCAATGATGAGCATTTTCCAACTTTATAAAATATACAAACAAATAACTGCAGGTTTGATTTTCTGGATTAGACACCTACTTTACTGTGATTATCCAATCACAAAATGATTTAAAAAAAAAAAAAAAGAATTACTCGTCTTCCTCTTCCTCCTCCTCTTCATCACTGATGACATATTTTTTGGGTTTCTTGGCAGCAGATTCCTCATCTTCCTCTGACTTCCGCTTTCCAGAGTTCTCTCCCTCCTAAAAGAAAGGATAAATAAATACCCAAAACAAATTTTAATCTACTGAAGTCTGTTCATGTTGGTAAGGTGTCGTCAACCAAAATCATTTAGAATTTAGCTTTTCTTGACCATTTTAAGCCTCTCAAAGCCTCAGAATTAAATTGACTTTTTTTTTTTAAGCTTTAAAAAGAACAAATAAATTTACCCCCTACAGTAAATAATTTTAGAAATACAATACAATCCTTATGCAGGATTTACCAATCAGAACAAAGTTCTGGCAAAAAAAAAAAAAAACAACACATGGGAATATAATCAAATGATGTGATTCATCTTCAAAGTATAGTTCAGGCAAAACTGAAAATTCTGTAATAATTTACTCACCCGTGTGTCATTCATCTTAAGAACACAAAGATATTTTTAACTTTTGTCCATTCAGTGAAAGTCCACGACACGAAAATGTTCAAGCTTCAAAGTTCATAAAAACTCAAAGTCATACAGTTTTCTGAAGATACAGGATCAATTTTTGTTTAGGCTTTTCATCACATATGAATAATGGATGGACAAAAATGATGTGAGAACACCAAAAATATCTTGTGTTTTGTAGATAAACTGAAGTTGTATGGGTTTGGAGCAACGTGTGTGTGAGGAAATGACAGAATGTAAAGAGGTTTGGTTTGACTCAAGGCTTAGATCTTTTCACTGAAGAAAATGAATGGGAAATATCCATCTGTAACCAAGGCTGCTGAAAACTGGGAAGTCACCGTTATGCTCATGGTTGTGACGTTATTACCATTCCATTTTTGATGATTTTTATTTCTCAAACTGTCTATTTGGACTGAAATATTCACCTCATCACTGTCCAGTCTCTTGGCCTTCATCAGCCGCTGGGCCTTGTCTTCATCAGAACCTTCATCGCTGTCTGAAGAATAGATCCTGGCTCGTTCCTCTATGACCCACAAACAAACAAACAATTAAGCCCAGCTCAGAATTCAGGGCTGATTTTCAAGCATTCCAGAGAGATGTTCTTTCAGTAAATACCTCTTATTGGCACAAACAAATCAAACTGAACAAACTAATCTAAATCTCAGTCGGACTCCGGCATAATGCAGTATTAAGGAGCCGGCAGGTAATCGGCTAACGGCTGTAACAGTTACTGTCAGTGAGAAAGCGCGTGTGTGTGCATGAGACATGCTGTTTTGGGAACACAAGCTGTTGTTGCAGTGCAGAATGTTCTAGCTGATCGCAGCAGGTCTCAAACTCACTCAAAGAGTCTGTTGTGCAGAAACACTGACCCACGGGGGAGCGAGGGAATACAATACAGACGACAGACACAGCACCCCACCACAGTTCAGAGGCCATTTCAACTGACCTACTTCTTGTAGAGACGACTGTTTTCACACTACAGCTATTGATGCAGACATAGCGACTGGATTTGATTTTAAGTTTGTGTAAAGGGTGTTCCTCGAAAAATAAGTTTGGGGGTACCATGTGTCTGCATTGGTACTATTGTACGGAAATTATTATTATTGATGCACGAATTTCTGCAACTGAAAATGTTCATCAAAACAGCATAAAAATTATAGAGATAGTTCACCCAAAAATGAAAATTACCCCATTATTTACTCGCCCTCAAGCCGTCCAAGGTGTATATGACTATCTTCTTTCAGACAAATACAATCGGAGTTATATTAAAAAAATGTCCTGGCTCTTCCAAACTTTATAATGGCAGTGAATGGGGGTTTGAGATTTTGAAGCCCAAAAAAAAAAAAAAAAAAAAATGCATACATCCATTATAAAAAGTGCTCAAAAAAACCAAACAGCTCCAGGGGGTTAATAAAGGCCTTCTGAAGCAAAGCGATGCGTATGTGTAAGACAAATATCCATATTTAAAACTTTATAAACCAGGGTTTCTGCAGGATTTTTAAGCTCAAATTTAAGACTTTTTAAGACCTTTTTAAGACCTGCACAAATAAAATTAATACCATATGAGCAGGGTAGGGCAATGTCTATGGTAAACTATTAAACTGTAAAATGACTGTAAAAAGCATGATTTACAGTTCAGATATAAGTGTTCAGGAAAACAAAACGTTTTATAAAATACACTTCACATTTCAGCCTTTAAACCATTTTTTAAGAAAATGGATGAGTCAAAAATATTAATTACATTAATTTAAACAAGTATTAGCAATAAATTATTATATTAATTAAATAACATACAAACATTTTACTGTTTAGATTTTTATAATGAATTATCTTCTTATTGACCCACCAGTTCACATTTACAGCTCTGCGTGTTTGCAAGGTAAAAACATGGGTCGATTTTCACATTGGTCTGAACAAAAAACCTAATGTTCCTGCAATACCGGAGGCTGCAGTTCTAGGACCCTATTTTTTGGGACAGCGCTATCTACTCCAACAGAGGAGACCTGATTCAAACAAACAAACAAACAGATGCAAAGACTAGATCCTTGGAAACTATTCATTTTTTATCTTTCCATCTTATTTTTTAATGTAAGAGCTAGCGTGAACTGTTTGAGGGGGAGTCAGCAATCTCCATTTAGCCTTTTTAGCTGTGCAAAACAGTTCATTGTGATGCTGGATGTTGTAAATTAGTATTTGTATTCAAATTATTTTACATTTATTGAAGTACTAATAATCACACCAATTTGTACCGTTTTACCATTTACTGCACTTTAAGTTTGTCATACATCAGACGTGAAGCGCTTCGACTAATGAACTGAAGTCTCTTACAGACACAAGTCTTTCTTTCCAAGAAAACTGAATTTAAAACCAGAATATATAGAATATATTGAAATAAATTAGGTTAAATATTTCAAGAGGGTTACCAACGGGTATGTTTAGGGTTAGGAGTTGGTTAGGACAATAATTAAGTGTATACAATTAAACAACTACATAATTCCTTAAAAAATAATAATATACAGAATTGAATAGCAAGTGCTATAAAATAGTATGAGCCACTAATATTTGGTCATTTAGCAGATGCTTTTATCCAAAGCGACTTACAAATGAGGACAATGGAAGCAATCAAAATCAACAAAAGAGCAATGGTATGCAAGTGCTATAACAAGTCTCAGTTAGCTTAATGCAGTACACATAGCAAGGTTTTTTTTTTTTTTTTTTAAAGAATAGAATTAGAATAGAGAGTGCTAGAGTTAGAGGGTCAAATAAAGATGGAAGAGATGTGTTTTTAGCCGATTCTTGAAGATGGCTAAGGACTCAGCTGCTGGGATTGAGTTGGGCAGGTCATTCTACCAGGAGGGAACAGTTAATGTAAAAGTCTGTGAAAGTGATTTTGTGCCTCTTTGGGATGGTACAATAAAGCGACGTTCACTTGCAGAACGTAAGCTTCTAGAGGCACATAAGTCTGAAGTAATTCATTTAGGTAAAGTGGTGCAGAGCCAGTGGTCGTAGCTATTGGTAGCCAGTGCAAATTGATAAACAGAGGTGTGATGTTCTTCATTCTTTCTTACATTATTTTTGGCTCATTAAAAATTAATCTTGCTGCATGTTCTGGATTAATTGTAAAGGTTTGATAGAACTGGCTGGAAGACCTGACATAATGCATACATACAAAAAAAAAATAAAAAAAATTCTCATATATATATATATATATATATATAGGGTCCTAGAAATCCAGTTCTGAAACTACATCCTCTGGTATTGCATGAATACACTACTCGCAACAGCCTTATTGAACATGCGCATTCATTCTCTGCCAGCAGGAGGCGCTTTCGAACTGTTTCCGCGGTAACAGCAGAACACAAAGCAGCACTGGACTTTGAAACGTGCTGCGCTCATATTTATTTATAGCTTTTTGAAGTTTAATTGTCACATTAAGCTGCATCGTGATTCTGGTCTGTACCCAAATTTAAGACCTCTTGAAATCATTATTAAGACTTTCTTGTACAATTTAAGACATTTTAAGACTTTTTAAGGACCCACGGAAACCCTGTAAACTTAATCTCTGACTTATATTTTAATTTAATTTATTATTTATCTCAAGTACTTTTTATGATGGATGGACAGACTTTTTTGGGGCTTCAAAATCTCGACTCCCATTTACTGCCATTTCACTGCATTTTTGATGAAGAAAGTCATACACATAGGGCTGGGTTGCCAATATCCATTCCTCCATTTTATTTATTATATTTAGTCTATGCTTTTTATTATGTATGATGTATTAACAAAACTTCACTGAACATTATTTGTATCATGCCTACCCTCCAATAATCACAATAAGCTTTGCTTTGTTACTTTTGGTGTGAAATGTCTTTCAAAGCTTGCAAATTCTGTCAATTTGATCACATATTTTGAAAAAATAGCCATCGTTTTGACGCCATTTAATTGGCGTTTAAAGTGAAACATTACAACTGAAATGTATCATGTCTCATGTAATTGCTGAGTGATGTCAATATAACAGTTTCTAAACAATATGCCATGTAACGTTACATTTATCCCAAGAAAGCCAAACAATGTCCATAAGCTCGATAGTTTGCTAGAATAACTCTAGAGAGGCGTATTTTGCATACTCATTGTTATGGAGAGACCTTGACATTGTCTTCAACACGGTTTTGACTGTTCTCACTGTTCTTATACATTTTAGAAAGTTACATGGGGTTTGCTGGTTTAGGTTTCCTGATTTATCTGAGTGAGCATGACCTTAAAAGAAGTGTAAACTTGTAGATAAACGCTCATTTTAGCTAATTGTATCTCTCCTTTTTTAATGTATGTTGGATTTAACTTTTGCTCTTAATTATCTTGTGTACTTATTTATTAAATTATATGGTGCAGCAAGAGTTTATTTTATAAAAATGGAATGTTCCAATTAGTAAGAGCAGGAAAAATGTGTATGGCTGTCACTATCAGTAATAGGAACTAGTCGAGTAGTTAAGAGTAAGGGTGAATCCCATTTCTCTGTCTTACCCCTTCCCCTACGTCTTACCCCTAGCCCTTGTCCCTCGAAACCGAGTGGTAAGCGCTAGGGGTGAAAACATACCCCTATGAAATGAGACACCACTTGGTTACGGTTACGTCATCATACACCGTCGCTAGCTGGCTGCTACGTCACCAGAGCCGACAAGTGTTGACCACGAACTTTGGATCGTTTTACAAACTTGTTAAAACTGTAGACATGCATGGAGTCCATTCAAGGCTAGTCTGCGGGACTGTTGTGCAAATCAGTTATGTAACGTTAGCATCGCAAACTAGCGATTTTTTAAAAACGTTTCGATTAAGAACATGGTTGCAAATATATATGTACAGGACTGTCTAGAGCACAAAACAAGACTGTCGTAATTTTTAAATAAATTATTTAAGCCGAAAATACTTGATTGTTGCCGGTTGCGCAGTGTGTTCTGGGTACCCCTCGGTTTCAAATAAGCTCGCGAAAATGCTTGGTTTTAAGGGTATCTACCCTTCCCTTAGCCCTACCCTCGATCAAAACAAGAATTGGGATAGCCCTTACTCTCACGTGAACGCGCAAAACTAAGGGGAAGGGGTGAGACAGAGAAATGGGATTCACCCTAAGTCGAACAAGGTTACCATTTTTATTTTTAGTATCTAGCAGTTTTAATTTGAAGAAGTTTTGTTTTATTTAGGCTATGCTTCTAACCATATTTTTTTGCACATCAGCTTTAAATAAACAACTTTTTGGACGCCAACATCACTCCCATGTTTACATCTCAATGTGATTCTCCTGATGACTGCTTGGATCCCTATCACAATAATAATTTACTTAACTTGCTGGTGAGGTCTCATTTATTGTATGTAATAATTCTTTCATTAAAAAAAAGTTATTACAGCGACTATTTAAAGGTTACTATTTTAACAATGAAATGGAGAGTTAAAACAATTATATCATTAGAAAGTTTAGAGAAAACTGTTTTCTGAAATTTAAATGTTCATGTACAACAGTAGTGTAGATTTTTAAATATATTTGATTAATTAATTGATTATTAAATAAACTTTATTTTGGTTTTGGCAAAAAGTGCATTTAAAGTGCATTTCAGGTGCATCATTAGAGATGATATACAGAACTTAATTTAGTTTGGCCAGCTGTGTTAATTTAATGTATAGACATTTCAAAAAGAAGAGAGAGTAAGCAATACTGCATGTACGCTAAATGCTATTTGTAAAGTGGTCTTTGCATGGATCTTCATACAATCTGAAACCTTTGGGGCAATGTATACATAACGCCCCAGGTGTATACATGTCTTGCATATCACCTACCCCTCAGACCTCCACCCTTATATTTGCTCTTGATGGCAGCCAGGCTGATGGATTCTTCACCCTCCTCATCCTCGTCATAGCGGTCTGGCTCTAGATACCCTGCATTCAGACCTCGCTGATGCTGTTTCTCTCTCATGCGTCTCTGCTGGGATTCACGACGGATGGATGCACGTAACCTCTCCTCTTCTTTCTGCACAAACAGACACACACAAAAAACTCAGTCACAGCAGAATTGAATACATCCACATCCTAGTTTATAAGTCAACATGGAGATAAATATAGATGCATTTTATCGGAGTAATGAAAAAGGATTTAAGAACTAAACCTTACTGGATTTAATAAATAATTTTGTATATTAAATTTAAATCCAGAGTTCCCACACTTTCCACCAGGGATTTTCCATGCCTTTCCAGTCAATCATAACCAGATATGTTTTTTTTTTTTTTAATGCAATCATTTTACAGAGATTGCTGGAGTTTGTTAGATACTAAACAGATATATTGTGAAATGACACAAAAAATGTTTTGAATATTATTTTAAAGCAAATTTTATTCCTGCAAAGTATCAAGCTGAATGTTCAGCATCATTACTCCAGTCTTTAGTGTCAAATGATCTTACAGAAATCATTCTAATATGCCGATTTGCTGCTCAAGACATTTATCAACAATTTTGAAAACAGTTTTTCTGCTTACTATTTTTTGTGACAAACTGTGATACATTTTCAAGACTCTTTTATAAATAAAAAGTTAAAATGAGCATTTATTCAAAACAAATTACAGTGTTTACTGTCATTTTTGCTCAGTTTAATGTAGGGATGCACAATATTATCGGACCAATATCGGAATCTGCCGATAATGGCTTTAAATGTAAATATAGGCATGGCCCGATGTGAAAAATTATGCCGATATGTCTTGCCGATAAGAGGAATACATTAACTCACATGTGCTCAAGGTGTGCTAGCGATTAGATCATGTCAGCAGTGTTGCTCGTTCTTGAAGCACAGTTTTGTCTGAATGATAATTAGATTCACTGTTTTGGATAGCTGCATTTAAACTCGTTCGGTGTGTGATATAGAGTCAACAGTAATAGCACCTGCAGTGGCAGCAGCGGCAGCCTCCCCCGGGTCCTAATGCCCGCTCATAAAGGAGTTTTAATTCTGTAGGGGGCGCTGTTGGCCTACTTCTAATAAAATGAAAGCAAAACACACAAATAATATTTAGACCGTTTCTGATTAAATAAAACAGTAATTGATGCTATAAAATCATGAGTATGTTTTGATTTAAAGTTCAGAAGCTATAGCTTACATGAACAAAAAAAAAAACAAACATGTCACTTAAATTAAATAATTTTATATATACACTGATTTAATCATTAATGTGTAATATGTTATATTTTTTAAACAAATGAGCAATAAAAGATTTTCAGAATTTATACAACTCTTGCTTTAGACCATTTACAAATGTTAAATCTTAAAATAAAATGTTAAGGTTACCACTGCATCTTTCTGAAAAGAATTGCAGCGATTGAATATAGGTTATTTATAGTTATTTTCATATATTTAATGTACTGTCATTCTAAAAGAACTTCATTGTTGTTTATTTAATTCAAACAAATAAATTCTTGTTAAAAACTAAAAATAATGTGCTTATAATTTCTGCACAGGAGAGACTTGGTGTTTTTTCCAAACAAAAGGAAATATATCGGTATCGGCATCGGCTATCGGCCAAAATGAGTTGAAAAATATTGGCATATCGGATACCGGCAAAAATCCAATTTCGTGCATGCCTAGATTAATGCATTCTTGCGGAGTAAAAGAATTATAAACTTACTGACCCCAGCATTTGAATGGTATACAATGTAAATTCGGCCCAGCCGAGTCATAAACAGGTCCAAACAGCATAAACACTATTTATGCATGATTATTATCTGTGAAAGCCACTTTCAATAAAACTTGTGAAATCATTTTATAGCTCTTCATTTACGAGAGGAATTATCCAGAGAACTGTCGCCACTTTAACTCCAGCAAGGCTGTCTAATGGTGTCTGGGACTTTGGGACTGACTTATGGTTGTCCATCTGATATGAAATCTGGCTTTTTGGACATTAGACTTCTGGTCAGAAGGAGATAAATGAGAGGGAGAGGAAATAGATCAAAACATTTACAGTACTCCACTTTAGTTGTTGGACAATCTGTTTAGATAACACGGCTGAAACCATACAAGCATAACCCGCTGCTGTCAAGATCTGCTGTGTGTGAGGAAACGTGCTGCGAGCCGAGATGGCCTGATCTTCACAGACTGTGATATATCTGTTACGTGTCCGTTGAGGTTTTGTCAAATGAAATGACAAAAGCTGAGTCACTGTGTGTAATCTTGTCCTTTAAGTTCCAAAACATATTGGTTAAACTCCTTAGCAGGACAGCTTTATGACCTAGTTTCCTCTGAAACCTCCAGGTTTTCAGGAGGAAGAGTTTTTCATTCAGGAGGATTTAAGTTGTGATATAACCACCCTCTGAAAACTCACTGCATTTCTGCATTGATATGAATCCTGCAGAATTTTCCATCAGTCTCGGGCTAAACTCAAATCTCTTTGCTGAGTGAAATGTATGCATTTGTTCTACCTTTATCATCTCATTTCTCTGGGATTCTGGGTCTCTGCCAGCCATGGGCAGAATTCGGATCTTCTGTGTCTTTGAGCAGCGGTCAGCGAGAGAGAGGGTCATTTTCCTGTGTGTGGCGCTGTCTGTGGAGTGAGGTCTGCAAAGACACATGCATAATAATATAAAACCACTTTAAACATTTTAGAATTATTATAAATGCATATTAACTGAGAAACTGCATGAAACAGGTGTACTTTTAAAAATCTGTCACACTGCAAAAGCTTAAAAAGGATTAAAAATACTTAACTTGAAATATGTACTAATTTTAAACCTAAGATCTTGCTGACAAAAAAAAAAAAAAAAAAAAAAAAAAGCACTAATTTCCATGCTATTTAACAAACCTGAGAGACCCCTGCTGGTGGACTGGTGGCTGTTCAACATCTCAATCCATAGCTAAACTAAAATGTTAGTTGAGGTTCTGGATGCTGATTGGTCAATACAGCATTTCAGTCATGATAAAACATGAAATACACAGCTCCCACAGAGTTCAACTATTAATCAATTATTTAATATTTTTTGGTAACATTCTATTTTAAGTACCAGTTCACAATATTAACTAGTAGCTTATTAGCATGCATATTACTAGCATATTGGCTGTTTATTAGTACTTATAAAGCACATATTAATGCTTTATTCTGCATGACCATATTCTAGATCCCTTAACCCGACCCAATGCCTAAACTTAACAACTACCTTAACTTACTAATTATTAGTAAGCAGCAAATTAGGAGTTTATTGAGGGGAAAAAAAATCTTTGTTCCATAATCTAAAGTAATACCACATTTTTAAGACACTTTGTATCATTAATATTTTCATTATGTGGCAGCCTTTGTGGCCTTCAGCCAAATTTTAACTCTTTAAATATAATCATGATGAGCTTGTTTTAAACCCACCATAGTTCTTTATTAATTTTTACTTTAAACAATTGTCTAACAATTAAAACTCACTATATTTATAAATAAAATGTGCATGTTTTTGTGTTTGGTTTTGGTAAGTGTGTACATTAATCATTTCATATTTCCTTTTCAGTGTCATTTTAAAGGGGTCATATGATGCGATTTCAAGTTTTCCTTTCTCTTTGGAGTGCTGTTTGTGCATAGATAAGATCCCTAAAGTTGCAAAGACTAAAGTCTCAAACCCAAAGAGATATTCTTCATAAAAGTTAAGACTTGTCCACGCCCTCCTAAAATGGCTCATTTAAATGCCCCCACATGTCTACATCACTGTGTGGGAAGATTTGCATAGCACCGCCCAAATGTATACACAAAGAAAGAGGGCGTGATTTTCATTCTCGCTGTAGTATTGCTGCTGCCACCGACGCCATGTCCTGGAGATGCTGTGTTTCGTTCTGAAAGCGAAATTACTCTGTTTGGGCTTCCAAAAAGGGACATAACTAGAAATCAGTGGTTAAGTTGTATTTACAACACTGTTCCACTGTTTAAGTTGTATTTACAACGGTTCAACCCAAATATTTGAGTGTGTGCAGCACATTTTACGGAGGACTATTTCCTGAACCTGGGAGAGTAGCCTACAGTGGGGCAAAAGTGGGGCAATTCCAACTTTGCAAGGACAGTCTGGCGCTTCTGACTCACAGCCTGTAAGTATGTTTTCATATTAAAAGAATTTGCCACTGACTATTCAAACGTAAGTTTTGAGCATTGTAGAGTAGCGCTTGTTGTTTATTGTTTCTCCGATCACAAATGCAGACATGGTAATGTTTACATGGTGCGATGCAACGCGACACGTAAAAAGACTGTATAAGTTATTATAATCTGTAATTATGTCCCCACTGGATGCAAAAAATGCCTCGTTTGTAATGGGTTTTATTGTTTGACTCGTCGCACCGGGACATGGCATCACAATACGGTAAGGGGCATAACATTTCCGTTACATGCTTGAGGTATTCGGCCAATCACAACGCACTGGATAGCTGGCCAATCAGAGCACACCTCGCTTCTCAGAACGATAAGCTTTGTAAAAATCGACGCGTTTCAGAAAGGCAAAGCATAGAGGGGCAACAATAATGTACAGTATGTGGAAAATAATGTGTTTTTTTAACCTTAAACCACATAAATTGCATTACAGCAATTACACAAAATAATATCCTTTTTAGCAACGTCATATGACCCCTTTAAATAAATAAATACATATATTTTAGGCTGTCAAACTATTAATCGCATACAAAAAGTTTTGTTTACATAATACATGTGCTGTGTAATATATATATATATATATATATATGTGTATATATAAATACACACACATGCATGTATATATTTCAGAAAAATATTGTTTATATATCAAATATATTTTTTATAATATAAATTATATATGAATATAAATGTAGACATGTAAATATTTTCAAAATATATAATGTGCGTGTTTATTTATATATACATAGAACACATTATGCAAACAAAACTTATTTTGTATGTGGTTAATCGTTTGACAGCACTAATATATATATATATATATATATATATATGTATATGTATATATGTATGTATGTGTGTGATAGATAGTATCAAACTGCCTTGAATTGTTGTGCAAGCAATTGTTTAGTAAAATGTGCCCTATATCGTCACCTAGCGTCCAACAAGTGAAATAGCACTACTATCAGTACTATAATAGTTGTAGTGTGTGCACCTACTTCATCACATTTTGGGAACACATTTTAGCTCAATTAGCCAGAATTGAGCTAAAGGTGACCACAAAAACAACAACAACAAAAAAATATCCCAAAAGTCTCATTTTGGGAGTGTCCTCATTTGTAAAATGGTATGAAAAAGTTTATATTATTATTCTTGTTTTTAAAATCTCTTCTGTTAGGTTGGGTGTGGGTTAGTTTAAAACTAAGTATACATAAAAACAACAGAATTCTATGCAATGTCACTGTTCATATAACTAAATAAAGTGTGTGTGTGTTTGTCTGAGAGAGAGAGAGAGAGAGAGAAACACACCTGAAGGTGAGTTTGGTCTTGAACACAGCCTGGCCCTGCAGTCCTGTACCCTGGCGGATGAACAGGTGGTTGTGGTCACCCTGCAGTGGAGCTTTATACACGTCAAACACCTCATTCCCCAGGTGCAGAGACATGCTGCAGAACGAGAGTAATGCTGATTTCCATAGATGTGTTTCATTATACCTTAAGAACATTACTCGGCACTAAAATCTGCATGCATATCCTAGGGGTTGAACAACTTCTGACTTTTTTAAAGTTGACTTATGTGATGAAAGTCAAGTCGAAGTCATTAATGAACAAATAAGCCTGCAACTCAGACTCAAACACCTTGTGCACAGCCATGGCATATGACACAGCACTGCCCACATGGCTATTGCTCCTATAACAGCTCATTTTTATCAGTTCTTTTGTCTTTAGGTCGTTATATTTCTCACAGATTTCTTCTCGTTCTAAATCCGATACAGATAAAGTAGCACAGTAAAGATCACATTCATATAAATACATTAGTGAGGAGACGGAGTGTGTGAATTAATTCTACCTGGCAGCGACTCTCTACTAGTAGTGAAGCTGTAGGACTTAGAAACTGAAAAGTTCTAGCATATTTCTTAATAACTAAGCTATTTTATTGAGATATCAAAGAACAGTGTTGACAGTGCTGAATGATTCTGTGCGCGTGATGTGCGAGCTACTGTCTGTAGTCTGTGTGTGTGCGAGTTACAGTGCAGCAGCGCATTAGATTAGAACGCCAATTAACTTACCTGTACAATAAGCCGTTTAAAACGTGCATTCTCCCGTTCAATTTCAAGCATCCAGTAATATAATCTCACATGTCTTGTGGAGAGCTTTTTTTTTTTGTTGTCATTTTAACTGTTTGGAAACAAAGCGTAAATGTGGAAGTCCTTCAAAGATTTCTTATCCCGTTGCGCCCTCTATAGGGCCAGCAACTAGTCGATGTCAAGCTTAAAGCGTCATGACAGAGCACTGAAGTCGACTAGTCAGTGCAACCCCTAGCGTATCCTCACCTGCCATCTGACCATTTAACGATTCGTGCATTGCTCTCCTTGAGTTCATTGCCCTCCTCATCACGCCGAGACCGCCATCTGATGGTGTTCTCCACCTTCAGTTTCAGACGGGTTCGTCCTTCCTCATCTAACATCTCCTCATCCTCAAACTCATCCTCATAGTACTGAGGGTCAAAAGGCCTATGGAGAGATGGTGAGGAAGGAGACAGACAGTCAAATGACTGTTTGGATAAAGCATTTAGCGACTTCAGTTCAGTGTTCCAGGAGACATTCACACACCTGGGCTCCACACTGAGAAAGTTGGGTAATTTGACGAAGTACAGCTCGCTGCCCAGATCTGTGCTGACTTTAGGAATCTCCACTTCGATCCTTGTCTCTGGAACCGGCTCCTCCTCGTGCTGATCTCCCTCCAGACCATCCTCAGCATCCTGTTCATTCAGTTCAGATCAGTCAGGTGTTAGAGGATGACACAAAAAAAAAAAAAAGTAAATTAGGACTGTTTTGGAAGACAGAAACAGGGATGCAATCTCATCAGGGGTGAAAAAGGTGACAATGAAATTATTATTATTATTATTAATTATTTTTATTAAATTAAAAATAAAAATGAAGAAATGTTTTACTTTACTAATAATGCTATTATACTGTAAAATGATTATAAACAAATATAATCTATTTATTTTGGAAAAAGTAAAATTACAATAGTAATATTCATGGTTGTAATCATTTCTTTGCTTTCGATTTTGTTGCATTTGCATTTTCAAAAGTGCACTTTAAGTGACCCAAACTACTGAAGATATGAACTTTGTGAGGAGCAGCATTAAACCGAGCCGCTTCAGGCAATGCAAACACTGGATGTAAATCATGCTGCACTTCAAGCACAAAGCTCTTTTTTTGTTTTGTTTTTGATTCTCATATCATTGACTCCTTGCAGACTCCTAAGATCTACACAGATGACCCATTTTGGACTAAAACAGTAACAAGTCTGCATCTCTGAAGAAGAAGTGTAGAATATAATGAATTAAATTTCAGAGCACTTTTATAAACGAACCAGAGCATCCTAACATTAGGAGTTAGCAGTCTGGCAAACATATTATAATGGTAGAAGTAAATTTGAATCACAGTAACGGCATATACATAAACACCATCATTATTTTTGCAGGAGACTCGATGAAAGAAAAAAAGAAAAAAAATAAATAAATTGCACACACTCCTAAATAGCATGGAACACAAACAAGCAAGTACACAGGCAAATGCTTAAACAGCCAAACACACACACAAAAATATGCCTGTCTTTGCAAATATTCCTGTAAACACAGTGGTTTGTGTTACAACTGGGCAGTCGTGGCCTAATGGATAGAGAGTCGGACTTGTAACCCGAAGGTAGCAGGTTCGAGTCTCAGGTCCGGCAGGGATTGTGGGTGGGGGAGTGAGTATCCAGCACTTTCTCCACCCTCAATCACAGAACAGTGTTGACAGTGCTGAATGATCCACGACTGAGGTGAGACCCTTGAGCAAGCCACTGAACCCCCAACTGCTCCCCGGGAATGTGTGTGTGTGTTTGTTCACTTCTCACTGCTGAGTGTGTGCACTTGGATGGGTTAAATGCAGAGCACAAATTCCAAGTATGGGTAAATGCTGCTATTTGTGGCTTTAAAGTTAATCAAACAACAAAAGAAAATAAGAACATCACTCACTGCTCTTGACAGAATAACTTTTAGGATTAACCTTTGTTTAATTTATACAGTGAAGACCAAGCAGTGCTCTTTTTTTCCATTTGACTTTTTTTTTTGTATAGGCTGTTGTTTACCAGAATAGACCTCTCTGAAAAACAAAGCACCGTTTCATTTGTTCTATTGTATTGACCTTTTGTTTGTAATTTATACTTGGTTCTTAATGTATTCAATTATTGTATGAAGGATATTTTTAACTTAATTGGTATACAAAACTGCAAAAATTGACTATTATCTAAAATTATTCTTATCATGAAATAATATGTTGATCATATCAGCCACCTCTAATTGTGTTAAATAATCGTGACTATGATCTTAGAAGTTTCTTTTGCTGGCACATCCAGATTGGTAGTAACAATAACAAGCGTAAACACAGTGCAAGAAAACGTTACAGCATAAAGAGTATTTTAGAGCATAAAGAGATAAAAGAGTATGGAGTATTTTAAAATAAAATAATAACAAAAATTACTTCAATCTGAGTTTAATCATATGGTAACACTTTAGTATAGGGACCAGTTCTCACTACTTGTTGCTTACTAGCATGCCTGTTATTAACATTCTGCATGACCATATTCTACATACCTAATCCTACCCAATACCTATATTTAACAACTACCTTACTAACTATTAATAACGGGGGTTAAAGCAAAAAAAACATACATATATACATATATATATATATATAAATAACATATATTTAGATTTAAATTTTTTCCTCAGCCAAACCCCATTCCACAGCCATACCGGTCACACACCCAGTTTAAGAGCCGTGTTTTTCTTCTTGTAATTAAGAGCGCTTGTCCTCCTAATTTAAAAAATTTAGGAGCACCTTCTAATCAATAATAAAAATTCTGATCAAAAATTTGCCTTATTAATACTACAAGTGGTAACTAAATAATTGTTTTTAAATACAAAGACAGTATGTTAAAAGCACATTTTAGTTCATATTCATGGTGTCTCAAAATAGCACAGTTCAGTACACTTAGATGATCTTAAGTTTATCTTAAGAAGTACTAAATGATCATTTTTAGTATATTAAGTCAAGTCAAAGTTTGTTTCTATAGCACGTTTAAAAGCAACAGAGTTGCGCCAAAGTGCTGTACAACATATACAAATACAATACAGCAAATACAGTATATGTATGTATGCATGTATGCATATATATACACACACATAAAAACACAAAAAAAAAACAACATCATATGAAAATTAAAAACATAAAACAGAATCTAAGCCAAATTGGCAACAGAGCCTTAAGCAGGCATTATTCAAAAGCCAGAGAGAACAAATACGATTTGAGAGCAGACTTAAAACTAGCTAGTGAAGAAGCGAGTCTCACATTTACAGGCAGACTATTCCAAAGTTTCGGGGCGGTAGCTGAAAAAGCCTGGCCACCCTTGGGTTTACAGCAACAACGAGGGACCGTTAAGAGAAACTGATTACTGGATCTAAGAGCTCTTTGAGGAGAGTAAGCAATCAGAAGGTCACTGATATATTTTGGTGCAAGGCCAGCTAACGCCTTGTACACAAAAACAGCTATTTTAAAATAGATTCTGAACTTTACAGGAAGCCAATGTAAAGATGCTAATATTGGAGAAAAGTGATTCTTGTTCCAGTAAGAAGCCTCACTGCAGCATTCTGGACGATTTGTAAACGAGAAATCGCCGTTTGAGGCAGTCCACAATAAAGGGAATTACAATAGTCCAGGAGAGATGTTATGAAAGCATGTATTACAGTCTCCAAGTCTTTATGAGGCAACAACTGTTTCAACTTAGCAATGGATCTAAGATGGAAAAAGCTGCCCTTTACCACTGTACTATTAAGTACTAATAAAGAGAAAATAGAGCACTTTAAGTGCATTATGAAAGTGCAGTTGTTTTTCACCTGGGCAGCCTGGAACATAACATTTATTTCCATGATCTGCCATTTTTGCTGTGTGCAAACACAGATAATACCTGCAGAACTTCTGATGATTCAGCTGGCGTCTGGCATAGAACATGGGCCGGTATATGCAAATGTTGGGGGCATAACTATTAGTGATCCCGACTGTTATGTCACAGTCTGTGTTATGTTCTGATTTGCCTATTTTTCAGTGGTCTTTTTTATTCATGAAATTTACATAAGAAGGAGGGAACAATGGTGTTTGAGGTTCACGGTATGTCATTTCCATGTACAGAACTCTTATTACTCAACTATGCCAAGGTAAATACAGTTTTCCATTCTATGGCACCTTTAAAATTTATGCAGTGTTTCCTCTAGGATTTTTTCCAGCTGTGGTGGCAGGACTATTTCCCATGGACAACGCTCCCTCCCCACCAATTAATCAAGTGCACTCAGAATTGAATTTATTTTAACTAAAAAAGACAAGTAAATAGTAAATAATAAAATAAGAACACAAAGTAATGACAATCAATAGCACAAACAAAAACAAGATAAAAATTAAATTATCAGTAGGCTGCTTAGTTTTTTTTTTTTTAACTATAATCTATTAAACTGTAAAATAACACTGGATAGTCTTCATATAATGAAAGACAGCAGCAGGTTTCTTTAGGCTGCTGTCTCTTTAAAGCCTGGCTCACACGGTGCGATTTTGGCCACGATTTGGTCGTCTTGAGACAAATTTTGAAAATCCTAAAAGATTCCTATAATCCTAGGCTAAAATCTGTAGTCTTTGATCGCTGGTTTGACATGTTCACTGACAGCCTGTTGTCAATGGCTGTTGCGATCAAATTTCACCTCCGACGCACAGTCCTGCAGTGTGACTTCGCCTACGACTAACGTCTAACGTCAAAGCTATGAGCAGAATTAATGCTAGAGAATTATTCTATCAGCCATAAACCCCAGCGCTCCCGTCTTCCGCTGACGGAATTCATCTGATATGTTGCCTTTTCTATATAAACACTGGTTGCGCCGCTGTTTTCATGTGGGTGTGTAGAGCTGCATAATCTATTCTTCTTAAATACGCCGGTATTGCCACCAACATTTCTGTCCCGCGTGCAGTTCGCAGTCACTGGACGTGTATGGGTTGACAATGTAAAACTCCTGACAAGTTCTCTTGCGCGCACCCGTTTTTAACTCGTCTTGACTGTCGTACAGTACATGTCGTGACAATAATGACAACTGAGATCCCATAGTGTGACATGATCATCATGTTTGTACAGTCTGACAAGTACAATCCTAAAGCACATGCAAATGTGATACATTCCGTCGGAACCTGCGGGAATGAGTAGAAATATTATTAATAGCCGCAATCCTGCGCCGAAATTCAAGTTCTGCTCTGTGTTCTCTGCTAATAACGCGACTGTGAATGATGCGAGCGGCGTTACTATGTTGTCAGTGTGAAGCTGCAGCCGTGGCGGAGATGATTTTTGGTGTGTCGGCAGAACAATGTTTCTTTTCCCCTCGTTTTTTTCCAGTTGACAGAAATCCCTGATAACTTTTAAAATGGAGTGAACACAGAGCAGTTTTTCCGTGAGCAGGAATGGAAAACCCGGAGTGGATCCAGAGCGGAGTGAATACAGAGCGCTTAGAGCGGAGAGAGGAACGTGCTTTCACTCCACTCCAGGCTTTGATCACATCCCCCTCAGCAGGCCGAATACACCTCGTCTTTCCTTAATTTAAGACCTACTCAAACTAAAATTAAGACATCTATTACACTATTTGAGAAATGTAAGCCTATATACGGCCTTAAAATTATGAAAAGTGAATTTAAGACATTAAGGACAGGCGGTAACCCTGCAATTAACAGAAATCTGCAGTAGCGACGGAAAACTTTAATCCTGTAATAAGCAGAAAATAAGGAGTTTGAGACGAAAGTCATAGTTAACGATTTGTTAATAGTGAGAATTGGACCTTAAAATAAAATGCGACCAATCACAAGTAAAAAATGTGGCTTGGCGCAACCTTGAGAAAATGAAAATTAGGAGGCTGTGTGTGCAAATATCTGACCATTGGTTGCCCAGGTGTGGGAGGTTTCTCTGCATCGCTGTCTGATGAAATATCATCTGCTTCTCCAAACAGATCATTTGCTGCTGGCTTCTTACCTACACGCACACAAAAACAGAGTTTAACAGAGCTGCTGTGTGTATGACAGTATGTTTCATCATAGCAAGCGTCTGTCACTCACCCTGTGCATCAGGGTCAGAATCTGAGTCGGAGTCTGAAGCTATTTTTTTCTTTTTCTTCCGAGTGAATTCCTCCTCGCTGTCACTGCCCTTCATCGACTCTGAAATAAATGACCACAAACACAAAGATTTGTTAGAATATACAGGTTATAGATAAATTTTTATCCAAAAATTACATTTCAGGGGCTGCCAGAGTAGTAGTTCTTCATATTTGGCCACAAATACATTGGGTCTCACTCACTAATAATTATGGAGATTATTCATATTTAAACGCACAAGAGAACTTCTCATGAAAAATGTCACAACTCATGCATGAATTTCTTCTTAGTCTTGTTCTATATATCTATGTACAGGTGCATCTCAATAAATTAGAATGTTGTGGAAAAGTTCATTTATTTCAGTAATTCAACTGAAATTGTGAAACACGTGTATTAAATAAATTCAATGCACACAGACTGAAGTAGTATAAGTCTTTGGTTCTTTAAATTGTGATGATTTTGGCTCACTTTTAACAAAAACCCACCAATTCACTATCTCAACAAATTAGAATACTTCATAAGACCAATAAAAAATAAAAAAAAAACATTTTTAGTGAATTGTTGGCCTTCTGGAAAGTATGTTCATTTACTGTATATGTACTCAATACTTGGTAGGGGCTCCTTTTGCTTTAATTACTGCCTCAATTCGGCGTGGCATGGAGGTGATCAGTTTGTGGCACTGCTGAGGTGGTATGGAAGCCCAGGTTTCTTTGACAGTGGCCTTCAGCTCATCTGCATTTTTTGGTCTCTTGTTTCTCATTTTCCTCTTGACAATACCCCATAGATTCTCTCTGGGGTTCAGGTCTGGTGAGTTTGCTGGCCAGTCAAGCACACCAACACCATGGTCATCTAACCAACTGTTGGTGCTTTTGGCAGTGTGGGCAGGTGCCAAATGCTGCTGGAAAATGAAATCAACATCTTTAAAAAGCTGGTCAGCAGAAGGAAGCATGAAGTGCTCCAAAATGTCTTGGAAAAAAACGGTTGCAGTGACTTTGGTTTTCAAAAAACACAATGGACCAACACCAGCAGATGACATTGCACCCCAAATCATCACAGACTGTGAAAACTTAACACTGGACTTCAAGCAACTTGGGCTATGAGCTTCTCCACCCTTCCTCCAGACTCTAGGACCTTGGTTTCCAAATGAAATACAAAACTTGCTCTCATCTGAAAAGAGGACTTTGGACCACTGGGCAACAGTCCAGTTCTTCTTCTCCTTAGCCCAGGTAAGATGCCTCTGACATTGCCTGTGGTTCAGGAGTGGCTTAACAAGAGGAATACGACAACTGTAGCCAAATTCCTTGACACGTCTGTGTGTGGTGGCTCTTGATGCCTTGACCCCAGCCTCAGTCCATTCCTTGTGAAATTCAACCAAATTCTTGAATCGATTTTGCTTGGCAATCCTCATAAGGCTGCGGTTCTCTCGGTTGGTTGTGCATCTTTTTCTTCCACACTTTTTCCTTCCACTCAACTTTCTGTTAACATGCTTGGATACAGCACTCTGTGAACAGCCAGCTTCTTTGGCAATGAATGTTTGTGGCTTACCCTCCTTGTGAAGGGTGTCAATGATTGTCTTCTGGACAACTGTCAGATCAGCAGTCTTCCCCATGATTGTGTAGCCTGGTGAACCAAACTGAGAGACCATTTTGAAAGCTCAGGAAACCTTTGCAAGTGTTTTGAGTTGATTAGCTGATTGGCATGTCACCATATTCTAATTTGTTGAGATAGTGAATTGGTGGGTTTTTGTTAAATGTGAGCCAAAATCATCACAATTAAAAGAACCAAAGACTTAAACTACTTCAGTCTGTGTGCATTGAATTTATTTAATACACGAGTTTCACAATTTGAGTTGAATTACTGAAATAAATGAACTTTTCCACGACATTCTAATTTATTGAGATGCACCTGTATGTATATATATATATAACACTGGACCGCAAAACCAGTCATAAGGGTCAATTTATCGAAATTGAGAATCACACAACATCTGAAAGCTGGATAAATAAACTTTCCATTGATGTATGGTTTGTTAGGACAGGACAATATTTGGCCGAGAAAATCTGGAATCAGAGGGTGCAAAGAAAATAATAAAATCAAAATATTGAGAAAATCACCTTTAATGTTGTCCAAATGAAGTCCTTTGCAATGCATACTACTAATCAAAAATTAAGTTTTGATATATTTACGGTAGGAAATTTACAAAATATCTTCATGGAACATGATCTTTACTTAATATCCTAATGAATTTTGTCATAAAAAATAAAAAGATATCGATAATTTTGAGACATACAATGTATTTTTGGCTATTGCTACCAATATACCCCAGCGACTTAAGACTGGTTTTGTGGTCCAGAGTCACATATACCATTCTAATATGCCTCACCTGATTTTTGTCTCTCCCCTTCATCGTCAGAATGATCCCTCTCATCGTCTGAGTTCTGTGGTTTGTCCTCATCCTCTGATTGGTCACTTTTTCCACCCCACCTCTCATCTCCAGAATGGACATCTTTCCCTGACCCTTCTCCGTCTGAATGAGGTGTGCCAGGATCTGAATGCCCACTTCCTGCTTCTGAGCGTGGGCTGACCGCCTCTGACCCTGGACTTCCACTTCCTCTGTCAGACCTGTGGCTTCCTGCTATTGAGGCTGGACTCCCCACATCTGATCTGTGACCCCTCTCATCGTCATCATCGTCCTCCTCATGATGGCCCTCTGACCCGCTGTGTTCATTGTCAGAGTGCATACTCGCGTCTGATTGGTTGCCGGATCGTTCTGACTGGCTGCCGCTGTGCTGGGTTCCGCGCTCGTCTTCACTGTCATCTCCAAACAGCTCTTTATTGCTTGGCTTTCCACCATCCTCATCCTCATCTTCGTCATGATCTCTGTCACTCTCACTGCCAGAGGCGTTGCTGACAGATCTGGGTCTCTCATGCTCCGAATCAGAGCCGGAACCAGAGCCGGAATCTGGATGAGACACATCAACACATACATTAGTTTGCTAAATTATTTACCATATGCTTTTATCCAAACTGACTTACAGTATAACTTCATTACACATGAAATCACAGCCCATAAAACTGTCTGTCAGAAGCATTTCACATGATAGAGTAGAGTTGCAAGGAATTAATCATATAAATTGTACAATTAGTAATTGTGTATTATTTTCATTAACACTATAAAGCCTACTATCATATCATAACATATTGGGCCTAAGAATAATTTGGGTCTGTGTTTTTCCCCCCTTCACAAGTAAGCGCTTCATATTCTTCTATATCATACTACATTAGTCAACATTTGAAGTGGATCAAAACCTTTCATCAAAGTTGTCCTAGAACCTAAAATCAAAACGCATTCTTGTCTCAGGACAACTTTGATTAACTTTTCTGATTCACTTCAAATGTTGACTACTGTACATAAACCAAATGTATCAAATATGACACTCAACAAAAACACGCATACTTTTAAAAAAAATTTTATATATATATCTTTTTTAAATATTTAGTCTAAAGATTTGATAAACTGCTCCATAAAAATAATGAATTTAACATACGTAATCTGATCAAATTGCTAAAATTTGATGAAAAAAAAAATATGTGCAGTGCTAACAGACTGATCGTCTTACAACTGCAACCGCTAAATAAGAGCTCATCTGATAGACACATAGCTGCATAACACATAAATGAAACACATCTTCATTCGTTAATGCAATAACGCAAATTTAAAGTACCTCGTTGCTCATTGTCGCTATCGCCATCACTACCGAATAGCTCGTCAATGTCCGCCATTCTCACCGGCTGTAAATAATGACCGACATCCGGGTCAAAGTTTATAAACTAAAAGCGTCGGTAACACTTTATAAAATAAAAGCCCTGCTGATTTTTTATTTTTTTTTCTAAAGTAAAAAAAAAAGCCCTGGAGATATTCTATGCAGACAAAAGTCCCTCGCATGCAGTGAATCAGGTTAGTTTGAGAAGCCAAAGCAGACGACAGCAGGTGGCTGCAGTCAGGGGAGGAGTGAAATAAGTCCAGTGATTTTATGTAAAAATAAATATTAAGAACAAGACACACAAAGTAGGCCTACAGGTCATTTATTTTCCTTCCAAATACATGTTTTCTATCTTCACAACAAAAATATTACAAAAATTCACGACATTCGCTTAATGCAATACGATGCATTAGGTGTTGGGAGGTTTAAACCTTTGAATCAGATGATCTGGGTATATTATCAGTGGTGTATAAAGTACCTGAAAGCCATACTCAAGTAAAAGTACAGATATCTTACCAGAAAATGGCTTTGGTAGAAGTTGAAGTCACCGTTTAGAATATTACTTGAGTAAAAGTCTTAAAGTATGTGATATTTATTGTACTTAAGTATGAAAAGTATATATATATATATATATATATATATATATATATATATATATATATATATTATTATTTTTTATCTTAAACGTACTTAAGTATTGAAAGTTAAAGTACAAGTAAATGCAAAATGGAAAAGAAGTAAATAAATATATATATATATAAAATGTTCATACACAGCTTGAGTAGCAAGATTGTGTTCAGTTTTAACTCTTTATTCCATTTTGTATTTTTGGGGAAGAATAAGAAGCACTTCATCCGGTTCTTAGTGTCTTTCATTCCAACATAAGAACTCACTTCTGGAATCTGCATCTGAAATAGCATTTAGATATATTTACACAGCTTAAGTATCTCAGAGGGGACATGGATGCATTTAACCTGCAGTTACAGATGCATAAATAATGTTTTGTTTTTAACATAAAACGTTGAATACTGATATTTGAAATAATTTAAACATAAAAAAAAAATGGTCGAAATGTGAAATTAAACCGCCAGTAGGTGGCAGCAAGTGACTGCTAATGAGTGAGTCATTGAGATTCAACCGATTCATTCAAACGACTGATTCATTCAGAAACAATGACATTTGATTGTGTTAATGAGTGAGTCACTGAACCATTTATTCAACCGATTCGTTCAAAAAGTTGATTCATTCAACAAGTAAACACCATTGCTTAGAGACGCAAAGCAGTGATGTGATCTTTGTTTGGAGCTATTTTCGTTGGCAAAATTGAGCAAAAACAAGCAATATTATGTCTAAAATGTAAATGCTGACATCTGCATTTGTGTGATATAGATTAATGCATTTGTGTGATATAGATTAAGTTAACTATATTAAATTATATAAACATAAAAAAGCATACAGAAGCATTTTTGCCGTTTACAATTTAGAATGCCTTGAATTTTGAGTTTTAATGGACTAATAAATCACGTGCGTGCATTTTGTGTGTGATTTGGTGATATACTCGATAATGTCAGATCGCACATAATTACAACAACACTTACCATATTATCGCAGACGATGCTGTATCGCACACCCCAGAGCTCGATTTTGTAGTAAGTAACGAATATGCTTCGGGGAAATGTATCGGAGTAAAAATATACATTTTAATTAGGAAATGTAGTGGAGTAAAAGTTGGCTGAAATATTAAAACTCAAGTAAAGTACAGATACTTTATACTTCAAATACTTTTTACTTCGTTACATTACACCACTGTTGTTTAATGAAACAGGCTTGATTGAGTATTTAGAACTTCCTTTTTCTTTTGAGTTCATGAAAATGACACATTTTACAAAACCAGAATTGTTTTACCAAAGATGTAGATGATTTTGTTCCTTAATCGGAACAGATTTGGAGAAATTTACCATTATATCACTTGCTCACCAATGGATAAACAAAATAGGTAGAAGTAGATAGAACATAGTTAGTTACTATCCCTGAGTCTGACATAATTTCCTCACACACTGTTGAAAAAGTACCTGGCACTGATATTCTCTGATGACGGATATATAGACATGATGTAATGCTGATGGCTTCAGGGTAGAAGAAAAAGGTCTTGTTCATCACTGTGCAACATGAATGGACTGCTGCATCATTTAAAACAACATACCACACATCCACACAAGGTTTTAATAACTAATAAATTATTAAATAAGTGTACATAATCTATAACAGTCGGCATATTCATAAAAGTGCTTCTGATACAGATTAAGGATAAGTAGTTTGTTGTTAAACATTAATTTTTTTATAGTTTTGCATGTTTATTTTTGACCAAAAAAAAAAAAAAAAGTATTTCTCTAATCATCTGACATTCTAAATGAAGCAAGATCTTTGCTGAGTCTATTATACAATGCAGAGTGTAGTTTTTTCTTAAAGAATGCTTTGAAATGCCTCATCTACCCTCTCTGGGGATTTTATTTCAGGTTGATGAGATGTGGGTGACACGTCATTCAGCAGTGTGTGCACTGATCTGACCAGTTTCACTACAGGTCTCCACAAGTATCTTATTGCTTGCTGATCTTTGTGAAGGAATGATTTGGAAAAATACTTAAGTAAAAAAAATGCTAAAAAGAATGACTGATATATAAGCAGCTGAAATTCTCATTTAATAACAATATGCATTCTAGTTGTAATGTTTTAATTAATTTATTAAAATTAATTAATTAAATTATTGACAAAAACTCAGAACAATTAAGAAAATGCAATAAATCAAATAAACCAATGAATATAAAAACATTTAAATACTCAATAAACAATGAATAATTCAATGACATAATCACGCTGATAATGACTCCACCTGTGGACTTCATATCCCATGCTCCTTTGTACCACTAAAATTCTACATTCTCTGATTGGTTGCGTATTTCCATTAGGCGGGAACTGTGGGCGTGCTCTTACATTCTGATTGGCTGATGTGGAAGTCAATTACCAGGGCATTTCTAGTGTCTGGTTTCCTGTGTTACCGCCCTTGGGCTGAGACAGTGAAGACGGGTGCGGGAATTTTTTTGCTTTCCGACCAGGAATAGGTCAATAAAGGGTAAAACGCTTGCAGGAATTTCACTAAGGTAAGAAATATATTTCGTCCTCTGTCAGAGTGAGGTTAATATTAGGATAGAGGTCATAAATGTAGAGGTTTGTGTAGTTCAGGGGTTAGCTGGCTAAGCGCTCGAGCGCTGATATCCGTATGAGCGTGAGCAGATGGGCCAACAGTTTACGATATTACAGTTATCAAAAAATGTCAAGTTACCTCATAATTATAGCACACCGAGCCCATTATATATACTCACTTATATATTAAACCAGATACACGATTAAAACTAATTAACACATGCTTCACTGATTTTTATCAAGGTAACACTTGAGTCCATATGTGATATGAACATCATCATAGTAAATCATGTAACGTTACTGTCAGAAGAACTTTGGTTCAGTCATAGTCCAATTATACTGTAATTAAGCTAAATCACACAATGCGTATTTGAATTATGAATACTGCATCTTAATACATTATTTATGACTTATTGTTTTAGAATTTATTTTTTTTAAATGCGCTGTGTAAATGACGTTTTGCCTTAATGGCTATATCTGTATGATTGTAATAATTTTCCTTTTTTATGTTATTTAGTTTAATAATGTAAATTATGCGCGGAAATCTGTTGCAAACGCTACTCTTGATTAGAACATGCACGCGATGGTTATGATGCTAATGTAAACCTCACGCAGGTCAATTGTATGTTTAAAGTGACCCGTTGCTGTTATTATTATTATTATTGTAATGATGCTGTCGAGCAGAACGGGCGCAGCTGTGAGCTTGAATTCTCGTTATAACGGGTGTGGTCTCCACCCGGGGCGTGACTCTGCGTGGCTTTACATAACTGACTCATGGGATTTAATGCACATGCACAATATAGTATAACGCAACATAGGGCACAGTTCATAAAAGCATTGTGTGTGAGAGAATGAAAACTATTCCCAAACGAGCATGTTCTGCTTTCACAGATGATGATAATGGATCTATCTATCTATCTGTCTAGTACAGACTGGTACAGCTATTCAGTTCAATTGAGATTTATTTATGTAGCTCTTTTCATAATGCAGCTGACATGAGATATAGCACTGCAACAGTTTGAAGGATCTGTGTAAGATCTGTGGCACTTTAAAGAGCACTTGTCTCATGCAATGGTTGCTAGATGTGCCTCTTACACAATAAACATTTCAAAACCCACCCTCCATCTGGGTTCCATAAGCCTCGGTCTCTGTCTCTCAGAGGAAGTGATGGATGAGAAAGAACCGAAGAAAAGATTCTCCGTGTTGTCACTCTCAGGAGCCCAGCTAATTTTAGCTTTTTCCTTTTCTAGAGTAATGAAGCAGATCTCCTCACATTTCCTCTTATAAGTTTAATTTGAGTTTTATTAGACTAATAAATCACGTGCGTGCATTCTGTGTGTGATTCACACTGTGTGTTCACACTGAACCAATACTGATAACATTAAGTCAGTTACATACACTACCTTACAAAACTTTATTTTTAAACCTTTTTCTTTGCTAAATGAATACTTTACATCAGCAAGGATGCAGTAAATACATTCATAATGTTGAAAGTATAATAATAATAATAATTGTATTATAATATTTTTAGATGCTGTTTGTTCAAAGTTTTTATTAATCACAGAATTCTGAAAAAAAAAAAAAAAATGGTATAATAACTGATTTTACTATGTTCAACTGATTTCAGTATTGGTTATAATAATTAATGTTTCTTGACCACTATATCAAGTGACTGAAAAAAAACAGCTGTATGTTATTACATGAATAAATAAAAATGTATTTAATATTCATTTTAATATATACTAAAATAAAAACGTTTTCATGTATTCTAAGAATATTCTACAATATTGCAGTTTTTTTTTTTTATTATTAAAGAAATGTCATTATGGTGATATTAAGATTTTTTTTTTTTCAGAAACATTAAAAATCTTACAGACCACAAATTCTTGAATGTTAGTGTATATCATGTCAGGCTGATAAATATATAGTATTAAAAATATGTACTAGTACTTTGAAAAACATAAGCCGCATTAGTGAAGTCAATAGTTTTACAACTCTGCAATAGTGTAGGACATCAAAACAATGGAAATGTAAAGTGTCTATGAATGAAGAAAAAGTAACTCTGAAAGTAGCAATCTTTGCATAAAGACTTTTTGAGGATTGAACTTAACAAATTTTTAATCAATATTAATAAAAACAAAAAACCACAACGCAACACTTTTGTTATTCGGAGCTTTACTGATGTGTTGTTTTTGTGTGGTTGTGTGACCTTTTGCCCTGTGTCTTTTCAGCCTTATTATGGATTTGCCCTGTAATGCACTTATAGCAGAGGAAGAAGCAGTACTGGCTTCCTCCGTATTTTGTCTGTCTGTCGGATTAAGAGGTGTTGATAAGGTTTGTCTGATTGACAGCCACAGAGAATAACTAACATAACTAGATTTTACAGTTTCTAAATACAATGAATGGTTCAAAAGTCTCAGCCTTGATGCTACCTTGTAGTGATTGGTGGTTAGATTGTCAGAAGATCCCACCCCAGCACCTCTAAGATTATAAGGATTTATCATAGTCCACAAGGAGAAAAAGAAAGGCAAGTCATATTGCTTGGATAAGTAATCGGAAACCTCTCTAGGTTTAGGGCTTTGTTCAAATCCCCAACACCACTTAATTTGAGTATATTAAGCTTCCCTGTGTGGCACCTGTACGTTTATTGCTGGCAATCTCTTAAAAGTTGGTCATTTTTGCGATCCTTTGAAACACACAAAACACTAAAACTCCTCACTTTGAGTCATTTTGTATTGGGAAAAGGAAAGAGACTTGTGGTTAAGGATCTTGGCTGGTTGCAGGTTGATCTAAGGGGCAGTCCAGGATCAGAAGAGCTACTGAATTTGTTCTAGTTTTAGCACCATTTAACCCTTAAGCCACTTAAGACCCTGTTTTCTCCTGATTTAACTGTTCCTTTGTCTTCTGCAGTAACAAATATTGTGAGTAGAGAATCCTTCAAATCTGCTGCTAGTGCATAACTTCCTTAATACAGCTTTGGCTTGTTAAATTGGAAGTTAATGGGAACATTATGGATCTTTACCAAATGAGGGTCTCACACACTTCGCCTTAAGACTGAGAGTTAAGCTGATGCCAATCCTGCTGAGAAACCCAATGGCATTTTACTGGATTTACCACGGATTTTTCTTAGTCTTAGAGAGAGTCTAATTTACTTAGCCATTAAGTACTCATAAGTTAGACTGCGTTGAACATAAAGTCTCACTGTGATTTGTTATTGAGTTTGGCTGTTCATTTAAAACTGTTCATAAAAAACATTGCTATTTCGCTGATGGATCGACACGCAGTTTGATTTCACTCTCAGCTTTGGCACAAGCGCCAGTGAAAAAGAACACCCTCCAACAGTAATACAGTATTTTATTCTCATGCAACAGTCCAATTTAGTGCTTTTCTTCACCTTCACATTTACTATAATCTCTTAAACACTGACTGTTCTGTTTAGTCAGTCAGAATAGCTCAAGAAATACTTAAATTGCAGGTACTGTGAATAAAGTATTATTTTGAGCTGCGGGATTTCCCAGGGATTGTCATTACATACTTTGGCAACATCTAATTAGTCTTTAGTATGCACTATTTTCGGTCACCTAGTTGTGAGCCAGAAATGGCAGTTTGTTCATGAATTGGCAAATAAATGACATCAGCTTTTCCTGGAGTATTTTTGGCTGCTGGAATTTCCTTGTGTTTTATGGGTCTGATGGCTGACTTGAGCTGGCAGGGCTTGATTTAGGCTTCCCTGTCTAAAACCACAACCTTAAAGTCACAATTTTCAAAGAAAAAATCAAGACTCCTTGTGTTCTGTCTAGGTGTTTCTGAATACATGTCTAGTCTGTGTGTGATGGACCTGACCCTAACCAGTGTTATTATAGTAAACACAGGCTTGCTAGTCAGCTAGTCCTTCAGACAACAACGCCAGGTTTTGAAAATATGTAGTGATATACAGTACACAAACTGTAGCAACAGTGAGAGGGAGTGAGAGGGTGAAGTGTTCCACTCAGGAATATAGCATTGATGATTATTATTCATGTCTTTATTGAAACACTGCAGCTTGATGAAGTAGCTGAGGAATTTGGGGTTGGTGCAGATCTGCAGGGGAGTGAAGTTCAAAGGTCAAGGTGTTTCCAGATGGGAATGAGATGTTGCAAAATTTCCAGTCTTAGGTTAAAGATCGTGAGAGGGGAGTATCTGTCCAACATCAAACAGGACATGTCCAGTAGTCCGTCTCTCATTGATTAGTGGAAAAATGTTTGTAAAGTTAGTTAATGTAAGTGTTTGAACTTGTTATTGCAAGATATAGAGTGAATTTGCATTTTAATTCAGCCCATCTGTCGTTTATTTAATTTTTTTTTAATGCCTTGGTCTGAATGGACAAATAGACTATGCATGATCATGTCCACGTTTAAGCATAATCCAACATGTAATGCATCCAAAACATAATAATAATAATAATAATAATCAGTCTACCCCCGCTTTACTGCAACCATGCAATCCTGCAGATTTATGCCCAGTTTAACAAGGTTTATGCCTAGTCCCAGACTCAAATGCATGTTTTAGCTGTCTTAATTGGAAGCAACTTGAAAATGTTTCACACCAAAATGTTTTTTTTTCTAAGGCACATAAATAAAAAGCTAAATATTTAAAGTATTTTCTTTTCCGCCTTAGAATCCGTAAGAATTGAGGTATATTGTGTGTCTTCAGTGGCTACTGCAACTTCCATTGCAGTGCAGTGTAGTGTATGGACATTTTGAGAAAGTTAAGCGCAATAAAAATAACCAAATTAAATTTTGAATAAGTGTTGCAGGAGAGGATATTAATAGTTATAACTAAGGGTATTTAAAGCCACTGGAACTCATTGCTAAAATTGTTGTTTTATATACTAATATAATGGTATATACAGTATAATATGTTAAAATGTTATATGTACTATAGTTGACTGCAAAAATAGAACCAAATTTTCATGCCAAACAATTTGTTGTTGTGAACATGCCTTTATTCTAATGGCATGACGTGCTTTAATTTTTATTAAATTGTTAATATTTAATCTGTGAATCAGTAATATACTGAATTATAGGTTTTGCATCATTGCATTCTAAAATCTGTCAACACATTTTTTTGCTATTTTCTAAGACAAGTACTGAAGTTCGTTACTGACAAGCTTCATATATGCATCACATTAGTGTATGTATTTTTGACCAGAATTACCCATTTACCTCAGACAATGAATGATTTTTTCTGTGTAGGCATTTAATCAAACTGGACTGCAGTCTCTCTCTGACGGACAGTGTAAATCATGGCTCTTCCGTTTAAGAAAGATCTGGAGAAGTATAAGGAGATTGATGAGGATGAGATTCTGAACAAGCTGTCAGAGGAGGAACTCAAGCAACTGGAGAGTGCTCTAGAGGAGATCGACCCCGAGGTGAGATACACAGGCACCTTGCTTCACACTTTCAGATGAGCAGAGGCAATTGTAAACTCATGAATGTCTCATTGCTTTCTTTGTTGATGTCTGTATCATTACTATAGCAGCTGATGGAGATATACGAGATCACACTGCTAGAGCGAAGAGATCAGTTATTATAATGGTTTGTTCACCCAAAAATGAAAATTCTGTAAAACTTACTTTGTTCTGTGAAATATAAAAGAAAATATTTCCAAGAGTGTTGGTAACCAGTTTTGGGGACCATTGACATTGTATGGACAGGCTAAGCATTTTCATTTTTGCGTCAACTGTACCTTTAAGCACATGCGAATTAAAAGTATGAAAAATCAGTCCTAAAGATGAAAATGTAGTAATTTGTCATTTGTATACAGTGCAAAAAAAAAAAGGCTTTGAAAAACCAGACACAATCACCCTTATTCTTGGTAATTCACTGATAAGTGATGATGTAATTCACAGTGTTGTCATTGTGATAATGGGTGTGGTCATATATAATTTTGAACTGCAACTACAAAGTAAAATCACTTGTTTATCAAACTGTAGAAAATGGCCATTTCTAAATCTACCGTGAGGAGTTTCTGTTATGAGCTCTCATAAACAAGGTCTGTTTGTTTATGAGTAAACAGAGCTCAAGTTTGCTTCCAAACACAAGAGCTTTCTCTCAAGCAAACATATCTCAGCAATTTTTCCTATTAAACAAAAATGTAGTAAACGATTCAATTTTGACATGCAGTGTTCAGGTTCAGATCTGCCTATCATCATTACCAAACAAATGCAAATAATAGTTATTTACTTAAAAAGTAAGCAATTAATTGTGTGTAACTTGGCATGAAATGATAAGATATAAAAGTTTCATAGTATAACTGGTACCACATCTGTTCTGAATCCATTTTCCAGAATGCTTTGCTGCCAGCTGGACTCAGGCAGAAGGACCAGACCGCAAAAGCAGACACCGGCCCTTTTAACCGCGATAAACTGCTGCAGTATCTGGAGAAGGAGGCAATGGACTATAAAGACAGAGATGATTTCCTCCCCTTCACTGGAGAGAGGAAAGGTACACGGATGATATGTTTGATATCTGATATAGCAGTAGACATTAATAGAAACACCATTAAAAAATTGCAGCTCTCATTCTGATTGGATTGAATGGGAGGAGACATAAAAGTTCAGGTATTGAATATTAGCTACATTAACTTTTTAGTAAAATTTCTTAGAATAAATCAATAGGAATTTTAATAGTATGGCAAAGTTTAGAAAAATCAGTTTGATTGAAGATCTAGATTTTTAAAGCAATACTAGTAAATGCAATTCTGTAATTCACACATGTAAAAACATGTCACTTACTCATCCCCATGTTATTTCAGACACTAATGACTTCATTTCCTTTCAGGAACACAAAAGATGTTTAGTAGAGTAGTTATAGTAGATAGATATTTTTAGAAACAATTGGCCTAGGAGCTGCATTAAAATGAAGCAAACTTCATTTTAAAATGCCATGTTGTTCTTATTTTGGGGAGATGGCAACCTCTGCAGCTCTACCATTGGAGAAAGAGCAACTGTCAACTTGGATCAGATGTGCCTTGATAACCAGTCACATAATAGCCTTTGACGTCATTGAATTGCCGGTAGAGTTATATGTCAGTTGATCACCATTTGTTGATACCATAGAAATGAATGAGACATGCCGTACATTGAATCTTTGACGCAAAATTGTCAGTGATTTCTCTTAGAAAAATCTTTTATTTTTTTTTTTTTCAGTGTAAAACTCAAATATAGATGAATCTGAAATTAATGTTTAATGGCAAACATGTTGAAGATTAGCCAACATGTTATCAGTTCATTAAGTGATAAGTTGTTCCTCACAAAAGTGGTTTATACAGTGTGAAGCCTCTTCTCCTTTGACATCCATTAAAAAAACCTCCTGGACGCTCTTAAGACATGTTTATGGTTCTTTACGTCCTTTTGGAGCTTGAACGTATGTGTCACTGTACTTTTTTGCTTATATGGAAAAGAACAAGTCATGCAGGTTTGCGGAGTAAATAAATGCAAGAATTTTTCTTTTTTGGGTGAACCATTCCTGTTATGTTGGTTGGTTTATCAGCATTGGCTGCATCCAAACTTGCATGTTCTCTGAGGGTTCTTGTTTTGAATAAGTACCTACTGTGCAAACTTTGTTCCACGTGGTATGAATGTAATCTCAATATTCTGCATACATCTTGTTATTGTCATGTGATCTACGGTGTCACTTGCGTCGCTTCACTGCCACTCACAACTCCTCTCCGTGCCCCCCTCATGAGATACTAAAGAGTACATTGGATGCACACTTTAGAATCTCACCAAAGTAGATACACTTTTTTTTTTTTTTTTTTTTTTTTGGTACTTTTTCCCTACAGTTAATGTGAATTCAGACATACTACTCTTTTCACATACTATTTTCATCTACTATATATTAGGGAAGTAAAGATTCAGCCATCGAGGGGATTGAGCAGGCAAGGGAGTGGTGTACAGTATCTAATGGTATTTGCTCTGATCTGGTTGCTGTGGTTTTGCAGAAGTTTTCAGAGCTTTTGTCATAATTGTCACTCACTGCTCAGGCTGTGTGTGAGCCTTCCATGTTCTCTTGCTGTGTGTGAGTGAGAGTGCTGTATCAGCTCCTGTAGTGCTTTAGACGCTGCGGTCTCTGCAGGTATGATTAATTAATACCATCTGTTCTTACATAACCATACACACACTGCGACTCGGATGCTCCATATCTGTCTGTGTGTGGGTGGGATTGCCGTGTATGTGTGTTGGCTCGGCATGTGAGTGTCCCACCCAGTATATACTGTAGTGTACACACTGATTTTTATCTACTGAAGTTGCTGAGAAACACATGCTGATACACAGCATCATGATGCAGATAGTGTTTGGAGGAACAGGATCTTTAATAATGAATGATATTACTGTCTGACGGTAATGCTGAAAGCTTAGCTCTGTATATGTGCATGTAGATTGAAGTCCTGTTCGACAAAACAAATATTCGGTGCGATTAAAAGTTGCTAAATCTGACCGAACCTCCCCCTCTTCAATCGCTAAGATTTTTTTTTAAAGCCTAGTCTGTAGTTATTATAATTAGCTTCATAATAATAATAATAATAATAATAATAATAATAATAATAGATGTCTATGGTGTGCACTTATTTAAATATTTGACTTTACAAAATGACAATTCTGTCATTTAATTATTCACTCTGATGTCATTCCAAACCTGTAAGACCTCCGTTCATCTTAGGAACACAAATTTTTATATTTTTGATGAAATCCGAGAACTTTCGGACCCTGCACAACACAATTCACACGTTCAAGGTGCAGAAAGGTAGCAAGGACATCGTTAAAATAGTCCATGTGACATCAGTGGTTCAACCGTAACTTTATGGTATGAGCATATTAGGTACGGGAATATTTTTTGTGCGACTTCATTCAGCAAATGTTTTTTTTTTTTTCTTTGTGCACAAGTATTCTCGTACCTTCATAAAATTACGGTTGACCCAAGGATGTAAGACAACAAAGTAAAAAGGCGATCTAATATTAACAAAATCCAGTTCTTTAAATAATTCTGAATTCAATTTAGATTATTAAAATTAATTGGCAAACCTGAAATGACAATAATACACATTACAGTTATAGGTTATATTTAATGTCACTTTGTTATTAATCCTTCTAGGTAGTTTCTTCATAGATCTATGCATATTAAATAAAATAATGTAGAACACCTCCTGTATAAATGACCTCCGCATGTATGTTGTTTGTTAATTGGGATTCCTTTCAATTCAACTAACAGGTTCCACAGAAAATCAGTATTCCATCAGAAAAGCACACTTACAGGTTAAACGGGTAAATCATACCAGTCTGATCAGCAGTAACCTGTGACTCGCATGAGGAGTGTTTTTCCTGATTGATGGAACTGAACACTTAAGGGCCATTTCCATATTCAAGAGTCCATACAGATGTGGTCATTCTAACTAATTGATTTTAGTAAATCTAGCTTTATGAATTTTCGGAATGTTTCCAGGCATTTTCTGGACTGTCAGGAAAGCGAAACTCTACAGGAAGAGATCTAAAGCGAGTGTCTTGAGAGTATGTCTAAAGTTTCTCTCCTGGGCAGTGGGCACAAGCTTCTCGTCTGTTAAATCCATCATCTCGGATGGGTTAAGGATTTCTCGCACTCAGCATACATTAGCCTTTAATGGATTAATACACTCAGTTTTTACATTAGAGCGAACATTAGTGTGTACATTAGTGTTGTTGTAGACTCTTTTCCAGTTCTAAGAACGGTAAGGAATGATTACACTTATTATTTCCACTTGAGCTTGGTTTGGCACGTCACGATTACAAATTTTTCTATGTTGGAGAACGGTTTGGTCCGATAGTGGAAAAGTGGCTAATGAGACTGATTTATATTCATTTATTTACGGCTCAGATTTGTAAAAATCACAGGCACACACATACGGCTGTCTTTCTCACACACCCTTGTTCTATTAGTCGCGGTTCATTTGCGCTGTGTAATGTTCTTTAGGTCACTGAATGCTAATGTCTCATCATAACTCAAGCGTCTCTGTGTACAGTAGAAACAAAATAGTTTAGAAGTTGCTTTAGCATACATCTAAGTTGATTTTGTTTTTTAGAAAGTATGCATTAAATTGATCAAAAGTGACTAAGACAACTGCTTTTAATATTGATATTTAGACATTAGAAATGTTACTTGAGCACCAAATTAGCGTATTAGAATGGTTTTTAAAGGATTGTGAAAAGTAATGGCTATAAAGTAAATTCAGCAAAATTTAGATTTTAATTGATATTCACAATACTATTGCTTTTACTCTATTTTATATCAAAGAAATGTGGCCTTGGTGCAAATCTTACAGACTTTAAACTTTTGAATGGTGTTGTATTTTAAATTAATTCGATTTAAAAAAAAAAAAAAAAAAAAAAAAATTGTGCGCTGTTTGAGAATTTCTTGTTTTACAAAATTTAGATCGGCACATCTCACTAAATTCTGATTAAGTGGTTTTGCAGTGTGTTGAGGGTCTTTTTTTTTTTATTTATTTATTTATTTTTTTACTTCGTAAGTGCTTAATTTCATAAATGTGACTCAAGTGTTTTCAGTGCTTATAGTTTAGGATTCACTAGACTGGAATTTGAGAACATTTGTTCAATCTCAATGTCTGAGAACAAATGAGGAAACAGGAAGTGCTGGAATTCCTCTGGGATGAAGTCTAAATGGCCCTTAGCGACAGAGAGAATTTGAGAGATATGCATCTTTGCCAAGTGCTGCGTATCTCTTTCTTCATACTGCATGTTTCAATGGTAATACAGTCAGGGTGGGTACACATGACGCAAAAAGAGTTTGTTGCTGAGGTGTCATTTGATACACCTGTTATAATGAGGGAATTCAATGGAAAACTTAACTCTATGGATTTGTTGATGCCCTTGTGTCTTCTCTCTGATTTCCTCTATTTGCTCTGCTGTCCTGCTGAGGGCCTTTAGAGTGCAGCTGGCTATGACAGCCTGTGCAGAAAGACTCGTCTGTACTGGTCCACAGGGGAGGACTCTGTGATTGGGTCATGAAAGGACAGGAAGTAGTTAGGGAGGCAGAGGTCAGCCAAGATCAGCTCAGCGGCTCAGCTGAGCCCAAGAGACACACTGTGATGGGCCGAGCTCCTCTCTCTTCTGGTTCTGACTGGTTTTGTGCTGCAGGCTTTTCTCTACCACAGCCGTTTACATGAACTGAACAAAAAAGAAATGCTAAATAAAGGGCTTAAATAAAACGTTCCCTCTTTTCTCCATGTGAGGTCTGCTTAACAAAGATGCCTCTTCATATCCAGTACAGAACTGCTCTATTCTATTCATATCTGCCATTCAGAATCGGATTTTGTTCAGTTTCTGTCATCATGGTAATAGAACAAAATCAAACAAAGTTTGTGGTGTGGATTTAAATTATAATAATCTGATATAAGTGTTTTGTGATGCAGAATCATCAGGTTTAAGCAGCCAGTGCACTTAAGATTGTTCTCTATACTTATACTTTGGCTCTTGCATTGCATTTGATGATTGCATCATCAAATATGCTCTGTCATTGTCGTTCAAAAGTCTGGGGTCAGTAAGATTTTATGTTTATCTTAAGATAATTAAGTTTTTATTTTAAAAAGTTTATTTTAAAAGTTTTTCTCCAAAAAGTCTCTCATGGTTTCCAAGGCTGCAATAAAAATAAATAGAGGCACATTAATACTTTTAATATTTTAAAATGTAATTTATTCCTGTAATGGTAAAGCAGAATTTTCAGCAGTCATTACTCCAGTCTTCAGTGTCACATGAGCCTTTAGAAATGATTTTTCAGTATTCTTTGAATAAAGTTCAAACAACATTTATGTGAGAGAGAAATAATTTGTAACATTTATATGTATTTACTGTCACTTTTTTAAAAATTTAAATGTAACATTTAATGCGTCCTTGCTCAAAATAATTAATTTCTTAAAAACATCTTGCTGACACAATTATTTTCAATGATAGTGTAGTGAAGGTTAATCCAAAGTCAGTTGGTTTATGATCTGGGCTTTTTAAAACTGAAGGATTGATTCCAGATAGTAGTACGTATCAACAAGTGACCTCAGGTTAATGCAGAGAAGCTGTGCTGCAGTACGTCACACTGAATAACAGCATCTGTGTAATAACCAAACCCTGTTTTATTGTGTTGACATGAAGAGAACTTAACAGTATAGGAATACAGAGTCTCTATTACTGCAACGGGAGAGAATTTGCTCATTTCCAGCATGAAGCATGTTTTAATTTGCTCTTGTTAAAATAGTTGAGGGGTGATCTAATCTGTATCATTCGGCCCTGCTGTTTTCACTTCAGTACTGTTTTTTTTTTTTTTTTAATTTTTTTAGGTTCCAGTTGCATAAGAACGATTGTACTGTTTTAACTCATTTTGTTGGTTTTAATCAGTGTCCTGAATGCATTAACTTTGTGTGTTTGGAACATATAAAACTAAGAAATATATTTTTATTAAATATAATTTGTAGCTGAAGACTGTGTGTACACATGGCAGAAGTCACGTGAATCTATTTATGGCATATATACTCTATAATACTCTCTTTAAAACTCAGCAGCCTCTGCTTTCCACATCAGTGGCTCTTGCGAATAGTTTTCTCCAAACTTTTTTTTTTTTTTTCTGGTTCACATTCATTTTTTGCACTGATAACATGTGTTTGGAATTTAGCCACACCTCAAACACACAGCCTGTTCTTTTGTCCAGAGCAGTGAGAAAAGTCTTAGAACCCTCAGCCTGTTCCTGTTTGGAACTCTAGTGCGCCAACAATAACTTATAACAATAACACTGTGTTGTGCCCTTTAAAAGTAAAAGTGGTAAAATTGCTGTATCGCACTGCCTCTTTTGGCTTATTTCTCTTCCTTTACTCATTACAGTGTGAGTGTTTCACAATCACTGAATTGGGATTAGAAAAAGACAAACCAATCATTTGTTTGACATCAGTGGAGTCTCTCCAAACTGTGTCGTGTCGTGTTTCTCAATCTCACAGGCCTGAGTGACGAACTGCTGTCCAGCGTGGAAAAGGAAGCTGCGTATGAGTATGGAGTAGATAGTTCTGCTGGTTCAGGCCAGAGCTGCGGTTTAATCACATCTGTGTAATGAGAAGTTACAGCTGCCAGCTGCTATTATAATGGCTGGAAACATTATGTCATACATAAAAGTCTAGAATCATCATGTAACGTCATAGACACTTAAAGGAATACTTAAATTAAATGTGCCAAACCCTACATTATTTTAGAGTTCAACGGTGCCTGTTTACTTTTTCAATGGCCTTGTTTCCAGAAGGATTTTTCCCGTTTATTTTCCCAATAGGAATTAAAAAAAAAACAAAAACAAAAAAAAAAAACGTTAAAAGCTTTAAGGTGAACCAAAACATTACAAACTTTGATTTGAAGCAAAAAGTGTTTGAAAATTGGACAAAAAGACGAAAGTACAAGACTGGTCATTTTATTGCAAAAAATATTTGCAAATATTTAAGTATTTTGAGAGTGTAGGAAAACTGACTGCATGTCATTTGCAGTGCCTCAAAGGAGTTGGTCCTAAAGTGTTCTTTTGGCAAGGTTTACTTGTTGCGATTCTCTGATTGGTGGAGGAAATTTCTCTCCAAAATCATGGGTAATGTAGTTTTCTCTGATAAAAGATTAATTTAAAATATGCATTTTCATGTTCAACAAAAGCATTTACCATTGATTAACAACCTCATAGCTCACAGTAGGTCTGTCTGTAAAGTTACTGTTCAAAATCAATTACCTTAGGGAGAAAATGAATGGGATTTTTACTTCCAGAACCCGACTGTTGCAGAACGTCTCCTTTTGTTTTCCATGGAAGAAAGAAATGATACATGTTTGGATCAGTACAATGTTCATCTCCAAATGTCTCTCAAAATCCTGCATGAGTTGGAATGTTCCATATTTGCTTCTAATGGGCCGAGTAGTAGCATAAATCATGATGGACGTTAAATAAATGACTTTCCAGGAGTCTTTTTTTCTTTGTGAAACATCCCATTCAAATTATGACATTATGAGGTTTTACTGAAACGGAAGAACTAAATGATTTCAGCAGATCCCTCCCTTCACACTCACTCAGTATGAGAGAGATCAGCAGTCACATGTCCTGAATAAAGCTGTAGAGTGTGTTGTTCACTGTCCAGAGAGAATGAGCTCGTCACAAGACCAGCGTCACATTACCAACCTCATTATCAGCATCACAGAGTCCGATAGTATTGGAGTCTGGATGAGGTCAAGCGGTGAGCGGTTATCATGATGGGCCTGCTGTGCACCATTATTATCTGTGTGTCGAGTTCATAAACAGCAGCCATTCATACAGCTGGACATCATGTCTGACCACTAACCTTCTCTCTCTGCTGAAGTCTTCAGTAGCAATGTAGTCTTTTGACAGTTTTCAGTGAAGTAAAGGGCTGTTCACTTTTCTTGAGTTTATCATTTGACTGGGCAGCAATTTTGAAGCATTTCTGTTTGGAAGTGGGACAGTTCTAGAATTGTTTGTATATATATATAAGAATTTTTACATGGAACTACTTCCATGTTCATTTATTCGGTCTTGTAGCGTGACATTTGCATTAGTTTTTAAAATAAATTATTTTATTTAGCAAGGATGCATTAAATTGATCAAGACTTTTACAGTATATTTGTAGCTTTTTATTGCACAAAGCCTCAAAAGGCTTTCCTGTAGCTCAAATAGTAGAGCATGGTGCTAGCAACGCCAAGATCATGGGTTCGATTCCCAGGGAAAGCAAGAGCTGATAAAATGTAAAAACTGTAACTTGAATGCAATGTAAGTCGCTTTGGATAAAAGCGTCTGCTAAATGCATAAATGTAAATTTGTCTTTTGAGCCTTTGTGCAATAAAAAGCTCATTTCATCTGTGTCCATTTACTTCCTTTTTGGCCTAAGATTTTCTAGGTCAGAATGTCTACCTTAGGTTGTTTTGCTAAGTGTATAGTGTAAATGCAGATATCAGATATGGGTCACTTTTGAAAGATGTAAGTTATGCCATTTGTTACTGATTACTTTTTGTCTTTTTGTTCTAAAGGAAAGGTATGGATTCCCAAAAAGAAACCAATCGAGATCCATCAGGAGGAAGCCACGACCCTTGACCCGGAATTGGAAGAGGCACTTTCTAGCGCTACTGACACAGAACTGCATGACCTGGCAGGTAAAAACAACTACAGAAACTCACAAACTGATAATGGTAGATCAGCAAGAGTCAGAAGGTGCTTTCGCACCAATGGAACCTTTTCATAGTTCCTTGAACTATTGGCGGAACTAGGAATGTTTTTACTTCTAGGAACTCCGTTTGGGTGAACTAAATTATATCCTACTTCAGAGTAGGGTCTAAAACAGTTCTATAGGAACTACCAGGGACTTGCGTGTACACTGATTGGCCAAACTCTTATGAAACACCGGTTATCTGCATTTTTAAAAAGCTGTGTAAAAATGTTCACTCCACGAACATGGAAAACAGCGATAACGGTATTTACCTGTTGGCTGCAGCGTTGTGTTCTTTTCTCAGCCTCGACGATATTTAACACTGCATGTTTTCATAGGAGATGTAGTCGGATTTTCGTGCTCTTTTAATCGGAGGGGAAGGAAGAAATAAAGCTTCGTTCAGACTGTCAGTCCAAATCCGATTTTGTGCATATCCGGATGGAATCGGATTTGAATAACTGACTGCCCACACAGCATATCGCAACTGTTCATATCTGATTTGTGTGTCCATAAGCGCTCTTTCATTTCTACTGAATGTGCATTGGTTTCTATGGTAATGCCGTTGCGCTGTTATGACTACGCTAAAAACAACAGTAACAGCAATACAGATGTTGTCTTACCATCGCGGTTGCGCTGTAGTATTATTTTGTCATGTGAGGCAGCGGCAGAAACGCAGGAAGCTTGAAGTGGCTTTGTTCCGTGATGCTGTTTCCGCTACTTTGCATTTTTTTTTTTTTGGTCTCCGCTACTTTCAAAACACAAGGTACAAAAACAAAAAATGTTGGCCCCCTTCCCGATTTTTAGATTTTTTGCATATTTGTCACACTTAAAAGATTCAGATCATCAAACAAATTTTTAATATTACACCAAAGATAATGCAAGTAAATACAAAATGCCGTTTTTAAATGATGATTTCATTTATTAAGGGAAAAAAAAGCTGTCCAAACCTACCTGGCCCTACGTGAAAAGTTAATTGCCCCCTCCTATTAAATCATGAAAGAACTGTGATTAACCACATTATTTTAGAAAGCTGAGTTAAATTTCACTAGACACACCCAGGCCAGATTACTGCCAGACCTGTTGAATTAAGAAATCACTTAAATAGAACCTGTCTGACAAAGTGAAGCATGCTTAAAGAGCAACACATCATTCCGCGATCTTAAGAAATTCATAAACAGATGAGAAACAAAATAGTTGACATGTATCAGTCTGGAAAGGGTTATAAAGCCATTTCTAAGGCTTCAGGACTCCAGCAAACCATGGTCAGAGCCATTATCCACAAATGGAGAAAACTTGGAACAGTGGTGAACCTTCCCAGGAGTGGCCGGCCTACCAAAATTACTCCAAGAGCACAAAGACGACTCATCCAGGAGGTCATAAAAGAACCCAGAACAACATCTAAAGAACTGCAGGCCTCACTTGGGTCAACAAGTGATTCAACAATAAGAAAGAGACTGGGCAAAAACAGCATCCATGGGAGAGTTCCAAGGCAAAAGCCATTGCTGACCAAAAAGAACACACAGGCTAGTCTCACATTTGCCAAAAAATATCTTGATTATCCCCAAGACTTTGGGGCAAATATTCTGTGGACTGATGAGACAAAAGTTGAACTTTTTGGAAGGTGTGTGTCCCGTTACATCTGGCGTAAAACCAACACAGCATTTCATAAAAAGAACAGTGTGATGGTCTGAGGCTGCTTTGCAGCTTCAGAACCTGGATGACTTGCCATAATTGATAGAACCATGAATTCTGCACTCTATCAGAAAATCCTGAAGGAGAATGTCTGGCCATCAGTTCGTGACCTCAAGCTGAAGCGAACTTGGGTTCTGCAGCAGGACAATGATCCAAAACACAGCAGCAAGTCCACCTCTGAATGGCTGAAGAAAAACAAAATGAAGACTTTGGAGTGACCTAGTCAAAGTCCTGACCTGAATCCTATTGAGATGCTGTGGCATGACCTTAAAAAGGCGGTTCATGCTCAAACCCTCCAATGTGGCTGAATTGCACTTTTTCACACAGGGCCATGTGGGTTTGGATTTTGTTTTCCCTTCATAATAAAAAAATCTTCATTTAAAAACTGCATGTTGTGTTTACTTATCTTTTGATTAATATTTAAATTTGTTTGATCTGAAACATTAAAGTGTGACAAACATGCAAAAAAAAAAAAAATCGGGAAGGGGCCAACACTTTTTCACACCACTGTATGTATACTAGCAGTGTATTGTTTTGTTTTTTTTCCCGCTTGACTTGCACTTTGCAATGACACAAGCTTGTTTCTGCAAAGATGTTCAACATGTTTTCTGCAAAAACGTCTGACGTGTTTACGTTTTACGTGGCGTGAGGACGTGAAAAAGCTACGCTAAATCCGATCTGACCGTTCAGACTGAAACGGATTTCCAGAAATGCGATTTGAATAGGATTCCAAACTACATACGAATGTAGCTCGAAATGGATTTGCACAAATCGGATTTCATGTAGTTCGTTGCCGTTCAGACTATTTAAATATGATCGGATTTCAATTGGATTTGCACAAAAATCGGTTTGGGCTGACCGTCTGAACGAGGCTTTAGTTCTCTAGGAACTCCCCTGCTGGACAGTTCCTAGAACTGAGTTTAGCACCTAGAGAGAACGCTAATATCACTATGGTTAGTTTTATTGCTTTAAGCCTGAATTAACAGCTATGTGCTATCTGTTGTTCTAGTGTTTTCTGTTACTCTCTCTGCAATATTTTTTCCCTCCTTGACTCTGGGGGTCTGAACGCCCACACTGCATCACATCACAGCTCCAGAATAAAACAGCAAACACATCCTCTCTCTCTCTAAACAGCCTCTTTAAGAGATTGTCCCTGGCTGGTTTCCCTCACTGCATGATTCATTATAACCCTGATAAGCTTTATTCTCTTCATGTGCTGGATGTGTTTTTCAGCTGTGCCGAAACACAGGAATGTGAAAGTGGCTTCATGCAGTAACATCTATAATACCATAATAAAAATAGTAGTGAAGTGCTGCACATAAGCATTAAACAGCCTTTTTTTTAATGCACTGTGAATTATTACATTTTATCATGATGTTTTCATGTGGGTGCTTTTTTGTTTGTATTGTAACAGTGCTGTGTTGTGTTCTATAGCTATACTTGGAGTGAGCACACTGCTGACGAGCACGCAGAGTTATGACGGCACCTGTACAGACGGTTATAACAGTGAGTTTATTATTCTACAAATTGATTTCATCTTTCAGCAGACACCATAATTGTCAACATCTCATGCATTCTTGACACAGTAGAAGCTCATTTGTGAATGTTGTGTTTGTTGTAGATGTTATTAAGGGAGAAAAGGTAAAGCCAGTTTTTGATGAGCCACCAAATCCTACAAACGTGGAGGAAACTCTGCAGCGGATAAAGTCCAATGATTCCTCACTGACCGAAGTCAATCTCAACAACATAAAGGTAATGAGATTCAGTTTAGTACACTCAAACCAAGACACGTAATGGCCAAAAAAAAAATGCATTAGTCATTTTGATATTTATGATTATTAATTTTATATTGCCAACAAAATGCTTTCAAATACACTTTAGTCCAAACATTTGATACTACCTGACATTTCACAATCTGGGATTTAAAAAAAATTTACTGGAAATGCACAATTATTTATATATTTTTGAACTTTTTGAACAAAAAAAATCAACTTAAGTATTTTATTATTGCAAATTATGTCTGAGTAACTAATTAAATTAGTGACATGTAGGGCTGTCACGATAACCGCAATATCGCAATACCGCGCTATTGATGAGCATAACCGCAGAGGAATGCAACAACCGCAGAGGAATGCAACAACCGCAGCAACCGCGATATTTCGAGTTTTCTTTTTCGTAAGGTTACGCCCTTCTCGTTTTACACTTCGTGCATGTGTACTGAATATTACTAATGATAACAATGTGTATCATGCTGACTTGCACAGAGGCTCAGTAAATTTGCACTTAACAAGCCTAAACAGACAGCGAATGAGAGAGAGATCGACTGATCGCGTGCGATTACCTGCGTCTGTCCTTCAGGCTGAGTCATGTATATTTGTGAATACAGGTTGTCATGTCCAAGGAAAGCGAAATCTGTCTTAGCATTGACGCTCTGCTGGTCAGCTGAGCCTTTAAAAGTGTCGCTCAAAGTTAAAATGATTTAAACAGCGCGTTTCATTACAAATCTCTGAATGAATCAGCGCTTTTGAACGTGTAGTTGAATGAACGGTTTAAAGGCTCACTCAAAGACAGTCTCTTGCCGCCACCTTGAGGCGAAACAATGAAACTGCACTGACTGACAGCCGTCTAGAACACACAGGTGAAATATCAACAGAAAAAGTATCTGGTCAGTCAGAGTCGAGGATCAGAACTAACTGTTATATATAGATATTAGATAGATAGATAGAGATATATAGATAGATATATATATAGATATATATATATATATATATATATAGATAGATAGATAGATAGATAGATAGATAGATAGATAGATAGATAGAGATAGATAGAGATATAGAGATATAGAGATATAGAGATATAGAGATATAGAGATATAGAGAGATAGATAGATAGATAGATAGATAGATAGATAGATAGATAGATAGAGATATAGATAGATATATGCTAACAATATACTAATGATCTTATTGTCAGGTTTAAGTTTTATGTGGACTGTTATTTTGTCATTCTCTTCTGTTTACTTCACTTCCTGTTTCAACGCGATTTAGTTTCGGTTTTATTGGTTTCTGAATATGACCTCCTTGCATCGTAACACATTCACACACAGATATATATATATATATAATATTATGCGGTCATACCGCGTTATTGAGCCACTCAAAATTACCACAAGGGAAATTCCTTAACCGCGACAGCCCTAGTGACATGTCGCTCTTTTGTACAGAAGGCCTGCTTTTCTTGGTTCCACTAAAGCAGAAAATGCTCTATGAAACATTTTCAAATTATGCTGGAGAACATGATTATCATGATTATGCATTTGTTCTGCTCATTAAATTTCAAGTTAGACACACCAAATAATGCAACACTTTAACTCAAATTATGGTGATTTGTGAAACATTCTCAGTTGTGTTTTCAGATGTAGATGTCTCAGACTTTGGACTCTTTTGTTATTTGATTAAATAACAAATACTAATACAAATACTACTATATATAAATAATATGTGTGTGTGTGTGTGTATATATTAGGGCTGTCAATCGATTAAAATTTTGAATCGCATGATTGTCATGAGTTAACTCGTGATTAATCGCAACTTAATCGTACATTTTTAAACGCAACTTAAGTGTACCTTAAATTAATACTTTTCAAGTTTTTAATACTCTAATCAATATGGGCATGGACAAATATGGATGTTTTATGCAATATGTGTTTATTTGTGAAACCATCAACATAGAGCATGGAGTCTAGACATGTTTCAAAGGTCATGTTTTTCAAATGACTTGTTCATGTCTATTAGACACATGAAAAAAGAAATTCCTGGTTCCCTTTACTTCTCTTTCTTTGCACTGAGCAATTTACTTACACAAACCTGTTTACATTTTTGCAGGACAGGGCTGCTCACTTCTTCTGAACATGCAAAATGAACATTTATTATTTATTATTACATTTGTTTGCCTCTCTGTGCCCACATACTGTATTTTGATGCAGCTAAATTCTCAATAAAACTGTTTTCATTGTTATATTTTACGGTTTCTGTTGTCAGACAACGGAATGAATATGAAATAGTGACTGAAACACGATCCATTAAGACTAGGCTACATAACCAGCTCTCCTTTCCAAGATGTTAATCTGCACAAAAAAATCCTGATAATCGAGCCGTCGTCTGATTAAAATCAAATACACATAAGATAATGACAATAGCTGTGCTGTGATTTTGGCTATACTTGCATGTAAAATTAGAGAAGCAACAAAATATCAGTGTTTAACTGAAAGCGCTGCTCCTCTCCGCTGCTCGCTGAACAATGCAAACGCACAGAGAGAGAAAGAAAGGGGTGTGTGTCCGGGCTGCATTAATAAAATTAGTGCCTTTAAAATGAATTTGCATTAACTTTGACAGCATATATATATATATATATATATATTACGCCCTGCGTCTAGGGGTAGTAAAGATAAACTCTAAGCAGGGCATAATAAAACAGGGTTGTGGTTATGGAATCCCCAAGCACGATATCCTCCGGTCGATAATCAAACAAATACACGATGTTAGGTCAAAGAAAATAATTAGATTTATTTAATACAATCAAGTGGAATTTAGAGCATCTCTTCAAGGTGTCCCAGAGGCCAAAATAACAAACAAAACCAATCTAGAAAGAAAAGATAATAAACTAAATAACCTCAAATATGGAAAGTAAAATACATCTTACTTCCCTAACTACCTAACACAAATCAGAACCCAAACCAAATAGCCAAAACGGCAGGACACCCCTTTGCTCCACGCTCTTAGAATACAATGTTAAGAATGAACAAATTTGATCATCGGCCGGAGGAGGGATCCAGGAGCTCTCAACCCACACATGACCGAACCAACAATGAGCTCCCCGTTGAATGCCGGCGGCGTCCTTTAAAACAGAGTTCAGGTCCCCAACCACCGGGTCGCGACCCACTACCGGGCCGTGGAAGAATTCCTACCGGGTCGCGAGAAAGTTCTGGGGAAAATGTGTATAGATATGACGCTCTGTTATTTATTGTGCATAAATGATTTTTCTAATTACTCTTTATTTTCGTTGTATGCGATTGATATACAGTAGCAATTTGACGATGGTTAAATTAGTAAATAAAAGATTGCTCTGATCTGTCATAGGGCTTAAACGGATCGCAGTTGATCCGTGATATACGGACCAGGTCCAGACCCCACCGTTCGGCATGTGATTCGCAGATTAATTTGCCAATTTACACGTTCAATCTATTTAAAACCATAAGAAGAAACGAAACAGAACTCAATTCGTTACTTGCGCGCTGTACTCGCGCACACACCCGAAGCGCGCACAAGCGTACGTGTTTCAGACAGTGCGGCATACCGAATTGATTCCCCTTTCATGTATTCATGTAGTTTATAGAAGGCGAGCCAATGGATATCACACAAGCAACGTGCAAACTTTGCGCAATAGTTATGCCGGTGAACGTCTTAACTTCAGTCATACAGAAAGTGAAAGTAAAAAAACTGACGGAGCATTAACAGCGCATATTATCTCAGAGACAAGAGACGAATCTACTTCAACATGTGCTGATAACAGTATAAAAGAATAGAGCTGTTTTAAAGACCCTATCCACAACACCACAACCCCCCACATACACATACATACATATATATGTATATGTATGTATGTGTGTATACATGCATATATACATATACATATTATTTATATATAGTGGTATTTGTATTAGTATTTGTTATTTCATCAAATAATATCTGTTATTTGTCTCTCACTGGAAGCTATGTTATTTCTTATAAATTCATATGACCTAAAATGGAGGCTATGTCATAAAATCAGGATGAAGACCATGGCAATGAATTTAGTGACCATAAAAGAGCTGTTTAATTGTCCAAAAACAAATCTGATTTTAATGTTTTCCTTCTCTTTTCTTCTAGAACATTCCAATCCCGACTCTAAAGGACTTTGCAAAAGCTATGGAGAGGAACGCTCATGTGAAGAAGTTCAGTCTGGCTGCCACCAGAAGCAATGACCCTGTTGCCATGGTGAGGGACATGATTCACTTCAGATGTTCATGTGTTCGGGGTTAAGATTGGACAAATGCTGTCTTTAGGGATGAGCCTCCACATTTGTGATTTTTGTGTCAAAACAAATAAAGAATTGAATCTCTTGAAAACTCCTGAATCATGAACCTACAGTGAACTGATTCTTCCATGTCAAGTACTTTGCATGCTGTTTTTAAGTGTGTTTTCCAAACTCAATGTCTGCTGTTTTTCCATCATTGCTGGTGGTTTCAAATAGGCAGCATTTGTTAAACCTCTGAAAATTGTTGCATAAGTAGTTTTAAATATATTCCACTCTAAATAGATTATACTGTCATTACTGGTTTCTGGTGATTTGTCAGTGTCAAGTAGGTTGTCTGTCTTCACTAAAAGTGAAAAGCAGCTTGAAGCGCAAAAGCTAAGATAAACATGGAAGAGATCCGGCTCCCTTGACACCTCGTTAAAGCTATGTGTGTTTCTCTGTGTTCACTGCAGGCCTTCTCAGACATGCTACGAGAGAATAAGACGCTAAAAAGTTTGAATCTGGAGTCTAATTTTATCACGGGCACAGGAGTTCAGGCTCTGGTAGAAGCTCTGCGGGACAATGACACGCTTGCAGAGATCAAGATTGACAACCAGGTACAGCACACAAATTCAACCACATGCTGTTCTAAAACCAAGCTTTTTAATTTTTTTTACAATGTAGACTGTCACAGACTGGTGCTACCAGTGTGGTCTGCTCTGGTGATTTATAGTTTAGGTGGTTTTAACTTTGACACACAACTCGCATCCAGTGCGACTGTAGGTTGTCAACTTGCTACATTAATATCAAAATCATCTGATGCTGCTATATTATAATATATGTGGCTCATCCAGCCAACTTTGACACATACATTTTTGTTTTAAATTAATACTTTTATTTAGCATGGATGCATAAAATTGATTAAAAAAAAAAATTGACAAGACAAATTTACATTTTTATGAAATATTTCTAATATAATTGCGGTTCTTTTGAACTTTTTTTTAAGTCATCTAAGAACCCTAAAAAATGTTAAGCACCAAATCAGAATATTTCTGAAAGACCATGCTACATTGGAGTAAAATGAAGACATTGGAAATATGGCTGCTGAAAATTAAGTTTTTTGAAAATTAAGCCATCACAGGAATACATTATATTTTAAAACATTTGAATATAGAGAACAGCTTATTTTTTTTTTTTCACAATATTACTGTTTTTGCTGTATTTTTGATCAAATAAATGCAGCCTTGGTGAGCATACGAGACATTTCAAAAACATAAAAAACTAAATAAATAAAAAGTAGTCATACTGACCCCAAACATTTGAGTGGTAGTGTATAATTTTTATAAAATCTGCCTTGTTTTTACATAATGCAACGCTGTTTTTGTATCGATACCAGACTTGCCATTCATTTGTAATGAATAATCTTACATTTTTGTTTGCATTAAAAAAATCATCAAATGAGAACTTTTATTCCCAAGTATGGCTACATAATAGATTGATTGATTATCTCAATTTACTGCATTATTTAGGTTATGTAGAATGATAAATTAAAAATTTTGGGGGTTGAATTTCCAGCAGAATTAACAATGTCAGGATTATATAGCATAACCTTAATATGTAATTACTAGGGCTGTCAAGCAATTAAAATGTTATCTAATTGATTAATCAAATTAATTCCAAATTAAACGCACATCAATCTGGGCTGAGAAATTACACCCCAAAAGATAAAATATCTTTAAATTTAAATGAGAAAAACATTAAATAGACGTTACAAAATTTTAAGAAAGTAGCCTTAGAAAGAAATATTTGGTTTCACCATAGAATATATTGCATATACACTTTTTGGCAACAGTGTGGTTATAATGTTATTTTCGGAAGCTGCATCAGAAGTGGCATTTAGGTATATTCACACAGACTGTTCAGAGGTAGCATGAATACATTACAATGCAATAATTAATGCAATAACATTAATGGGTTTTAAATGCTTGTGTTAGTACAAGCATTTAAATAGGTCTTAATTCAGTTATTTGATCAATGTAGGTACATGCATTAAAAGTATAATGAATTATGCTGCATCTGTTCTTGTACATATTTGTTGAAATGTGTTAAAACCCAGCTATTTTGCCGGCACTATGCAAATTGAATTCAAATGTTACTCGTAGTGAAATGTCTGTGTGTGTGGGCTTATGTAAGCATGTGTAATAGAGATTTTTCCGGTGTGTGTGTGTTTTCTGCTCTCAGCGGCAGCAGCTTGGTACGTCGACAGAGATGGAGATCGCTAAGATGCTGGAGCAGAATACAAGCATCGTGAAGTTTGGGTACCACTTCACCCAGCAGGGTCCTAGATCCCGCGCCGCTGCCGCAATCACAAAAAACAACGACCTGGGTAAGAACATTACCTAATGCACATATGCTCTGATTGACAGAAACATGCTATTACAGGCCCTCTCATGTCTTTTGGTATTCACTATCTTTGACCTAAGAAAGACATACAAAAGAAAGACAACAACTGTGATACACATTTAAATACGTCCTTAACAACTAGTTCTTCAGTTTGGTTCTAGGGTATAACGATTAACTTAACTCGAGATGTGATATGATTTATGATTTTTTTTTTTTAACAAAATGAGATTTAAAAAAAAAATTATAACCACTGCATTTTAATCATGATCCAAACAAAGATGCTGCATATATGCAGCATGAGCAGTTTTTGTTTTAAATTATATTTTATAATTTCGAAATTTGAAGCAAAAACAAGGAATTTTAGCTTTGTGAAACTATACTACATAAAACATCTGAATGAAACCAAAACAGCAGACGGGCTGAATGAAAACGCAAATTCACTCTCTGACAACAGGTGACGCTTATGAACAGCAGCAATATAGCATTTCCTTGCTAACCACTGTAAACAAAGCGCCACTGTGCTTATAAATACTACTTTAATACAGAGTAGAATAAGGTCTTTTAAAATGGCATTTTATTAATGAGACTTTCTTTTCCTTTCTGTCTTTCATTAATGAAGTCTGGATCTATCTCCTGTTTGCCAGTCTTATGTTACCGCACACACACAGTGTGCTTTACATGTGTATGAGGTGATGTCATGCGTCAAACTCTATTCCAGTGTCTTTAGGTATTATGTGTGAGAGCACAGGTTTGACATTTAACCTTTGGCATGAATGCTAACAGCACATTTTAAAAGGTGATGTGTGTTTTGTTAAAGACTGTTTGACTCCCCTGTACATTGGACAGGTTATACGGAGTGTGATAAGTTATCAGATCCTCACTGTTGTGAATTCAGACCTTATATAGAAGTGAACTAGTCAACACTGATTAACCAAACACAATCCACAACTGGAAATGCGCACAAAAACACTAACATGCTACAGTTCAGAGCGGTAGTCTTATGTAGGCGGTCTTTTGACTTTCGCCATAAAGTCTGGTCCACTTTGCTGCTTGTTCTGTCTAAGAACTGCCAACTTAGAAAGAACCCTGCAGAAATTAGCATAAAATATGTGTAGAATTTCTGTCCAAAAGTGAATAGCTTGCTAATATGGATTGGAAATCTCAAAACACTTAATGCCACAAGTAGTTGTAAGTTGTACGTGTTTGATTTGATAAAATCTTACTCATTAGCATTATTCGTTAAAGAATCAGGATTCTTTGTGATTCACTAAATAAAACAAACTTTAAAAAATAAATGTCACTTCTGTTTGCTGCACTGACCTCATTTGTTGAAATACTTGTTCAGCAGAGTATTTTAATATGGTGTTTTGTCCACGTTGGCATGTGCAATACCTGTTATCAAAACCTTTTTCTTTTCTTTTTTTAAATACATTAAACTAATTCTGAATAAAATCTCTACCTTCTCTTCCAGCTGATTATTTCATAGACGGCTAAGCAGAGTTGGTTGTGAATATCTAGTTTATTTGCTTCTGTGCATTTTAAGCTAATCTTACAATTTTGGCGAAATCTAGTGATTAGGCCGCCTATCAGCCTAGTACCTTCAAAATAAATCTTTGTTTCCCTTCAGGCTGATTAAAAACCTAATTGGATCTGAGATAGTCTAGATGGGCCGTTATCATTTACAAATGAGTCTGCCTAGCAATTCCATTGGCTAAAACGTCTTTTAATTTGTACTCAGTTCAGTGCCTGATTAGAAAACCAAACAATTTCACATATGTAGCATTAAAGGTATGATTCACCCCCCCCAAAAATAAAAACCTGTCATCATTTACTCACCCTGTCATTCAAAACCTGTATGACCTATTTTCTTCTGTGGAATTGTAGATATTATAAGCTGTTTTGAGAGATGTCTCAGACTTTTTTTTTTTTGGCTATACAAGAAACTCTATGGACACCAAAACTGTTATTCTATGCTAGTACTATTGTACTACCTGCATTCTTCGAAATATCTTCCACAGAAGAAAGTCATACAAGTTTGGAACGACATGAGGGCTAGTGGATGACAGAATTTTCATTTTTGGTTGAACTATAACCTTTAAATAAATAAATGTAAATATGATTATAAATGCCATATAAATTATGTTGCATGTAATAGTAAACAAACAAAGCTATACTTTGTGAAATTAAATATTTATCTTTACCTGCTCAGCATCCTACTTTGCTGTTTACAGCTAGCTTATGAGATTTAATATTACCTTTTAATTATCAAAAACATGCAAATAATAAAATGTGAAACAAACTTTTGATATCAGCTGTTGTATAATACAACCCGAATTCCGGAAATGTTGGGACGTTTTTTAAATTTGAATAAAATTTACAATTAAAAGACTTTCAAATCACGAGCCTATATTTTATTCACAATAGAACATATATAACAAATGTTTAAACAGAGAAATTTTACACTTATCCACTAAATGAGCTCATTTCGAATTTGATACCTGCTACAGGTCTCAAAGTTGGCACGGGGGCAACAAAGGGCTGAAAAAGCAAGACATTTTGAAAAGATTCAGCTGGGAGAACATCTAGCAACTAATTAAGTTAATTTACATCAGCTCTGTAACATGATTAGCTATAAAAGGGATGTCTTGGAGGCAGAGTCTCTCAGACGTAAAAATGGGCAGAGGCTCTCCAATCTGTGAAAGAGAGCGTAAAAAGATTGTGGAATAATTTAAAAACAATGTTCCTCAATTTCAAATTGCAAAGGCTTTGAATCTTTTGATGTTATGCACTGTAGATGATGAAATTTGCAGAGAAACTGGAGAAATCTCTGTGTGTAAGGGACAAGGCCGAAGACCTTTGTTGGATGCCCGTGGTCTTCGGGCCCTCAGACGACACTGCATCACTCATTGGCATGATTCTGTCATTGACATTACTAAATGGGCCCAGGAATACTTCCAGAAACCACTGTCAGTAAACACAATCCACCGTGCCATCTGCAGATGCCAACTAAAGCTCTATCATGCAAAAAGGAAGCCATTTGTGAACATGGTCCAGAAGCACCGTCGTGTCCTGTGGGCCAAGGCTCATTTAAAATGGACTGTTTCAAAATGGAAAAGTGTTCTATGGTCAGACGAGTCCAAATTTGACATTCTTGTTGGAAATCACAGATGCCGTGTCCTCTGGGCTAAAGAGGAGGGAGACCTTCCAGCGTGTTATCAGCGTTAAGTTCAAAAGCCAGCATCTCTGATGGTATGGGGGTGCATAAGTGCATACGGTACGGGCAGCTTGCATGTTTTGGAAGGCACTATGAATGCTGAAAGGTATATAAAGGTTTTAGAGCAACATATGCTCCCCTCCAGACGACATGTATTTCAGCAGGACAATGCAAAACCACATACTGCAGCTATTACAACAGCATGGCTTCGTAGTAGAAGAGTCCAGGTGCTCAGTTGGCCTGCCTGCAGTCCAGATCTTTCACCGATAGAGAACATTTGGCACATCATTAAACGAAAAATATGTCAAAGACGACCACAAACTCTTCAGTAGCTGGAAACCTATATCAGGCAAGAATGGGACCAAATTCCTACACCAAAACTCCAGAAACTCATAACCTCGATGCCCAGACGTCTTCAAACTGTTTTGAAAAGAAGAGGAGATGCTACACCGTGGTAAAGATGCCCCCGGTCCCAACTATTTTGAGACCTGTAGCAGGCATTAAATTTGAAATGAGCTCATTTTGTGCATAAAATTGTAAAATTTCTCAGTTTAAACATTTATGTTATCTATGTTCTATTGTGAATAAAATATTGGCTCATGTGATTTTGAAATTCTTTTAGTTTTAATTTTATTAAAATTAAAAAAAAAAAAAAAAAACGTCCCCACATTTCCTTAATTCCAGGTTGTACAGTAGGTTAAACTATTGTACTGTAAACAGAATCATTTGTGCAGGGGGACCCGATTGTTCATGACAGAACAAGTTTTGGCTGAATTTAGTAATTGTGTGTGTATAGCTTTGTAACAGGATGAAGGATCGACTAACACTGATTTATTAAGCGTCTTAAATGAGCAGATCTCATTAAAGGTTCTTGTAGCACTCAGCATGCTCTAATGACGTGAATGCTGTGAATGTATCAGATTACTAACACGTCTCTGTTTTCTTTCAGTGCGGCGGAGGCGAGTAGAGAGGGATGTGTAGAACATATTCTCTCTCTCTCTCTCTCTCTCTCTCTCTCTCTCTGTCTCTCTGTCTCTCTCTCTCTGTCTCTCTCTCTCTCTCTCTCTCTCTCTCTCTCTCTCTCTCTCTCTCTCTCTCTCTCTCTCTCTCTCTCTCTCTCTCTCTCTCTCTCTCTCTCTCTCTCTCTCTCTCTCTCTCTCTCTCTCTCTCTCTCACAAGCTCATCAGACTCTTGTGCCAAACCCTCTGAGGGAGCCACTTCACCTGAAGAAGGGACACAACTGGATACTTTGCCTCCCTAATGTTATTACTCAATGATCTTTTTATGTTGTGTTATTATTATTATTATTATTATTGTTAATTGTTGTTTGTTTTTATAGCTGCAACTCTTTTTTTGCTTGTGTAAAACCTTTTCTGCTCTTTTAAAAGTAAAAGTTCTTTGAAACGAAACTAAACAGGTTGCAACGGTTACACACATGCACTCAAGCGCTATAGTGATCTCTTTATGGATGGGCTGGATCAGAACCTGTCTCCCACATTCACTCTGAACAAATCTAGACTCAACTGGACTGGATCTGCTGTGTTCCCCGCTAATGTGAGCTAAATCTAGATTTGTCGAGTCTGGGTTTGGAGCACAGGTTTGAGCAGAGCCGCGTTAAGCCAATGAGCGCCACGCTGTTTGTAACAGACACTCCTTAATAAAAGTCATCTATACTCTTGCTGTTAACTTCACCGTGAGTGTGTGAGAAGATTGTGCGGTTGTAGTTTTATCAGCGTGGGTTGTGTGTGGATGTCTTTGGGCAGCTGGGTCGTCTCAAAAACTCTTAGCTTACTGCACCTTGGTTTTGCTGCCGATTGAGACGATTCATATTGTAAAATTCACCTCTATTCCCGAAACACACCAGCTGATACTGTGTGTCTGAGGAATTACAGTGCTAATTTAAGATCAGTGCCCCATTTTCATCAAATGTCTTTTGAAAATGGAAATATTTGTACTAGATCAGCACTAATGACAACCTTGGGTATGTAAATGAAGGTCAAAGACTGACAGGTTTCACTTAGTACTTAAAAACTTTAGAGGTATATTTCCACCGAGCAATGCACTAAGGGATATTTTCTTTTTCTTTTTGTACACAGGAAGTGAGCATTTATGTAATTTAGTTGTCATTTGTAGATTTAGATGAGAGTATATTTCCTGTAGATAAATCTGAAATGGCTTTTCTAATACCATGCCAAAGACTAACACCTAAATACTCTCATTTTCAGGACTCTAGCTGAGGTCAGACAGGAAATATATTTGGATTAATTTTTTTTTTTTTTTGTTTATCAAAGGTATAATTCACCCTAAAAGAAAATGCTAAATTTCTTACCCTAAATTGTTCCAAAGTTGTATGCTGTTATTTTTTATATAGAACGCAAAATGTTCATTGTTAAAGTATTTTCGCATATTATAACCATGGCTGTCAAACACTGTATGTGTTATGAAGACTACGATAGTTTTGTATGCGGGTTAGGACAAAATTTAAATCGTTCACTATAATTGGTTCACCAACAACCAATCGCCAAATGGCTTGGAATGTTAAGCACAAATTTTGTTCAAAAATAGCTGCGTTAAGATTCCCATTCAAATAATAAATAACCAGATATGGGTTTGGAACAACATGAGGGTGAGTAAATGGCAAAACGGATTATTCCTTTAGTTTATTTAGAAGAATATTTTTGAAGCACATGGTCTGTGCTAAAGAGGAAATTAGGGAACTAGTTGAATGAGAGCGAGAGTGATGAGAAAAGTTTCATCTTAAATAGCAACCAATTCTGTGAGCATTTAGTGGTCCTGGTGCAGCCAGAGCCCCGAACATGCATGCACGTTTGTGATCGCAAGCATGTTTGCAATGTAAAGCTTTATCTTTTCACTAAAGCGATCTAACATGCTTTCGCAACACCAGTGTAAAATACTGAATTAACCTTTATACCGCTTGCCATTCTCTGTGAGCTTGTACGTCCTACGAGGTTCTTTGATTGTGGTATATAATGTAGAGCACAGATGCTTTGGCATGTTTTTGAGCAAGGTGGTGAAGCCACCAAATGGACCTTCAGCACAAAAGTATGGCATCTCGGGCGAAGCAGTCTGAACATGCCCGGTGTGGGTTATATAGCTGGATTACACGGGGGAACATGTTGTACACCTGCTTTAAATGCAAACGCTTGGACCAAGTTTGAAGTTTTCCTTTTCTCACCTTGTCGTTAAGCTTCATTGTTTTGTACTGTTCTGTTTTGTAAGAGCCTTGTGTATCAATTGACTTTGAGTTTATGTTTGTCTTTTATTTTTCTTTGTGAACAAATGCTGAATTGTGTGTATGAAATCTTTTTTTCAGGTTGTGGTTCGTTTCATTCCATCTTTGTTTGATTGTGGGTTAAAGGTTCATGCTTTGCAGAAAGCTTGTGCTTGTAAGAAAGAGCTCTGCAATCTTACCATGGGTTCATTTGAAATCTCCATCTCAAATCCTCTTCAGAAGATTCCACACGTATATAGATATACATATAAATATCATGTACCGTAAACGCCTCTTATATTGCCGCAATTTTGTATGTCTATACTACATGTCTGGATTCCAGAAGAGGAAATCTTACTATGTACTGTTAATAACACACAACTCTGTATCAGACGTCCTCAATAAAATGTATGTTTTTACAGATCTGTTCGTTTTCTTTCTCTTACTCTGTACCTGAAACGTGTTATACATACAACTTTTAGTAAACGAATAGTAACTTGAATCTCTTTTTGTATGAATTTCCCAATAGTCATTTTATTTAAAGAGTGATTGGCATACAGTATATCCCAGTTTCAGTGCTTATTGTCTACCTGAGAGATACTGTTTGTTCAGTATGGACTAATGACACTGGAGATAGTCACTATTGGTAATATTTAATAGCAATAAAAACACATACTTGCCAGAGTTATTATAAAATTTTAGTATTTATTATAAGATACTCAGAACAACTGCTGAAACATTTTATAGTAGTAATTTTATTAGTTATTATTCAGTATTTTTAATAACTAGACATTAATAATAGTTGACTGATAGAGAATAGGGACTTACAGTTGTGGTAAAAAGTATCTGCAAAATATCAACCAAAAAAAAAAATCAAAATAAAGGGGATCACATTTTTTTTTTTTTTTTTAGTACTGACCTGAATAAGATACCTTTGTACAGCCTAAAAAGATATAAATAAAAGATTCATAAATGTTGAAAAAATAAAGATCAGCTTGTCTTAAGGTCAATCGTCTAGTTACAATCATTCAGGCACTTCTAGACTTGGAAACAATCTTTAAGAACCTTTTTCAAACACAAAAGCAGACTGCAGTGTGTGCTGAGGTACAGAGAAATATGCAGGTGAGGTATTGTTTTAATCAGATCCAGTTTCTGGGATTATTTTGGAGATGCCAGGCACATGATATCATTGAGACTACATCATTCCTGCTGTGTCTTAAACTCCAGCAGAGCTTATCTCATGCTTAACCAACACCAGCCCTACAGACCTCACTGCTGCTACATGGGAAATGAGTCATAAAGCTCATTCTGTGTGTGTGTGTGTGTGTGTGTGTGTGTGTGTGTGTCAGAAAGGGATGGAAAATGTTTCATTCCGAGGCTGACATCATTGAACTTATATATTTTCACCAGATGTATTCATCATCATCTGTGATTAGACTTGTCCCAAATGACTTGCGGGGCTTCCTGTGAGCTCATTTTGGCTATGTGTGTTTGGAATCAAGCAGAAACCACAGTCTCCAGCAGACAGCACCAATGAGTGATCTATCAACTGGGCATAGAATCAAATTTCAGAACTTCTATAATGTAATTAGATCCTGAAAGTAAATCTAGTACATCGATCTGTGGCATTCAGCGATAGGAACAGACACATTTCTGTTTATTATTATTATTATTACTGTATGTGCTGATTAAATAGAACAGAATCTGATCTGAGGTCAAGGTCACCCAGTCGAACAGGGATGAAGTAACTCCCTGTGTTTGTTTGTGTGTGTGTGTGTGTGTGTGTGTGTGTGTGAAAGTGTATGTGTGTAGGCATTTTGCACTCTTTGTTTTATACTCTCACACTTCATTTTTATGTGCATTTATATCTGCATCATTGTTGACTGTGGAAAAAATAAAAATAATAAAAATTCAATGCACATGTAATTACTGCCAACAAGTGATCCCATTTTGAAAGGGACTGCCATTGGTTGGAATGAAATAGAGAGGTTGAGAAACCTGAGGGACACCAGAACACATGGCTGGTCCCTGTGGAAAATCGACAGGCAAGTGTGTTCTCTGTAAGAAAGAAATTCATGGGTGCTCCTTGTTGAGTATGGGCTGCTACTGCCGCTTCCTGTGGGTAACTGATGGGTATGTGTGCTCCCTGTGGTAAAAGGTGCTGCATGTAGGAAACAGGTGACCATGGGTGATGCTTGTTGGAAACCAGCAACCACAGATGCTTGCTGTTGGAAACTAGCAGCAATGGAAGCTCCCTGTGGGAAACGAGCATGAATGGTACTCCCATTTTGATGGTTGTTAGGTGTCTTCAGTGGGTGTAAGATGGGTGTCTCCTTGACAAATTGCTTTTGTTCTTGGATAAAAGCATCTGCTAAATGAAGAAACGTAAATCATGGTGAGTATTCACATAAACAAGATTGGTTATATATCTCAGATCTGGGAGAGAATCAGACATGTCAGTATATTAGATCCATGCATTAGGTCTTAAAGTGACAGCAGCCTAATATACTTGCTGTTTGTGCACTTAATGTTAATTAAACAACAAAGGAAAAAGAGAAAGTCACTCTCTGCTCTTGACTGAACAACTTTTAAGGACTAATCTATATTTAATTTATACACTGACGAATACATGTTATTTTAATTTTGATTACTTCATTTCATTTCTTTAGTATTTCTCCTGAATATTATTATTAGACCTGTATCTGAAAAACATACACCAATTCATTTGTAACTTTGTTCTATTTAAGTCGTGCTTGTAATTTGTTTGTGTTCTGATTTAATAACTTGTTTTATAACAATTTACATAAATCATTTTGGTCCCACTTTATATTAGGTGGCCTTAACTACTGTGTACTTACATTTAAATTAATCATTTGGTGCAATGCACTTATTGTGTACATACATGTTTTTACATTGTACTTATATTTTTAAAAATACCTATATGTACATGTAGTTACATCTGTAATTCATTTCTTTAATTACATTTATAATTACACTGTTGACCCATCCCTTACACCTTAATCCACCCTTAAACCGACCCATACCACCAAACCTGTCCCTAACCTTACCCATATTCCACCTGAATAGCAGCAAAAGTGTTTTGCAATACAATATGACCACAATAAGTACATTGTACTTATTTTTTGATGCAAGTACATAGTAGTTAAGGCCACCTAATATAAAGTGTGACCATTTTTTTAAAGGACCAGTGAACATTGTGTAAAAACAAGTAAAAATCTGAACCACCAACCATGGCAGCAGAAAAAAAAAATCCTTAAGCCTTGACCTTCCTGATACCATCGCCTCAGTAACTAAAAACAATGACACAATGACAGATTTAGTGAAGATTTTTTTTTTTTTTTCTCAGTAATGTTTAAATCAGTTGCAACTTTGATAAATTCAGAGGGTTGTAGAGTGTGGCACAAAATGAAATTGATTGCCTGCTTAAAAACTTAATCAACCTTACATTTCAAAAACTTTTAATGTCTTTAATGAAAACAACCAGATGATAAAATATTCCACTTTTTGTTATGATGGAGCATTTGCGTTTGTCAGTGAACAGGAGGAAGTGTGTATCCACACACACACACACACACACACACCCATGTTAGGTTTCAGTGAAATTGGTTTTACTATCCTTGTGGGGACATTTTGTCCCCATAACATAGGTAATACCAGAAATCCCTCACACACACACACACACACACACACACAGACGAAAAGTGAACACCCACTGGAACTAACAGATTATGTGCGTGTGAGTTTGTGTGATCTCACATCTGTCGTATGCGAGTAAACACTGAGTCCTTTGTATTAAATGTCCTTGTAAGGCAGAGGACAAACACTAGGTGTGACAGAAGTTAAACATTGACCTGGAAACTGTGTTTGTGGTTAGAAGCGTCTGAATCCATCCATGCAAGTGAAGAGGCAGGAATTATTCCTTTATAATTTCATTTGAACCCAGGACAAATGGAGACCACACAAACAGTTGTGCACAAACAGCTAACTTACAATGTGCTTATTTTTCAACGGGAAATAACAGTTTTTTTTTTTTATGTGCTGACATAGCTTACTGTTTGTAGTAGCTGTCAAACCCCACACTCTGAAGCGTGACAAAAGGTCATTATCTGTTCATGTGCGCCATCTACACGCAGAAAGACGAATTACATGCGATAACGACAGCGACCAGTAGAGGTCAGTGTAAACCAGTATTAACCGGTACAAGAGCGCTATATAACAGCGCCATCAGTTCCCGAACCAGCTCCAAGATAAATCACATTAGTGCATACTTATATTCTGAGTGAGTGGACTACAATATTCCAATGAATCACATGTGACACACTACACGAAAAACTACAGTTTAATAGTTTGGATGAACTGGTACTATATTGTGTGTTTTAGTATGACTGAAACATTGCATTGACTGATACAGGGTATCTTGATCACTCTTTGTTAGATTTTAACAAGGAATTGTAAATAAAGAGCTATTTTACCTGATGTTCACATGTTCCTATGTTTGATCAGGAGCTTTGATGTTTGAAGTGGAAGATGACTGTATAAAAATCGACGTGAGGGACAAGAAAAAGAGGAGAGATGATCAATGGAATAAAGGAGAGGAGGATGAAAGCAGACAAAAATGACATGAAACATCCCTTATTTTTTTCTATTATCTACCGTCCATCTGTCTATTTTGAGATGACCTGTATATGAATCCCTGCCTGCACAGCACACTCCTTTTTCCTTTGTTTGATAGCATACAGATTATGTTTTCACACTTCATTAACTATAAATATTGAAAGAGTGTTTGTGTAAGTGGCAGCTGCGTGAGCTACACATGAGAATGGACAGATGAATAATCCTCCAGGGCCCTTGAACACCTGCCGTAAGAACATCCAGAACCCAAAACAGACCACTGTGACCCCTCCGACACCGATTGCTTATGTTCATACAAACCTTGACATTTGTATTCATCACCTGTCTCTCACACAATTTGTCCTTAATAGTGCCTGCTAAGCCAAGCATCACTATTATTACACGTACTGTAGTGCAGGTCCTGTTTGTCGAAATCGAAGTCGAAATGTCAAATCGTGCAGCTTGTTGAAAAGAGGTGTGCTATTATTTTGGTTGAAAATGATGGTTTTTGTCTTGAGAACAATAAAAAGGAGGGAACCATGTGTAGGTGCAGAGTTGGCGCTAGGGTGAATTGCTTGAGGTGGCATTTGGATTTTTTAAAGGTGGAAAAAATACATTCTTTTTATAATGAGAGTACAGTGCTAATAAACTTTGAAAGTAACAATAACATCAAATAAATCACAGCTTATTTTTCCAGAGACCAATGCAGTGGTAACATATTATCTGTGCATTGAACATTTTTCAATGGTTTGCAGAAACCCACTTTGTTTTCTATTTATAAAATTATATATTAATACACTCTATATAAAAAATGTATTTACAACAAGTGTCATGTCATGCGATTTGATCCTTCAAAGGTTTGTGATATAAATTCTAGACACTTTGTTTTCCTAAACCTTTTAAAACAAAACTAGGCTATATTTTATATAATTAAATATTATAATTAACATTTAATTTACAAGTCAAGTTTTATTTTTATTCATTATGTAGTTTTAGATTTTAAAAAAATGTATATAAAGATTATAAATATCATGATATTAAGAACAATAACATTCCATCAAGGGGGGAAAAAAAAAATGAATTGAGGCTGGCGAATTATGCTGCTATCCAGCTATAGTGTGTTTAACCTGTCTCTACAGAGTAAACACCCAAATCTGGCATTTTGAAAACTTAAATAATCTTTATTTGCCACTCTAAAGATCAATGCTTCTGTAAGAAGTCATCCACCATAAAGATGTGCTCCAGTACAACATCTCTCCATTTCTTCTCACCTGCAAGCGGGTGCAATGAATAGCATGTGATGCCCTCAGTTTCTCTGTTTAAATGTGCTTGACCCTGTGACCCCTCTGCCACGCTTCAGCTCTATTCTATTAGGATAGATGTGCATGTGTGTATGAAGTGGTATACACTAATGACATTATGAAAACATTATTCAAGAGGCCCTAAATAAACAAATCAGGCGCAGATTAATTCAGCTTTACCGGAGGCCTGTAAGGGAAAGAAGCAGAAGGTCTATTGTCTGCTGAGGGTGTTGGGTAACATACAGCACCTGCTGCTCAGGACTGCAACCTCGATTGACAATAAAGTCACATAGAGTACATAACGCCATTTATTTAGTCAGGACAAATTACTAGATACAAAGGAAACATGAAAAAAATAAAAATAAAAATCATGCTGGTTTGTATTTAGAGCAATGAATGCATCTATCTCATCCTTGTTGAATACTTTTCCTTGCATGTTCACCTGTACTTGTATGTAGTTCCTGTGCGTTCCTGTAGGGGGCAGAGCGGTTCTTTATGCTCTCAGATGAACAGTACACTATATGGCCAGGAACACGTGAACGCCCTTCCAGTTAACAGGCTTAGATATTCCAGTGAAAACATTATTTGGCACACAATGCCATTCCAGAGAATGCTTACAACTTTGTTGCAGCAGTTTGCAGCAGTCCTTTTTGGGAGAAAACTCTTGTGCCCAAAGCTAAGAACTTCAATGATGTTCAGAAATCATTCTAATTGACATCAGTGAGGTTAGACGCCATATTGAACATTGGGGTGAATTGCCCTAAAGTGGGACACTGCCTAATGTGGGACACCCGTAAATAAATGAATGCCAGTGAAACTATGGACTAGCAAAGCTGTGGTGTCATGTGATCAAAATTACATTACTTCTCAAATGTACAGTCACATATGAAGGTGGAGCAATCATCAAACAGGAAGCACCTTTTGTGAAGACCACCCAAAGGTCAGTGGCATAGAGTTTTGACAAACTTGATATTAAGGAGTATAAATTCATTTGAAACAAAACAATCCCGCTACTGCTTGGTCTAATGTGCATATGAAATGTTTGTCCATCAAAAGTAGTATAACTTTGTATATGTATTTTATATTTTAATCAAATTTCCTAGTGTCCCACTTTAGGAAATATGATTTCGAAAAGTGGGACAGCACTTCAGTCAGTCAAAAATGTGTGGTGGGGCATGGTTTGTGGGACAAAAATGGTTATTTACAGGGTTTTAGTGTTGCTATGCAATATTAGAATGATGTTACTGCAGATGGGGATATGATGATGATGATGATGATGGTGTCTTGACATGCAAAGATGTCCAGAGATGTAATGGGTTAACCTCTGCAGGTTGTTTTTATTAAAAAAAATTGTGCAGGCTGGAGATTAAAAAAAAAAAACTGTTTGTTTAGTAAAATAGAAAACATTAGGCAAAATGGTTTAACAGCAGTTCACTGCACGTTCATGAATTCTGACTCAAGGTTATAGCCTAAAGTTTGTTTTAAGATTTTACTATTCAATATAGGCTACATAAAGGTGATTTCCCTGCTGAAAAAAACAATAGAACCCTGCCCAAAACACAATAGAAAATGTAGTGGTTTTAATGGTTATAATTGTATTGGTTTTAATGGAAACTATAATGGTGTCTACTGGTGTGTGATGATTATATTAAATCCTATTGGAAAAATGGCCAAAACACACTACAAAAAGGAATTTTGTAACGCTTTTACTGGAAAAAGCTAATGGTTTATAATGGTATTTTAATAGGAACCATTGGAATTTCTGTGATGGTTTCTATTGGGCTTCTATTGTTGTTGTTTTTTAAGCAGGATTATTTGGCCTTTTATTTTATCACAGACTTTACAGTGTCCCAAAATAGGAACACAACTGTCCCACATTAGGAAGCTGTAGATTTTCTCACATGACTTACTGTAAGTGCACTTCTGTGTCATTTCTTTTACAAATGTGTTATCTGCATTTTCTCTTTTGATTTGTTTACGACACATCCTGGGGTTTTTAAAACGGTATTGAGTGTGGATTTAATGTTTTGGCTACACATCGCAATATGTGAAAGAAGTCTGAAATGCAAAAAAAAATGACCCATATTAGGGCAATTCACCCCTGTATAAAATGAGGCTGTGGCATGCAATATCAGCAAACATTTGTCCGACGGCAACGTCGTGTCCCTGGCCAAAAATAGTAGGATGACATAAATATGTAAAAATATGTAACACAGAATATTTCCTAAAAATGCATTCAGATACGTTTGTACGTGTCTATAGTTCTCTGGGGTTATTGCATGTATAATTGTTATTTTGATTTTTAGCTACGTGTAGTTCAATATATACCCCGTTGCGATTCGGTTGTGAGACGACGTACAATAGGTGACGTCTTTTACACGTGCATTTATAGTCCATCATGACCCTCTATGAAATCCTTATGAAATGCAAACAATTGTGCTTACACCTTGGTTAATACTGCAAAAATTCATTTAAGTGCCCCAAGTAGTTTTTAAGAGATTGTGACCCACACTGTAAAAAAAAAAAAAAGTTGAGCGAACTTAAAAAAACATTTTTTACCAGCTTCAGCAGATTTTTGAGTTTGCTTAACTTGTTTTTGTGGGAGATTCTCAAATTTTTGTTGTATAAACTTAAAACAACAAGTTGAGAAAACTCAAAAATCTGCTGAAGTTTGTTGCCTTAAAATTTTAAGTTGGCTCAACTCTTTTTTTTTTTTTACAGTGCAGCCAACATTCTATCATGGGGCCCATGTGGGCCCCATACGAGCTGTAAATATGAGCCCTTCATGGGTTCCATGTGGGCCCCATCTGAATTAGGCCATATTAATCTCATATGGGGCCTGACTGGGGCCCATACGGGCTGTAAATATGGGCCCTACATGGGTTTGTCCATGGGTTCCATGTGGGCCCCATCTGAATCTCATATGGGGCCTGACTGGGCCTAATGTGGGGCCCAAATGGGCAACACATACAAGACCCATATTGGTCCCACTTATGAAGCACATGTGGGATATACTAGGGCCCAGTATGGGTACTGGACTGGCCCCACATAGTGTATATGAGTGTTTTGATTAGGTTTTTTTGAGGCATCTCACCCGGACAGTATAATTATAAATAATTATTTACTATATTGATAAAAGCAACATCAATATTTCAGTTAGGTAAATGTCAGTTTTCTGCATGAACATTCCACTGTTTATTTATCTACAAACTCGCAAAACATGAAAGTGTGTAATTAATCATACATTAAAATGTTGTACAGGTTCAATATAATACTTTATTATCATTTTCTGACACATTTTTTATACTTTTCAGGTTTTTGTAAAATGTTGATCAGCATTAACATTTTGATAAACCAACAGGGTCATACCATCTCAACTGGTCTTATGTAACTAATCTTACATAACATAAAAATTGACAGTTAACAGTTAAAAGCTTAATTCACCCAACAATGAAAATTCTTTCGTCATGTCACTCCAAACACATAAGAAATTAATTAATTTTCAGAACACAAATGAAGATCTTTGTTTTTTTATCTGAGCGATTTCTGTTGCTCCATTGAAAGTTTACTTCCTCAAAACTCTGATGCTTCAAAACATTCATAAAGAGATTGTAAAATAAATCCATATGAATCGAGGGGTTTAATACAAGTCTTCTGAAGAGACATGATCACATTACATGGTAAACAGATTTATATTCAGCTTTTATTTACATATAAACATTGATCAGTGAATATATAAAGAAGTTCAACGGTACTTGCATGAGAACAAACTTCATTGGTTCTCACGCTTCAAGCAAGCGGGCTTGACTTTCCGTTTATTAAAACGTCATGGGATTAGACTTTTAATGGAGGGCAAGAAATCTCAAAAAATATCTTCATTTGTGTTCCAGAGATGAATTAATGTCTTATGGGTTTGGAACAAGTAAATGAGGGAGAGTAAATGATGACAGAATATGCACATTTGGGTGAACTATCCCTTTAAGAAACATCAGTGCTCTTCTAAATTTGACACACTGACACAATGAAGAAACACAAAAACAACAAACTCACCTGAACTTACAGTATAATAATAAAATATATGTGACCCTGGACCACAAAACCATATAAGGGTAAACTGTTCGAAATTGAGATTTATACATCACCTGAAAGCTGAATAAATAAGTAAATAATCTTTCCATTGATGTATGGTTTGTTAGGATCGGACAATATTTGGCCGAGATACAACTATTTGAAAATCTGGAATCTGAGGGTGCAAAACAAAAATCAAAATATTGAGAAAATTGCCTTTAAAGTTGTCAAAATGAAGTTCTTAGCAATGCATATTACATATCAAAAATGAAGTTTTGATATATTTACAGTAGGACATTTAAAAATATCTTCATGGAACATGATCTTTACTTAATGTCCTAATGATATTTGGCATAAAAGAAAAATCAGTCATTTTGACCCATACAGTGTATTTTTGGCTATTGCTACAAATATACCCCAGCGACTTAAGACTGGTTTTGTGGTCCAGGGTCACATATTCTGTCTCAAAAACTACACAATTTAGAAACAAACAAAAAAACAACACAAACTGATAACACTCCTGGAGACGGTCTTCCTCGTGCTGTTCTCTAATCTCTTTCCACTCGTCTCTGGTCCCAGTACAGCACTTGGAGCCTTTTCTGCCTCCTGCTTCACATCTTTAATCGTAGTATTCTTCCTCAGTCCACCTGTAAAAGCATAAGTTTAGATATAAATGTCCAGCTGCATATTTGGGTTACACTTTATTTTACAGTGTCCTTGTTGCAGTGCAATTTTAAATTGAAGTACTGAGTAGGCTAATATTTATTAACATCACATACTTCCTATATGGTTGAAGTTTTTATTTTATTTATTTATTTTTACTGGTTTGGGTGTTTTATATATTTATATATTAAGACATTTACAGATGTTTCATGATTAATGATTATGGGAAACCAGTTAAAAACATTCTAGGTTAAAAAAAAAGTTAACCTCAATCAACAGCATTTATTATATCACAAAATTTCACAATGTTACATTAATTAATAACGTTACCACAAATAATTTTTATGTTAGGTTTTACGCACCTTGGTAAAACCTCTCGTTATAATCATCGAAGCTGTGCACACTGTAAAACGAATCTCTAACTTGCATGCTGCATTGTTGTTTATGATGAAAATGCAGAATTCAGAGCGCGAAATTCAAAACTCCGGCGTGATGACTAATCTAAACGCTGATTGGCCACTACATTCATAAACTCAACATGAACATGTGTGATTGGTTTTAAGGCTTAGCAGCATAAGCAGTAATGCCGCAATCAACATCACTCATTTTTAACTTTAATCATGACAGCTATAATAATTTGGTGGTACACAGCCTGAAAGCCCATATTTCAGAACTTAACTTATGTCAGAAAGCAAATTAAGAATTATGTCATTCAAAATTAGTGCTATATCGGCTGGAAATGTATTTTTCCCTCAGGGGAAAAAATGGCGGCTGCAGCCACAAAATACAGCAAGAAAGCTTAAAATAAACAAAATCTGGCTATAGGACTTGAAAAATGTAAGGCAAAAACAACATTACACGTCAGAGTCAACAAAAATGACCTCAATTTTAAACCTCAGAGACATTTACGTTATTAACTGTTACGCCCCCCTGAGGAAACTGTATCCTTGCGCCGGGGCGGGAATTCCTCTACTTTGAACATTTTAAATCTTTTACATTTTAAATGTCCGCTTATTTTCAACAAAGATCTATGATATTATGATATTAAATTATGTGGATAAATTCGAAACGAAACGCTGAATTCATCAGGACTACTTTGACAAGCGGAAGGTGTTGTCAGAGACGAGACAATGTTGAGCGCGTATGTATTTAAATTCTGGAATTTGTGATCGTCCCTGCTAAAATGTGTAGGCTACAGTAAAAGAAAACAAATACATTTTGATAAACGCATAAGCAGGCTAACATTGTAATATTGATAATTAAAACAAAATGAAACATCACAATAGAAAATAATGCATTTTCAATTAAAAAGTAGTTATATTAATCAGATCCATAAAATCTATATTTTCTTTGTTAAAACGTGACTATTAACCAAAAATATAAGGGTATAAGGATGTATTTTAAGTGTGAAATAATTTTGCCCACATAGGTCCCATAAAGGTCCCATATGGTCAAACCTATATGGGACCCACATTGTGAAACACACATAGGACCCACATTAATTGCCCATTTTCAGCCTATGCCCACATAGATCCCATGAAGGTCCCATATGTTCAAACCTATATGGGACCCACATTGTGAAACACATATGGGACCCACATAAATTGCCCATTTTCAGCCCATGCCCACATGGAGCCCATGCTGCCCGGGTATAACCCATATGGGGCCCACATATCAATGTTGGCTGGGGAATAAACGTCCAATGACGTCCTTTACACGTCTAGTCAAGCACCCATACAAATAAAATAATAATAATAAAAATAGAAAAAAGCACGGGAATCTTTATAACAAAAAAAACAAACAAAACACAAGACCATTTGTCTTTACATCTTGTTTAATGACAAATTATATTCACAAAGTGCCCTGTGTGGTTAAGTGATTGTGCCATTAATTAATTATTAAAAATCTACTGTTGGGTGAGTACATTTTGCATTAATGTCCTTGAGTTTTACTTGTTTGACACGAGGGAACCGAAAGAAATGATGCGCACATTGTCAGCTGAAATGTATTTTGAGTTTGGCTAAAATTAGCTAGTAGGCTAAAAGTTAGTTGGGGTAAGGTTAGGATTTACCCTAAAACAGGGGCGTAAATTTCATCTAACAGTAGGGGGGACAATAAACCTAAAATTTCTCAAGAGCAATTTTTGAAGGGGACACAAATAATACAGCCAAAATTGTACTTGTAAGGATAGAAGTGTGTACACAGCGTGTGTACATAGCATGGAGCAGAGTCCTGCACGGGTCCTGTTTGATAAACCCGCACCCGCAGTAGTTAACCGAATACCCGACCCGTTATCCGACAGCAACACTAATTTAATTCCGGACCCGACCCGACCCGTTTGACATAAAAACCGCGACCCGAACCGCACCCGCATTAAATCTAAAAACGGAAAAAACGCCTTTATTTTATTTTTAATGTAACAAGCAATTAACAAGTCATTCTGAGTTAATGCGTTAATATTTTAATAATAAATTATTTAATAATAACATTTAACACACGCAGCCCAACAAGTTAACAGAGAGAGAGAAAGCACCATTCAACGTGTAAACAATATAAAACTATTGCGGACTAAAGCTTTTATTCAAACTGTGAATAGATTAACTACAGAAAAGCGAGCAAAGAGCGCTCCCTTTAATATAATCACTAGACTTACAGCTGTCAATCAATGTCAATACAGCTGTCGATTGGCTACAGTGCTCAGTGTTTGCAAATCCCGCTGTAGAAGCCCGGTCTTCAGACAGAGCGCGCGAACACAAGCACGGGACAATTTGAAAGAAAGGAGCTGCCTATCAGCATGTACTGGATTAAGTCGAAATAGTCTTGGTTATAATTGTACCCGCAACCCGCCCGTGCCTGTCACCAGTCCGACCCGCACCCGCACCGCACCCGACACGTCAATATTATTCCACCCGTTACGTCAATTTTTGCGGTTCACCCGTCGGGTACCGTGGGTACCCGCCCGCGTGCAGGACTCTGGCATGGAGACCGTGTTTAAATATGAGTTCATGGTTCACCACGCGGTCATATTATAATTATTATTTTGCGTCATCTATAGTATTTTAGGTTTCGTCTGAAACCTAGTATGTCTCTTTAGCATTAATTCAACCGCATTAAACCCACTGATCTGCCACTTAACATCATATTGAAGGAAACGCATTGGTCTACTCTACAATATTAGCCTAATATCAGTTCACACACAGGCTTATCACCGTGTTAAGCCTCGTTTATACTCGCGCCTGGCTCCGCTTCGCGAGCCTCCGCTGACTGCGCGCGCACCTCCCCAAACGGACGAGGCGTTTATACTTGACGCGTTCGCCGTTGAGATATTCTTTGAAACGACAGGGGGCGCACAAACGAAATCGTCCTTTAAATCCGCAGGAAGTAGAAGAGATGTAGGAATTTTACCGGAATTACGTCAGATAATTCAAGATGGACTATTGTTTGTTGATTTAATAAAATTTTACATCAAACTTTTTGTTCACTCTTTAATTTCTGTGCATAATGCAGACACATTTCTACATATTGTAGTATAGCTAACGGTATGTGGGTTATTCGACAGTGTTGGAATTTACAGGATGTCTTATTTATTATTCTAACACTTCAAATTAGACCACATTATTAGAGTACAAGTTAGACAAAAATATTGCCACGTTGAGACTCAAGTAGGTGTAACTGTTCAAATACCAGATTAATGTTATAATGTATATAAGTTGAAACCCTACAGTGTTTTGCAAATTTAACACTTCTAAAGGTTAGGGACTGCAAAATGTACTTTGCCATAGATTAACCCATGTGATGTCTTTATTATGTTATATAAAATGAGAAGATATAAGAACAGTTCAAAAGAGCAATGTTGATCAATATTGTTTTATTCTGAATACAATATATTACAGACACATTGTTATGTGGTGCATAGAATACTTTGCTATAGTTACAGTGCTACAGGCATATGTGAATAATTATTTTAAAACTATTATAAAAATTACAAAGAAAATATAAGCTGTTCATGTTGACTGCGGCGCCGCGTGAAGCGAACTTCCGCTAACACCGCGATGACGTCATATTTGGCGCGCGCACCCAAGCGAACTTGCGGACGCGTCGAGTATAAACCAGGCTTTAGTTGTAGTGGGTGACAAGCTACGGTATTAAACTTGTTAACCTTATAATCGCTCATAGAAAATACATCGGATGTCATAATTTTTTTATCATGACTAATTTATTAATGATCCAGCATCATCTGTATTAAAGAGAAAGAATCATTTCACCCGATGTTTAAAGAGAATAAAATAGCCTTGACAGCCGTTACTTACACATAACTAACTGTTATTGAGGAACTTGCTCTCTCTCACCGGACTCCTGTGTGTATCGGTAAAGAAGAAAAGCAGGCAGTGGACCAAACCACTGTGAGGAAAGGGAGGGGGGAATCAAAACATTTCTGAATTTAAAACGTTTTTTTGCGTTTATTTTGTTTTACTACTCACACAATTATTTTAAGTATATGTCCATTATATTATTTTCAATACACAGAGTCGCTTGTAATGATATGTTTAGGGGGGACAAGCCTCAGATAGGGGGGGGTCCTGTGCCCCCCGTCCCCCCCGGGATTTACGCCTATGCCCTAAAAAGAAACTCTGCTGGCGTGAATTCGCCAGTGTAAACCACCATGGGGTCTATACACTTGAGTTGTATTGTTTTATGCAGTTAAGCATACTTCTTGGTGAGAAATTGATAGAAAATTCACCAAATCCCCAATCTGTTAATGTTGGCTATGTCGTGCTTCTGCTAGAACATGGTGTAATAGATCCGGGGTTCCCAACCCTAGTCTTCAAGGACACCTGGCTTAATTATTTTCAAACTATCCCTGCCCTACCCCGCGCTGGTTACCTGGATCAGGTGTGTTCAATTAATCAGAAGCTGGAAGATACCATTTCAGATGAGGTTGGAGTGGGGGAGGGCAAAATGAATTGTTATCTTCTAGCTTATAATTCATTTTCTAGGTGCTATTGTAACTGCTAGAATTGGAATTTAAAATGAGAAGTACGTTTAGTGAAAGAAATGTATTTTCTTTTTTTTTAATAAAAAAATAAATCATGAATTCGTTAAAACCCCAAACAAATGGATATGTAATTATTGTACTAGCTATGCCAGGCAGCAGATAATATCACTCCAGTATGTTTAATGCTCCAGTAAAAGTTATTACTGTCAGATGTAGCCTTTTCAGAAAGTAAATTACCTGAAAGAGACTGAAATGTTAATTAAATGTAGGAAAAGCTCAATAATAACGTGCTGAAGTCTGTAAATGAATTTGAACATGGATGTTTTCAGTAACTGCTTTAAAAATATTTTGTAATTTCAGATTTGCTAAATATGTCCTGAGTACCAAAGGAAGTGGAGACGACGATGGGCAAGGGTTGTTGCTTTAGTGGAACGTGATAGCAGCTCTGAATCCGAGGGGTCAGGGGAGGGCAATCCCCTCACGGAGGGATCAACACATGACAAATTACATCCCATACTACAACAGTCGAACAGCATCACTTCTTGAGTGTTTTAATAAACAGCTGGGCTGTCACACTTACAGGAGGAAAGAACAGGTATGCCACCAAAAATTACTGTGAATGTGGTACAATTCTCATTTGATTTTTATATGATCATTAATGGGTTATGGAAGTAATGTCACCTTGTGTGGAAATTTGAGTACTTTAAACAATTCATTCAGCAGGCAGTGAGTTTTGGATGCAAGATATTGTTTGTTAGCTTTGATTTCAGATAATAGGGTCCTCCCTCCATTATGTAGATGCATAGGACCAATACATGTTATTGTTATAGCATTTAATAGTAAAATTGGACAGTGAAATGATCCAAAACTAACACATCCTATGTAATATTTCCAAGAAGGACAATTTACCCAGAGCCTGCTGGATCTCCAAGTAAGACTGAGGCAAAGGCCCACATCTCAGGAAACAATCACGGCTACCCCCAGAAGTATGTCCCTGTGTTTTTTTTATTTTAACAATGTCCTAATGTATAAAATTTAACAGAAGTGGTTGCAAAGCTTTTTATAAACATCTTCAAAATTCCATAGATAAAATGATTCTTTATTTCCATTATTTGTTTTACTCTTTTCAACAGTGGATGCACAACATAACACCTTTGAATCTTCACAGACCTGTGGACATATGTTGAGGCGTAGGTGCTAATGTTTTGAAAACTTTATATCTGAATGTGTACAACTAAGTTGATTTTTTTGCCCTGCTACAGGGCAAGACGAACACAGTCCTGTCAATTACAGAAAATCTTTTAGAAGAACTATATGTTGCCCTGAAATACCAGCTCCAGAATCTGGAAATACGTGAATAATTTGTTCTGATTTTGAATGTCCAAGTGACACTTTTAAAATGTTGTAGTAGTTATCAATAGGTTAAATGCTTAATGACACTGTATTGATACCCCAAGGGTGCAATTCAGGTCACGACACCATTGTCATTGTAAGTAATACATCAGAACTTAAGTAAGCTTTCAGATGATCATTACCCTTGTCATTGTAGAGGAAGCAATAAACACTTGGTAGTACAAACAACAGGGGCACACCCGATGGCGTAATTCAGAATTGAATGTAGTTTTCCAGTTTTCCTCCACAAATCCAATAAACAGAAATGTTAACATTTACTTTCAAAGTTGAAATCCATCTCTAGAGTGTAATGAAAATAATCTCTATCTTCTGGAATAAGGTCTGATTGTTGCAGGGTTTGGTAGTGCAAGTGTAACAACAATATTGAAGTCATTTATATATTTTGAGATATGAATTTCAAAATTAATATAAATTGTTTTTTTTTTTGTTTTTTTCACAGGTGATAAAAGGCTTCATGACAGTGAACATCGGTCGGTATCAAGGTGGTGTGATTGATCTGTCTAGAGTTGATGGATCTTCTCTCAGAGACTGTGTGAACATTTACCTTGCATCATTTGTGTGTATTGCTGCATAATATTTCAGTAAATTATATTTATGATTGCCACAATAATAAACCCAGCCTTTGATATTACTTGAATTCAGGATTTAACATGTCACACACCATTATATCTCCTTATATACCTGCCTGTTTTCTTGCTCAGAAGTTTTATGATGTCCATACTAACTCGGACAGTCAGCCAGACTTGAGAAGAAGCCATTCAAAGCTACACCTTTATACTATGTAATTCAAGGTAATTTTGGCCTTGTAATGTTCAAAATCTCTTGTTCCTTGTCTTATGTAATTTTTATTAGTGCCCTTTATCTATTCAGGGGACATTTTCTAAAAGACTGTCTTTATTAGAAATGTCCTGTTCACTTTCACACAGTTACACACCTAAGGGTCTTTCTCAAGGGCACCACAGTGGGATTGAAGAGGGAGCGAAGAAATGCTGTTTTTTTTCACAGCTAAAAAAACAGCTAAAATCTAACATGCATTCAATGCAGAAAAACTTTTACTGACATAAGATTATTGCAGAGTAAAATATCATATAATACATGTTGATTACTTTTTTCTAATGCTTCGTTCATAAAATGGATGCAAAATCTTGTTCCATTGTATTTTAAATTTGGTTGTAGGACCATAAAAAACATTTTCAAAATTAGTAAGTGTGTCATTTACCTCAAACCGTGCCTTTTGATTTTTTTTTTTTTTTTTCTTAAAAAATATTCTCTTCCCTCAGATGCTTTGAAGAGGTGGAGCCCCAATACTACAGACTCAGACATTGATGCAGCAATGGGGGAACACCTGAAGCATGCTCCAGGAAGAGCCGGGGGTGGTAAACGACTTTCACAGACAATAAAAACATATACATATGTGTTAACCATATTTCAGTATTTTTGTTGTTTACTTGTTTGATTTATGGCTGTTTAACAGTAATGCAAGACTGTTAGGGAAAAAAAAAGAGTACTTCTATAGCTCTGACTTCCATGCATCAATGGTGGAACACATGAATCACGCTCCTGGAAGAGCTGGTGGTTTGTGGACCAAGAAAATGAGAGTAAACATTTTGAAAATTTTTTTTTGAAAGACTCTAAAGATAGTTACATATGTGTTAACTATGATCCTGTACTTTTATTTTCTTGTGTAAATAATGGCTGCTTAACATTAATGTAAAACTGTTAAAGAAAATGCCATTGCCACAGATTTAGAATTAACCACATTCTACTATTTTTATTTTCTTGTTTGGATAGTAGCTGTTTAACAAATGGAAGACATTTTTCAAAAATGTAATATTCACAATAAAATATGTTGTGCTAAATTACAACACTATTCTTCTTGCTTAAGTCCAGGAATAATGTGCTATTGTTTGTGATGTACACATGATTAAAATGTTTTGTAGACGTTCAGGTCGGACTGGACCGATTTTGGACCTTTTTACAACATTTGTCAAGTTCAGATGTGTAAACCTCGAGACATAATTTAATGCCTTTCACGATGTTACACAATGGGTGTGTGATTATTTTATATGCAGGCTTATATACTTAAATTAATACATAAAATTAACAAATAGACATCCAGAAGATGACACATTTAGACGTTCAGGGACGTGCAGAAAAGACGTGCAATTCACGGCCAGAAGACGTTGGTTCAATTTTCATTTTGGATATATTTTTCAACCATGACGGGATGTGTTGGAGGGAAGTCTTTTCAACGGTCATTAAACGTCCAAATGTTTGTTGGGATGTTTAAAGGTAACATCAACATAGAATTTTTGTGTAGTCTTTCGGAAACATTTTGTCAGCTAAACTATCAGTATGTTATTAAATGATGCCACAATCCACTGCACACAGTGCTCTGTCTTCATTCCAGTTAAAAATTAAAAATGGCGGATCTTGAGGAATCTTGAGAAATAAGTATCACAGTCATCAGTTAAACGGGTGGAATTAAAACTTGAACAAGTTGTAACACTTTTAAATGTACTTGTACGGGAATCCCAGAGATTGCCCAAAACAGGACAGTGAATATTGCCACAACTGTGAGAAGTGACTAATGCACACAAGCACAAACTAAGTTAAAAACAAAAAAGGTTACAACAGTCCAGTTTCCCCCATCAGAGTTTCAATTTGCAGCCACAATAGATAACTGATGGGAATCAGAGAAGATGTAGGGCCTATTTGAGAGCACTGTTAAAAGTGAAACGATTTAGTGGTCTCTCTCTTTCCGTTAAATCCGTTTCCCTTCTGATTGTTTACTCGTCTACAACTGAACCTGTGCAACCACAAACCAGCAACTTGTAGACACCTGCTTCCTCTTTCTCTCAAAAACCAGGTCACGAGGTTAAAAAAAAGAAGAAAATCAAGACACATCTCAGCGTTATCCCCCCTCCCACTTTCTCCATTTTCCATTAAGTGTGTAATTTAGACGTATTTATTGGGTTTTATTATTGTTAACTGAGGAATCTGCAAAGGCTAATCTTAATGTGGCTTATATTTTGTGACCTGGCTGTCAATGTTTAAGATTAGACAGGCTACATAAGCAGACTTAAATGTTTCACATTTCAGACAATACTGTTTGCATGTACAGTAGGCTAATGTCGTTCAGTCAAGTCACTAGCATATGTTTCATAGTTCATCCTATAACATCTGAAAGCATTTCAGAGTGTCCTGTAATTTGTTTGGTCACATTAGAGTGTTACATTTCTTCAGTCTGCGCAAATGAACAGCTGCGATTCTAAACAAATAACTCACAGCATTCTAAACGGAACAGCTTTAAAACTGACATATTTTGAACGTGCACTCCTGTTTTGAAGCAGGCAGGCCTATCTTGCTTGTGATTTTTACTGTGAAAGTATCCCTATAAAATGTATCCCCTTTAATTTCTAAATAGATGCTTACAAATGTACACTATTTAAATAAAAAATGAAATAATACATAGGCTATTTAGAATTTACGCTTTAAGGGACGCGACGCTCGGCTAACGTCGTTGATTGGTCCACTGCCTGGCGACGTCACATTCCATTTGTAACCTTGCGCTAGTTTGCAGCTAGAGGTGGGTGTCATCATCACACGCGCGGAGATCAGGTTTCACTGGACGAACCGCGTCTCTCGCGCAGGCAAGCCCACGGGAACGACAATGGCGACTAGAAAAATCACTCACCTTTCCCGTTTCCTCTAAATATCGCTGCTGAAAATGCGCTGCTCGGGGTGTGACGCCGGAAACATGTGTATTTATATCCTGTGAATAATATTAGTGTGTTGGTGGTGAAGCGCGCGCGTCACGGCAGCTTTAATAATAAAGGATTGAAGATGGCGGAGTTTTCTCCGGTGCTGCCTCCGCTGCGGGAGGATGGAGGAGGCGGACGGTACGGACAGCCGTTGTTCCCCAGATCCCGGTCCGGGTCGGAGTCGGACAGCGAACTGTCGCAGAGTTTGGCCCGCACAAAGACGCGCTCGTACGGCAGCACCGCGAGCGTCACTGCGCCGTTAGGAGAGAAATACATAGAGCACCGGGTAACGGACGGGGACACACTGCAGGGTATAGCGCTCAAATATGGTGTTACGGTAAGAATATGAGCCGCATATCAATATGATCACACACATACAAGAAACCACGGCCTAGTAATTTCCTTAAGTTATATGCTCAACGTTGTTGTGCATCCCATTTGGGCATCATATATGCGCTACATGGACCGTGTCTCAACTAACTTAGTGAGCTTCCTATCTACACCACATTTTTGGAACACTATAAGCGCCTGCAGCAATTTTGGGGCACATGCCGTTACATGACATGTTTCAAAACCTAGTAAACTCACTAGTTAGGCAACGTTGTTGTCCATCATAATAGCGGGGTCTTTTTTGACCATCATAGACATGGGCACCTGCAAGTTTGGGGGTCTCAAAACAGAAAACTTCTTACAGTATTGTAGGTCAAAAAGGCTGTGAACTTTTTGTTTGCATTTTAAGGCATCATACGTGTGAAGTTTGAGTATTATTGACCTATAATGCCCAAATTTGCTGTTGGCTATATGGGCTGCGTGATCAAAACCAAGTGAGCTGTCTGTCTAGGCAGCATTCTCGGTATCACATGCATTTTAGGGTATCTAGAGAACATACAGAAGCTTTTAGTATCATTAACTTGTTCTGCATGATGAAACCATCATATGATGCCAAAACATGCTGTGAATGAAAATCCAGACGGTATTTTTAAGAAGTCTAGCTAGCTTATTATGATGCACCTGTAATGCTCAGGACTGCGTTGCCCAAAAGTTGATCGTAGCTCCATCGGTGGCAATGGTTCTACGATGTATTTAGGCTTACGATGCTTTTTGGAAACACAGCCCAGGTTGAGACTTTTTGTACAAATATAAGATATGATTGCTTATGATACGACTATGCAGAGATAATGAAACTCAAGAAAATTGTGAAAAACTCATTGATCATAATACCAAGCATCGTGCCATTACTGAGTGTGATGAAAGATTTGGAGATCAAATAGATGTGTAAATTGATTTTCTGGATTTGCAAACAGAATTGTCTGGATTCATCTAAGGAAATCACAGATTATAACCTAGCTCTTGATCTCTAAACAAATATATGCTCATGTAGTTTGATTAGTTACATTAGACACACACTGGTGATGTTGAACAAGCAAACACTGTGTAGATAGAGTTGTATTTCTTGAAAATAAAACTTCATGTTTTATATTTTCATTTGTTGTTGTTTTTTTCTTTATTTACACAGATGGAGCAAATTAAACGAGTCAATAAACTATTCAGCAATGAATGCATATTCCTGCGAAACACTCTAAATATTCCTGTTAAGTCAGAAAAACGCTCCTTCTTTAACGGACTGTCTCTGGAGTCACCTGACGGCGAGGGAAGCACGCTGCAGGAGTCTCCGTACGTGAGTCAGGACATGGACACTCCATCACCCCCACCAGAACCGGCCGCCCCGGAGCCAAACACCCGACCTGTGCAGGCAGAAGAGCTGTCAGCTAAAGACTACTTACACCGGCTGGACTTACAGATCAAACAGTCCAAACAAGCCGCCCGCAAACTGAAAGAGGATGGTGGGAGGTAAATGAACTTTTGACCTGCATGATCTTCTCTCTTATTTTAATAAACCTACTGACCTCTTTAATAACGATGAACAGAAACTCTTGTCCCAGACCCTAGAAAGTTGCCTTGCTGTCTACTTTCTAAGGCAGCATCCCAACTGAAAATTAACACGCCTTATACCATTATGTCCATTAATTTATTAACTTTTTTTATTTTACTTTGCAAAGGTCTTTGCACTAGACAGACATGGGCACACAAGACATGTTCTTCCTGTCAAATAGCTAGAAGGAGGGATACTGAATGTAACAATGCAGGGGGGATTGACATCAGTGTTGTCTACTAAAAAAAAAAAACTCATGCGTCATCTTATAACTTATGCTGCCGTTCAAAAGTTTGTGGTCAGTAAGGTACTTTTTTTGAAAGAAATGAATACTTTTATTTTGTAAGGACACATTCAGTTTGACAAAAGTGTCATTCAAGACATTTATAATGTTCATCATTGCATTTTGCAGCACAATATTAATCAGCACGTTTTTAACATTCATAATAAAATGAAATGTTTCTTGAGCACCAAATTAGCTCATATGATCTCAGGTCAAAAAAATTCAGCTTTGCCATAACAGGGGTAAATTATGTTTTAAAATATATTCAAATAGAAAACAGTTTTCAAATTGTAATGATGTTGCTCAATATTACTGATTTTACTGTATTTTTGAACACATATACGCAGCCTTTTAAGATTTAAAAAATATTACTGACAACATTTGAACGCTAATGTACCTTGTAAAGTAATTAAAATTTCCCATCAGGGGATTTCAGTATTTTGATGTTAGCATGTTGCTAAGCTAAAGATGTCATATTCTAATAATCATATGTAATGCAACTTGAAAATAGTAGTAAAATAGTCTGTTTTAATTATGTAATTAAATATTTAAAATCTTAAGTATTTTTAGAAGATGCACGCCATTTAAAAAAAAAAAATGATACTGAGCACCATTTTGGTCAGCAGCAAACCAGTGAAAATGCTGTCTGGTAGGAAGCTCACTGAAGCAGAGATGAGGTTTGCTGACCTGTGGTAAGAAATCTGTCCATCAATCTGAAATGCTGCAGTTTTTATTTTAGCTGAATCAGTCAGCCAGATTTGTGTGTGTGCACATCTAGTGGAAAAGGCAGCAGTGTTTGGAGAGAGGCCTTGTTGTCCTCCATAGATATTGGGCAATGAATGTTGTTTGTCATGTATTCTTAGACAAACATATACTTAACATGTTTCTCAGAATGAAACCAGTCAGGTCAGATCTGTCTCCGAGCTAAAAACCCACGCATGCATTCACACAAGAAGTGCCACATTTTGGCACACATCTCTGCTGATGGCAGTAAGTTGCAGGTTGTAACCTGTTGTAGTCTTAAACTCTGTTCTCTGTGTGAAGCTCACGAAAAAGGAAGGCTCAAACTTAAGTTCACCCAAAAATGAAAATTACCACATAATTTACTCACCCTCAAGGCATCCTAGGTGTAGATGTCCAAAATAAGTCCAATAAAGCGCATCTGCGGCTCCGGGGGTGAATAAAGCGAATCGATGTGTTTTTGTAAGAAAAATATCCATATTAAAAATTTTATAAACCGTAATCTCTAGCTCCAGTAAAAACTGACAAACGTTTTGTTTTGTTTTTTTTCTCGTGAGACTAGCATATTCTCACTGGAGCTTACACTACTCTGACGTCCTACGTCATCCACCGGAACAGCATTCTATTGTGAACGCGTGTATGACAGTTAGAGATTACGGTTTATAAAATTTTAAATATGGATATGTTTCTTACAAAAACACACTGATTCACTTCAGGAGGCCTTTATTCACCCCCCAGAGCTGTGTGAGGCACTTTTTTTTTTTTGTAAAGCTTGGAAGAGCCAGGACGTTTTTAAATATAACTCAAATTGGATTCGTCTGAAAGAGTTAAGTCATGTACATCTAGGATGGCTTGAGAGTGAGTAAATTATGGGTGAACAATCTATTTTTGGGTGAACTATCCCTTTAATGCAAAAATGAAAATGATCTTATTTACTCCCCTTCACACATTGTTCCATGTCTGTACGTCTATATTCTTCTGTAGAACAGAAAAGGAGATGTTTTGATGTAATTATACATTTTGGAGAGCCAGTCAAGCTCCGAAAAGGACACAAAAACAAGTAGTCCATATGCGCTGTATTCTATACCTTTTGAACAATAGCTTTTGAAGAGGACAGACTAAAGTTTCGGTATTCGAACCATTGTTTAATTCCAACATTTAATTCTTTTAGCTGTTCCTCGGGCATTCTGGGCAGTTGAGCTAGTGTTCAGTGCTCCTCAATCTGTCATGAGAAACACAGGCACCAATTGTGTTTGCTGTCTTTGCTGTTACGAGGGTGGTAAATGATGACTGAATTATTTTGATTATTGCGTGAACCATTCCTGGAATTAATTTCCTGTAATATGTTCCCTCATTCGTTCGATAACAGATATTCAATTGAAAAGCGCTTGATGGAAAAGTTCCCTGAGTCGGTGTAAGAGATATGAGCACAATGGCAGAAAACTGCTCAATTAATCATGAATCTCTGGAAAGGAAGTAACAAACCCTCTGTACACATGTGTTCAACCATGCTTGCCCTACACACTCACACTGAAACGCCATTGTCCTTTATATGCACCGATCAAACAGAAGTAGTGTTTTCATCAGATCAATGCTGCGACTGAGTCTTGGAAATGATTGATGACCAGCACTGATCATCAGTTGTTGTTTTCCCCATATGCATTCCCAAGAACTGTTAATCCAAAAACCTTAACTTGGAAACATTTATTGACTGGAAAACATGCTGGTTTCAATTTAAACAAATTTCCTGTTTTTAAACAGCCTGTTTGGGGAATTACCAGAAGTCAAAATAGGGCTAGATCAGAGCCTGATGTGTTTGTTTGCACGGAAATCTCAGTGAATGCTTTTTTTGTTTGGAGGAGATGATTGACCCTGTGAGGGTGATTTTGAAGGGATTGTCCACCCAAAAATGAAAATTCTGCCATTTATTGACCATCGTCATTTATTGACCCTCATGTCATTTCAGACCTGTATGACTGACTTTTGTTAGGGGAATATAAAAAGATATTTTGTTGGTAACCAAACAATTTCGGTTCCCATTCACTTCATGGACAAAATACAATAGAAGTCAATGGGAACCAAAACTATTTGGTTTGAAAATGATTATAGAATTGTCATTTTGGGTGGACAATCCCTTTTAACCTATAAATAGTGAGTCAAGAAAGACATTAAAAGAATTGCAGTCAATGTTTCTTCAACTTTGTTATTTACATTGTAAATGGAATGTGAAGTCAGTTGCATTGCCTTGTGGCAAGCAGTCTTGTAAGTATATGTGTGTTATATATTGTCTGCGCTATATTGTAATATTGTAATTGTTGTTTTAACGATGTGCGATTTGACATTGAGTATTTAGTGAAAACCATTCAAAACACCTAAAGTGCACGCATTACGTGAAGTCTAGACTAGTGTAGAGTGTTCTTTCACTGCATGATTCAGTCTATAAAAATACATTTAGAATGATCACATAATTCAAGACATGGAGGCAGAAAACTTATATATTTATACCACTTCATATCAATTAATTTCACACGAATAGTGCATTTTTTTTTTTCTCCAAAAAATACCCTGATTGCAAATGTGACCGATTTTTAAATTTTTTTTTTTTTTTTTTTATACAACAGTTCAATAAACAAGGTTAATTAAGAGACGTACATTAGACATCATATTGGCTGTTTTTGTGCTTTTTCGACAACAAAAATAATTCCAAACACAGCCACAACGCAACATGACTGTGTTTCGTTCCTGAATGAATCGACAGTATAAATGATTTAGTTCAATCACAGTGACTCACTTAATAACAGTGACTTGCTGCCACCTGCTGGTGGTTTTAGTTTCACATTTAAAGGGTTAGTTCACCCAAAAATGAAAATTAGCCTGTTTTACTCACCCTCGAGGCATCCTTGGTGTACATGACTTTCTTCTTTCAGATGAATCCAATCTGAGTTATATTAAAAATTGTCCTGGCTATTCCAAGCGTTATCATTTCAGTGGGTGGGTGTTTCTGTTAAACAGTCCACAAGACGTCAAATAAAGTGCACGCTTCCATACTAAAACTTGCCTCACACGGCTACGGGGCAAGAATAAAGGCCTCCTGTAGTGAATCCATTTTGTAAGAAAAATATCCATATTTCAAATGTAATAAACAATTTTCTCTTCTGTAAATAAAATATGTGCACACAGAGAGAATCACTTATATAAATAAAGAAATGCATTAAGATTAAAATATCAATATTGTACTTTTACAGCTGTTAAAATAAAATAGTAACACAATTCTCACTATTAAAGGTGCAATAGGTGATTGTCTTCAGAAACACATCTCTTCACATCCTGATAGCAATCATTTTGTTAAGTGGTCTAAATATATTAAAATGTATTTCTATATTCTGTGGAAGGCATAGGACCAAGAAATGTTCGTCCAATCAAAACGCTCGGTCCGAGCATTTTAATTGGCTTTCCTACCTGCCTGTCAAGGTATGTATTTGCATACCTCTGCGCACCCGGTTCGCGCAGACAGGATACGTCATCAGCGCGTTCACGTATGCTATTGCAGACAGAGCGAGAAAGGTAGACAAACATCAACAACCCGATCTTCCTTCCTGGTATTGTAGTACTTTTACTAACTGTATTATAAAGTTTTCTCACCAGTGAATGACACGTGATGTAGCCAAGGCGTTCCCAATTATTATGCAACACAAAATCTAACACAAATAACACTAACAACTAATAGTGTCTTACCATTTCACTCAACTTTTAATAGAAAAAGAATGTCTACTTGTTTTTTAGTTTTATTTTACATTTAAATATTTGCTTTAGGCTTTATATAGGAATAGTAGGAGTATATATCTAAAATGATTAACAAGGAATTTGCATTAAAATTCACTTTCAGTTCTTTTAAGCTTCTTATTAAAGTGACACATTTGCTATATATATATATATTCAGCTGCTTTTAAAAAGATATTGTTTGTGTGTGTTTAATTTCAGAGAGGAAGACGACCCAGCAAACTCAACATCATCATATCAGGAGATCTGATGGATTCTTCTTCATCTGTTTACCTGCAGCGCTGACAATGACCCATCATCATCTTCATCTTTCCATCCCTGTTTTGCCTGCTCATTTTTTAACTCTACCTTTACCCAAACTGCAACACCGGACCACATGCCATACTCTTGTGCTGAAGGTCCATCATTGCCTTCTTCAGCAGTATTATAGTGACGTTATTTCTGATTTTATCATCAATTCTCCATCTCACATAACAGTAAAGAAGCGAGCTTGTCTTCTTTAGGAAGAGCAATAGCGATCCACATGTAGATCACTAACTTATAACCTCTGCTCATATGAAACATTGTATCTGCAGTCTGTCCAGTAATGTAACTTAGCAGATAAAACATCCCGGACTCTTGTGTGGCTGCCTGCTGATTTTAATTTATCTTTTTTTTTTTTTTTTTTGCCTATAAAAGCTTTATGTGTGGGGTTGAAAGGGATAAATAATGCTGTGTTGGTGTGAATGTTGTGTTTTTGTGTGTTGGGGTTTAATAAAAATATTTTACTGTGCTGCTTGGATTGGATTTTGCAGAATAAATGCTTCTGTAAATGAAGAGCTTCCTGTTTTTTTAATTTTTTTTAATTTTTATTGTAGATCAAGAAAATTTTGGGTTATTACAGGATGGATCTTACCTTTCAGCATCACCATAGAAGTTTTAACAAGCACTCCAGGCAGTACAGATTTGTTAGATAACAGCCCTTTGGGAAATGAACTTACGGAGAAAAAAAAAAAAGTAAGTTGATCAAAATATATTGGCAAAATGTAAACTATGAATTAAGAATTTTATATAAAGAACACAAAAATAATCTTATGAAACAGATAAAGTATAAAATGTAGTCTTGAGAAATATCATTGTTCTGAGTAACAACAGCTGTTGTATAATGTGATAAGCTATAAAACATGTGACACTTGCTCCAATAAAAATATCGCCCAACCTACGACTATGAAATGTATTCCCAACCGCTGTGGTTTTATTGAGTTCAGTTTACCCAACAGCTGCAGCAAAATTATGACGACAGTGGAATTTGAGTTTGGATCTGTTTTGTAGTTGAATTGAGTTTATACCTAGTATGAAATAAATGTATTTTAAATGTATTACTTTTTAGTGTAAACAATTCAAATAATTTCAAATCAATTATAAATAAATGTTACATGATTTACAGGACACAATTCACATCATTATTCCCATTATTACACATTATTCACAAACAGAATTCACAGTGTATTAAACCACTGCTGGATGAAGCGATTTATGTATTTAGAGATTTGATTGAAAACTTTGTAGTTACCCATCTAAGCTGTTTAAACGATGTGTTTCAATCTAAAATCTTTCTTTCTTTCTTAACATTCAATTCTAAATTGGTTTATAGAAACATCAAAAACTTTAAAAATGACAACCACAGAAGTGAAGTAATTAAAGAAAGGCAATGTTTAATAGATTTTTGGAAAAAATCACGATATTTACATTTAAAAATACTTGATTTTTGTGAATCTATAGCATGTGGAATATACAGAGTCAAATAGTGGACAAAGAAAACCAAGAAAACCAAACTTAAGATAAAGAAGGGATATATAAAGATATAAAGACTGCCCCCTACAGACTGGGAGACAAAACAACAACAGAGGAGAAAAGCAATTCACTGAGAGTCGAGCTGATTTTTTTGGTTGGTTGAGAAACAATAATACAGATTCTTCTTCTTCATCAAATAAGAGGAGAAAATGCTAAACGTCATACATGAATGAATGTTACGTACAGATACAGTATATGCATATGATGCTGTAAAAGTCTATTGCAAAAGAGGGACAGGTGCAAAAGCTTCTATTTTCACTGATTTGCAAGTCATACCAAAAAATCCATCGAATTTCATTCCTCTAGTAGCCAGTGCTGTTATTCTGTCCTAATGCGTAAGAACACTTACAACTCAAATGTGATTTGTGGCTTATCTAGAACTAGATTGTGTTCTATTGCTGACTGCACTGAGAGAGGATATTGCCTTCTGATGGGAATTATTCTGCAGAAATACTGTCTGAGTTGCAGACTAAATCTTGTTTATTAGGAGTTAAAGCATTAGGATCTGTGTTAGTACGCCCGGTCCAAGTATTTAGTAGATAGTCTAACTGGTACACTATTACATGTGAAGCTGGACTTGTGGTTCCTACAGGCTTCCGTAGATTCTCTTGATGACGTCACCTTCGTCCTTCTCAAGGATGCCTTTGTCGATGTACGCGTCCACCTGCTGGTCCATGAAGTCCCTCAGCTTGGACAGGTCATAATCTTAAACAGAACACAAGAGCAGTTTCTGAGTGCAAATGTTTATTTATCGATTGATTGATTTTTTTCCAGTGATGTTGCAAAGTATTAAAACATGAAGTGATATTAAATCAATAATATTAAAAATATAAAAAGTAGAAATTATTATAATAATTTATTATATGTTAATTTAATTTAATAAAAGCATTAATTATAAATTAATTATTAAATTTTAAAATGTAATATATGTAATATATCTATATATTTTAAAATATATATATATATATATATTTCTCTGTTTAAAAAGTCTGATTTAACAGAGATAAAATTAAAAATATTTGTTAGATTTATTGAATGATTAAAAATATTATTTGGAAATTACAAAAGGTTTATTTTATAAATGTATAAAGGAAATGATAAACTATGCATTTAAGACTACAATATCATTAATAAATTAAACAAACAAACAAATAAATAAAGGGATATATCCCCTTTAAATATAATCAGATTTAACAGAGGAATTATTACAAATATTTGTTAGTTGTAAACAAAAATGTTTATTTTATAAATGTATAAAGCAAACTATAAACTATTTATTTAAAAGTACAATATCTATAAGAAAGAAGGAAAGAAAAGAAAGTTATCCTCCTTTAAAATATTCATATCTAACAAAGATAATTTATTTTAAATATTTTAGTTGTATTATATAAAATAAAAAATAACACAAATGTTTATTTTATAAATGTATAAAGGAAATCATAAAATGTTTATTTAAAACTACAATAACAACAAACAAACACAAATACATTTTTAAGTGGCTATTTCCCACTTAAAAATAAGGGTTTGATCATTCTGATTTTTTAATTATTTTTATAATTTCATTGTGTTTAAATGCATATTTGCCTTATTAAGCTCAAAAGTTCAACTCTCTACAGGACTTTTGTCTTGGGAAAAAATTATAGAAATATATTGTTCTTTGCTTAAATTGCAAAAATATTAACTGAATACTGTAGCATGGTGCAACATTTTGTTGTTTGTTCCTTGTTATTTTTGCACTTCAGTTTCGTAACACTTTAGATCTAACGAGGGTGACAACAAACACATTTCAGATGAGAAATGTTATATAAATCTGTAAGCTGGTTAAAACAAAGTAGTTTTTTATGCTAACTAAAAGGGTAAAACTATTTAAACAAATACTTGAAATGTGGGAGGCAAGCCACACGATGGCCTGATTATATGTTTTCTTTCTAGAAACGATGATGTTATTATCAGTGGATATCAAAGATCATCCATAAATGCCTGTTAGTGTATGTACTAGTGTAAGCCTGCATGAGAGTGGGTGTGTGTGGGAGAGAGCCGAAAGCCAGAAGACTCACAAAGCAGTAAATATGTAGAAATCCACTTCCAAATTCACAAGTTTTGGCACAGCATGTGTGCGTGAAAGTGTTTTGAATACATTGTGTGGGTTGAAAAAAATTGCTTTTGTTTTGTTGTATAGCTTGTGTTGGTGGGCTCTGGCAAAATTGATAGACCAGTGGATTCTTCCTACACTGACCATTACAATGGAATAAGACTGGACAGTCCTCACAGACACCGAACAGAGCCGTGGAGTTTCCTCCAGACCTCACGCGCTTCCTGACTCAGTGACTCCTACTATGTCAGAAATAGTGGCCATAATGACTATGACTCATGTTGTATTTAAAACACACACTCACACATCTTGATGTGCATGATAGGAGGTTTTAATGTTGCGTGAACATGGATGGGTGATATTACATCACTGTTCAAAAGTTTGGGCTAAAAAAAATATATATATATTTTTTTTATTCAGGAAGGATGCATTAAACTGATCAAACGTGACAGTAAAAACATTGTTACAACTGCTTTTTTGTTTTGTTTTTTTTCTCCTTTTTTATTTAACAGAACTAGCTTCATTTTTAGAGCCTTTTTTTTTTTGAAAACTTGAAATGTTGGTCTATTGCTATTTCTAGGTATTAAGTAAATCACACTTTTTATTTCGTTATTTAAAGAATTGAGTTCTGGGTTAAAAGTGTCAAAGTATTTCTTAAAAAGTAGAAAAAAAAAAAATATATATATATATTATAACCATTTTAGGATACTCAGATTTGTCCCCCGCCCCCTTTATTTATTTATTTGCATTGAGACATTAATTTAAACATATTAATTAAACATATTTTCTCTATATAGCTTCTCATTACCATACTGCAAAAATGTCAATTTCCATTGATGTAATGCAAAAAAAAAAAAAACACATTGCAGTAATGAGAACTGTCCTAGGCTTTATTTGCTTTATGCAATAATATTCTTTTTTTCTTTTATGATTATTATGACCTGGACATGATTCACCCGTCTAGACGGAAACAGTCTGCCTCTAATGAATCTGTTTTGAATTTGAACAATAGAGCGAGAGTTCTCATCTCCAAACACACTCTCATTTTCTGAGCTGAGCAGATGAAGCCTGAAGAACACAGACAGTGTTTGAGTCTCATGCTGGCAGGTATGAAGAGAGGAACACACAGATCTTTTGTCAAAAACGCAACAGACTTGCAGTGCTGTAACACAGCCAAGCTCATCAAACCGACGCATATTCATGAGCGCTCTCACCCACGCTTATTTCAATTGCAAATTAAGAGAAAGAAAAGAGTCTTTAATTTGACGGTTCTTCTCCATGTTTTCACTGAATTGTGTGTAACCTTGGGTTAGGGGTAAACCCTTTAACGTCTCTAAGAGAGCGAGATAAGGCTGTTTACCAGTTTATCATGGATTACTGGTGTGTTTACTAGCAGAATAGGATGGTATTCTTGTATCATTGTCATTTCCAAAATCTAGCAACAGCTTTGTCAGTTCATTTTAAGCTAATATTCTGTAAAATTGGTGTTTATTTATTTTGGCAATATTTTCCATCTTTGAATTGTGTTATGCATGTAGGCTGCTGGCCTATATTACACTAATGTAACCACTAATTAGCATGTAGAAATTGATTTCGGCCCTAATGGAATTTAATTTGATTACTATTACAAGAAAGAAAAAGAAGAAAGGCAAAGCACATATCCTGCTGGCTTCAAACATGAATAAATTGAGAAGAGAACGCAGAGCACATGCTCCATTACATTGCATATCATGACTGAAAGGTAATGGATTTGCTGCTTTAATATTTAATGAACATTTACCTTCTTTGTTGCTTTCCTTGTTGTGTTTTTTCAGCCATTCAATGTTCTTCCTGATTGCTTCCAGATAACTCTCAGACTTCCCAGGATGACCTATCAGACAGAAATTATTAATATTATTATTACTACTACTACCACCACTACTACTGCTACTACAGGGCTGGATTATTATTTTATTGTTTGTTAAAATATATATTTTTATATTTCTTCTTTTTAATAATATATTATTATTATTATTATATAGCTCATGTGCAATGTTCACAATTTTGTTAGAAAACATAAAGTTGAATTATGCACATGGACAGTTTGGTGTTATACGTGTTGCTATAGTAACAAATAATTTCCGTAAATCCATAAATTCTGAGCTGTCACCTCATAATTGTGTCAGTTCAAACATAAATCAGTATAATGGGTGTGTTCTAAATGCTTCTTGGGTCATAATCGACAGTGATTATCACAGCTTTTAACAATAATGTTCAGTACTTTTCAAAGAATCAATAAACGTCTCCCTGGACAAGGTCTCATAATTATATTCATCACTGTTAGTTCAGTGTGAGCGTGTTGTTACAGCCATGCCCTCAATCTGCTGCAGAGTCTCTCCCTGCGGGACTGAAACTCTCGCCGTATCTCTAAAACACACACACTGCAGTCGTTTCCAGTGGAACTGCAGGTTAGTGTTGAATTATCAGTGTATCTGCCTCAGCTCTGCTGCTAGAGAGTCCAGTTAAACAGCAGAAGCTGAGAGGCTTTCAGTATCATCCCAAACCATACGCGCGTGAAGATGACACAGGATCCTTGTATTACTCACTGATTTCAGCAGCTGTCTGGACCTCTTTGGTGGAGTCTTTGAGAGACTCGTACTCCTTCTGCATTTTGGCAGCTTCTGTTTTGGTGTTGTCATCATCATCCAATGCTTTTCCTGGAACAAGAGGGAAAAACAGTATAGTGATGCCAAAGTCTTCCTCAGCAGAATCTGCAGTGAATGACTTGCAGTTTGATGTGTTATGGGTCTGATTTACCTGTAGGGGGCGTAATGCTGAGAGGAACCAGAGATTTGCCCAGCTTGTTTTTGGTCTGCAGGGCAATCATTGCATCCAGATTTTCTGTGTGAAAAACACAATATTTATAAATGTGACAATGCTACACAGAGCATTTTGGAGACTATATTTTTCTGGTAACACTATACAATAAGTTCCCTTTAGTTAACAGTAACTAACAATGATCAAGAAATTTGGGTTACAGTTTATTTTAAGGTGTCCTTGTTATAGTATAATTATACATTTAAGTACTGAGTAATATTAATTAACTGCATGTACTTATTATATGGTTAGGGTTTGGATTAAGATCATTTGCATGTAATTATGCATCATTTATTGTTATTATAATTAGTAAGTACATGTAATGTGTAACAAGGACACTGGAAAATAAAGTGTTACTGTAATGTGTTACAGTATTAATCATTAGTTACAAATACAACTGCTCATTGTTAGCTCAGGTCTATTAAATAATATTGACAGGTACAACTTTTGTTTTTAATAATATATTAGTAAATGTTGAAATTAATATTAGCATTACATTAGATTAATCGATTCTTTAAAAGTATGTCACTGTTAACAAATGAAGCCTTATTGTAAAGTGTTTTTCCTAGCTGTATAATTTTAATTTACAATATTTAAGCTATTCAAATCAGCTTGTTTCCGTCATGAACTGATAAAATGCATCTTTAGCAACAGCAGACAGCCAGTGATAAAATAAAATTTAAAAAATATTATTATTAATATTATTATTTAGTCAATATGAATTAAATAACATAAAATGTAACAATCCAAAGTAAATAACTGATGACAAAAATAAGAAAATTATTTTGTGAGTAAAACAAAACAAACTAAATTCTGTGAATGCACCTTTATCCATAAATTATTATTATTATTATACATTTTACATTTTATTTTTTAAATAATAAAAACGGAATTTTAACAGTATTTTACTGTAACATATAATTACTTGTTCATTTCTTAATTTATAATGTTTTACTTATAAATATACTATATTTTATAGTAAAAATATATGTTTAAACCCCCCCCCCCAAAAAACAATATAGCTTTCACTATATATGGTACTTACAGTCATCCAATTAATAGGTTTTTACTGTAGCTGTTTTTTTGTTTGTTTTGTTTATTACCTTTTTCTAATATAATTTTAACATAACATATGATTGCTACAGATGCTGCAATTTTAGTAATGTCTGTTTCTTCTCTTTCTGAATCCTATGGAAGCCCGTTTCCACCACTGAATAAAAAATAAAAAAGGTTATTGCGCCTTTTTATCTCACAATTCAGAATCGTGAGATATAAACTCGCAATTGTTTTGAGGGGGAGAAAAAGACTATGTTCTCAGAATTGCGAGTTTATATCACGCAATTTTGAAAAAGAAAATCATAATTATGAATTTCTATCTCGCAATTCTGAATTTATAACTTTATAACTCGCAATTGCGAGTTTATATCTCACAATTCTGTGAAAAAATGTCAGAATTGTGAGATAAAAAGCAATAACCTTTTTTTATTTTTTATTCAGTGGCAGAAACAGACTTCCATAGGAACCCCATTACAATTATATTTTATTTATTTTTTTCTGATCAGAATTATCTTTGACAACATAGAGCTTTATATGCACTCCATATGCATATATGGATGTACGCTGTACTCATTATGTGTTGTGTACACGCTTTTGTGTCTTGGAGCTGTTTGCCAATGACAAACACACGTATTAGGGCAGAATGATAAGAGCCTCATCTCATGTTTAAACCACAGCAGATCAATAACCAGCTGTATCCTGGCAACACACCCTGCCATTCCATTTGATCTTTACAGCTCTGTCATCATGTGGCACAGGTTGCCAGAGTAACCCCATTATTACGCAATGGAGAATTCCAAATTGTTATCTGTGTTCTATCATAACGACCGTGACCATCTCGTTAGAGAAACAGACAGAATTAATTACACGGAATGAAAGAGAGAGGGAACAAAAGAGAGAACGCTGGATGAATGAAACAGGATGCTGTTTGCTTGAGCAGATGTCTTGAACATATAAGGGCATGAGACGGACATGGCTTGTGTCCCTTTAAACTGATCAGTAATGATTAGTGGCACAAAGTTAAAATGTTTGTATTGCAAAGTTAATGAAATATATATATATATATTATTTATATACAATATTTCTGTGCAAAATCCTATTTATTTACTAAGCACTTTTTTTTTTTTTTTTTTTTGCCATTGTAGTAAATGGCAATGCAAAAATCATTTAAAAATTATTTTCTTTGATCTCCCATTTACCCTGGTAGAACTATATGCTATTGTTTTATTTCGTTTGGTTAGGCTATCCTCACAAAACTGCAGAAAATAATGTTGAAGTTTGCAGTAAAACATTAGTGGATGTGGAAAATGGATTGTCCAGATTGTAAGTATCAGTCCACTGAGAATAGTCTGTAATATTCTGTTTTATAGTCACAGATATACGTATAAACTAGAAATGAGATTTATCGGTTTCACTTTATTTTGATGGTCCCTTTAACACATTCTATTGACTATAAGTAATGTCGCACCTACATTTCTACTAACTCTCATTAGAGTGTTAGTAGTGTATTAGTTGACTGGTAGGGTTAGAGTTAGATTAAGTTGACACGTTCTTGCAAAGTTACTTATAGTCAGTAGAATATCTGTTGGGAGACCAACATGATAAGGAGTGAGTAGATATGAAGCAGACAGTCTAATAATACTCTTATGAGAGTTTGTTAACATGTAGTTGCAACATTACTTAGTGTCAACAGAATGTTCAAAAGGGACCATCAAAATAAAGTGTTACCGATTTATCTGTAGTCATTATAGATATACTTGTCACCTGACCTACAGGCAACACAACTGGCTCAAACCATCTGTAGCGAAAGAACTTAATACTGAACATTAACACAGATCCAGTGCCAGTCAAACAAACACGTAGGAGTCAAATTAATGACCCGGAAAGTTTTTCCAAGCAAACAATTATTAAAAATCTGCCACACATGAATGTGCACTTGTAGTGTACTTCAAATCTTAAAAGTATGTTTACAGAAAGAAAGAAAGAAAAAAAAAATGTACACTTTATTTTAAGGTGTCCTTGTTACTGTCCGACTTTTCTCCTGTCTTCTGTTTTGTTTTGCTCCCTGTGCCTCCCTTGCCCTAGTTTCTCCCTCTATGTCCTTATTTGGTTTTTCCTGCTCCTGTCCTCGTTTAGTCTCCATCATTAGTTCATTAGTCTCCGTCTGTGTTTAATTACTCCTCACCTGTTTCTGTTCTTCCTCGTTTAATTTCCTAGTGTTCTTAAGCCTTGTGTTTCCTTGTCTCCAGCGTCCGGTATTGTTTGTCTTCACCCTTGCTCGATGTGTGTTACCCCTGGATTACGTCATTAAAAGAAATGTTGAATATTCTCCTCGCTCCCAGCGCATCGTGACAGTTACAGTGTAATTATACATTTAAGTAATGCTATTATTATTAAGTATTGCTATTATAATAGTAAGTACATGTAACGTTTAACAAGGACACCTTAAAATAAAGTTACCGGAAAAAAAAGCTGAGCTAGCATATATAAAAATTAAATTTCAAGTCCTTGTGTACTTGAAGAGAGTACACTTTCAAAACTGTTTTTAAATGACACTTTCAAAAAGTCCACTTTGTAATGTCTAATTAAAAAGATTTACTTTAAAGAGCTTTTTTTTTTAATCATTGTGTTTTAATAACCTTTTGTCATGCTTTAAATAAGTGCACTTATTTTGATGTGTTGACTACTAAAGCACACGTAAAGTACTTGACTATAATTTTACTCAGTATTAGATTTAATATTTATATATTTTAAATGTACTATTTTGCATTTCTTACAAACACGCAATTACAAATATTAATTAAACTGGCATATTTTAGTATATTTTAAATAAATTCTTGTCAGATCATTTGGCTGTACATTTTTTGTACATCATATTTCAAAGACAAAAGAAGCAATTGTGAAAGTACATAAAAAGATGTACTTAAGTCTTAAAACTAGCAATCAATCAAACAAACTGCATTTAATTTAATTTTAAAATCAAATACATTTTTTAACTATCCAAAAACATTCAGTTTGCACTTTAAAATGTTATTTCATTTTAATTTCAAAATATATTATTTTTGTAATCACTGCTCTTTTTAAAAGTTTGCTAAAGTGTATTTATTTTTTATGGGGGTTGCCATCGTTTATGGCTGGCAACCACTTTTAGACATGGTCGATTATCCCAACCACAGCTTAAGATATAAGTATATATTACAATGAAAGGCGATCTGGTGCGGAAAATTGCACTGCTACAGTAAATGTTTGCTCAGTGGTTGCTATGGCTATTATCAGTGTAGGAAACAAAAGTAGAAAAAAATAATATTCACTAGTTAAGCCTTCAATTTTTTATCATATCATAAATGGCCCATCTGCCAAACAGTGATTCCACCACCACTGTCCCCACCACTTTTTTTTTAACTAATGTGACTTTTGTGCTGTTGTACATAATGCACACACTGACACTGCATCTCCTGAAATCTGCATGAAGTATTCACTCTATATTTGATTTGATAGGGATAAACATTTTACATTAGGAGCAAGTCAAAATACAGCTGCTGTCTCTCTCCTTCTCTCTCTTTCAGGCTGGACAAAGCATTGTTTCACGAAGCAAATGCACACAAAATCAGTCGGTCACATAAAACTTATCTGAGGGATTCCTTTTGCCCTCACACACACACACACACACACAACACACATATATCATGTCCTAACCAGTGTGATTTACATCTATACTCACTGAAAGAGAAAATACTATGTAATGTGACACAATAACAGCCAATCAGAACATATTTGTTGTTTAACACAAAAAGTGAAGCAAACAAAATATTCAGCATTGAAGAGACAGCTTATATGACACATTGTGCTTGGTTGGGACAGTGCAAAGATGAGGGGACTCACTCAGAAAAAAAAAAAATGGACGGGAGAAATCTCATGCTCAATATGGAGACTTTTCGTTAAAAAGAAAAGAGAAAATACTGTGTAATGTGACACAACCTCTTGAGCTCTGGACCCCCCTGCGGACCCACCGGCGGGTCCAAAATTACATTATAAAGTTATTGTAAAACAAAAATTGATAAGTTGTGAAAAAGTGAACTACACATATATGGTATCATTTGAAAGCTCATTGAGGGCGCACAGAGTGCGAAATGGGCAACGCCCCCTAGCGCGCTAGCAGCTAGCTCGATGCTGAGTTGGGATATTTTGGATTGTGAACAAATGCAATAATAATTATGAATTATTCCATCCATGTGTTAAAATTTAAGGTGTTTTGTGTAAAATGATACCATTTTTATCCATTTATCCCAATGTATGTGGGTTTGGCACTCTTTCAAATACAGGTGTGCCTGATCTGGCAGAATGGAGACCCCTTGTGGACACATTGCCTCTCTTCAATTAAATATCCTTAACTTTTAAAAAATAAATGATACAAAGAAAATAATTTAGTGTGTTAAAATGTAGAAAACATCCTATTAAATGAGACCATTTTTATCAATTTACTCCAATGTATGTGAGTAGGGTGCACTTTTAAATCCAGGTATGCCAAAATCAGTAAAAAATCCAAAATATGCACCAGAGCTGCACATGTACTAAATGTAATCTATTTCCTGTGAATGTGCAAGACTTCAGTTTCATTAGCCGCTATAGATAATAAATAGAAAAATAATGTGCAGTAAACACACATATACATAACTAGAAGAAGTGCAGTAAACGCAACTATATACACTGCAAACCAGTGTGTTGTTTGATACCAGATGCCTTGAATATTCAAATTAAAGATTTGTCAAAAATAAGGTGGTCTTACCCAGATAAGAAACTCCTTCTTCAGGTGTGATGGTTCCATATTTGACCATCATCTTCACAAAGTCGATCAAGGTCTTCATGATGGTGATCAGGGTCTCTCTCTCTTCTTTATCTTGCTCTGTAAAGCGAGAGGAGAAGGATGTGATAGTTTAAGCAATGAGAGCAGACTTTAATCTGGATTAATGTGGGGTTTGATGAAGAAGAGGGCAGCTGAAACCACAGGAAATGTGTTTAACCAGATGGTGATGTTTCTACAGACCTTATAGCCGCTGATTTACTGAATGAGCTGTGTTGTGTTGTGTTACATTACTGTTTGTGTGGCTTTTGAGTGTGTTGTGTTGTGCTATACTCACGTGTGTGAATTTCTTTGTACTTTTTGACCTGCGTAAGTCGTAATTATTTCTATTTTCTTTGAAATATGGTTAAATTGTACTACCGAATGTACTGACAAGCATTTAACAACAATTTAAATATTCTTTAATGTCATTTCTGTTGAAACTTGTACAGTTTGTCATGTATTTAAATATATTGCTAATTACACATTTATAAAGATGAAGTTTAAAATATATTAATTTTTACTAATGTAATATCAAACACACTACAGTTAAAATTATAATCAAATATTAAGTATTTTACATCCACTATATGTGGATGTATACTGCATTTCGTTGCCCTGTACCTGTACTTGTGTAATGACAATAAAGTTGAATCTAATCTAATGTGACCCTGGACCACAAAACCAGTCATAAGGGTCAATTTTCCAAAATTGAGATTTATATATCATCTGAAAGCTGAATAAATAAGCTTTCCATTGATGCATGGTTTGTTATGATAGAACAATATTTGCTATAAAGCTGTACAAATGAAGTACTTAGCAATGCATATTACTAATCAAAAATTAAGTTTTGATATATTTATGGTAGGAAATTTACGAAATATCTTCATGGAACATGAACTTTACTTAATATCCTAATGATTTTTGGCATAAAAGAAAAATTTATAATTTTGACCCGTACAATGTATTTTTAGCTAAATATACCCGTGCTACTTAAGACTGGTTTTGTGGTCCAGGGTCACATATAGTATATTAATCAACACATCAAAATAAGCACAACAAAATATTAAAACATAATGATTTAACATACTTTAAATGAAAACTTTTAATTTGACACCACAAAGTGCACCTTTTAAAAGTGTATTTAAGTGTGTTAAGAAACGGTTACTAAATTGTATTGCCATTTATTTTATTAACATTTGATTATGCAAGTACATTATTTGAAAAAAACAAACAAACAAAAAAAGACTTTTAAGACATTACAAGTGCATTGAACACTGTTAAGTGCACTTCTTTTTTGTGTTGTACAGTATCCAGTGCGAGTTGTATCATGCTATATTTTGTTATTTGTATGTTTTGTGTTGTACTGTATTGTGTCATATGTTGTATTGTTTGTTGTGTTGTCTACCTGAGTCGAGGCTCTTGAGGAGTCTGTAGAAGTTGGGGAAGAACTGAAGGTCCTGCAGTCCATCTTCAGGGTTCAGTTCGTTTCTGTCGTTCCCATCGCTCACGGCATCCCATGAGTCTTCGGCCCTCACTGTGTCATCTCTAATCTCCCCCTCCTGTTCTTCATCACCATTATCATCATCACCACCACCATTATCATCATCACCACCACCATTATCACCATCACCTTCATCCTCATCATCATATCGTCGACTGGGCCTGTCTTCCTCCTCCTGAAGAGAAGAATCCAAGCAAATAGAGAGGGTTTTTTTTTTTTGTGGATAAATATGCAGTCGGTAGGAACACTACAGTCACACACTCGTACCATATTGTTTTGTGTGTCTTTCGCCGCATTAACAGGGTAGTCCATACTGAGGTCTCCAATCATGTTATCTTTGGCGTTTTTGGTGATCAGATCCTGCAGGGCTTCAGCAACCTCATACTCCAGTGTCTCTGCCTGACTGTCTGTGATCTGAAGGTCAAACAAAACAACACCTGCTAGAACAATCAATTCACAAAGGTATTATTGTATGACAATCTATTTTCCATGCTATTTATGCTGGTTAAACTGGAATATGTTTCCCTGGAGGAATTAATGCATTATGCATGATGTTTATTGCATGGGTCATCAATATGGCAGCTATCAGAATCACTGCGCACGCCACAATTTGAATCTCTTACTAGACCCAGCTTGAGCAGTTTAGACACAATTCTGTCAAACACTCCTCGGTCATCTTCTTCGTAGATTTTGTTGGCGATTTTCTGGACGATGTCATGAGCTGTTAGCGGGGTCCCGTCCAGCTGCCGAAAACTTTCAGGATCATCTGAAAAGGGACACATTAAAATGCTACACATCCCTTTTAATAATTGTTCTAATTCTATGAGAATAGGGACGTCTGAACCACAACTATAACGATAACAAAATCACTTTTAGATATTTTTTTAAGTAACAAAATGTTGAGAGTCAATCAGAATCACCTGATTTTAAAGAGCTTGCGCATTGAAAGCAGCAGCTTGTGCTTATAATAAACAGATAGTAAATATTATCTGTTGGTTTGGATGCTTTATTAGTTATCGTTCCAGTTTCTTACATAACTGTACTGTATCCACTTGTTTTCATAAATAATTCAATTCAGAATAAATCAATATTTCATGTCCATTTATCTAACCAGCATTTCATCTCTGGGTCGTGATCACCTTCTCAGGTTTATTTCAATCCCTTACTTATTTTGGATAATAACCAGGAGCATTTCTAGCCTTTCATCTGTATTGGGGAACAGGCCCCCCTTAAAAAGTACTTTTATATATACTGTTATGGATATAACTTGATTATAAATGAACTGCTGATGGACTGTAGGTAGCCTGAATATCCACCACATCCAGCATTTTTTGGGTGTCTTTTTCTGTGCCATAGGTTTAGTTTCTAGTGTGCTGTATTTGATATTGCTTTATCAGAAGCCTATACAAGCTCAAAGATATTAAAAAGCGAGACTAAGTAGGAGAGGAATGTGTGAAACAGAGATCTGAATGTCGGAGCTGAAATCTGCCAGCAATTCTTGTCTATCTGTTGTAATTCCTGTAACCCAGTGAAATCACACAAAACACCTCCCACTCTGTTATCTGCCATTATCTACCACAGAGATCGACTTACACAACCTTAATCGCTGCCAGTAAACTCACCATCTGCCTGAAACGTGACACTGATCAAACGTCTGACGCTCATTCTGAGTGCCTTTATGACATGACAGTGTCATAAAAAATAAATAAATAAACACTTAAAGCGGTCATATTATAAGTTAATAATGAAGTAACTATTTAAGTAACAGTTAAATTGAGCTGCCAAAACTGCTTTTACTTGGATTGCTGACATCAGGCAGATGAATACATGAACACATGACTTCCTAAACACCATAAGAGCTAACAAGTAAAATGTGGTGAAGTCTGGCAAATCTTCTGCTGTGTGTAGCACCTACAGCTCTGCAGAGCCTTTGCGATTTTGTGATTTTTTATGAATCATAAATCACAATAAAAAAAGTGGCTATGCAAAGAGGGTTGTTACTGAAGGAAGACAACATATATTTACAAAACCACTGTATATTTGACCCAGCAGCAGAAAACTTGTAACCCATATGCATTAATATTAATTTCATAAAAAATGGTAAAAGGAATTATGACATGACCTCTTTGAGCTATTGTGGTATTATTAGGTTAGAAGGGGTTTTAATGTGGGTGTATGTTTAGTCTGACTGCCCTGTTGTAGGGGACTGTTGGGTTTAATGCTACAGTATAAAACATTCAGTACAGCAGCCTGTGGAGGGATAATCCTCTGATTCTCTCTCTCCTTCTCTCTCTTGCTCTGTCTCTTTATCTCTACAAAATACCTCCTGATTGACCTATGGTGTCTGCCACCTGTTCCTGTATTTAGGATCACATACAGTCACAGGGAAGGATTAGCACTTTCAAAGTGGGAGATAATTCGGCTTTTGACAGGTCACAACTAAAACATTGTTCATTGATATTTTATTGTTTCCTTAGGCTGGTTATTTTACCGTTTAGAATCCACAATGTCTTGACGTAGTTAAATACATAGTTAAGACTAGAAGACAAAAGCTATGCTCAAAATGGAACATTAACACAAAATGGTTACATTTTTTATTTAACTTTATATTTAAATGTATTGACTTTTGTAAGTCGAATAATCAAAATGGGTATAAATAAAATACAGATGCTAAAAATTGCATCTGGTTCATTCGTTAGACTGGAAACGGCAAGCACATTGCATTGTGGGAGACAGTGTTCCACACAGTGGGAATTTTGGGAGTTTTGGTGTGAACACTGGGGGGTTGAAGTCATGCTCACTCATAAGGTTTATTTATTTGTTTGTTTGCTTATATATTTATTTTTGTGAAATTGTCTTTTGACTTTTTTTTAAATTAATCAAAATAGCATTTGTTATGAAGAAACAACCGCCTGCACATTTAGAACAATTGCTACAACATGCCACATTTGTAACATAAATCTATAGGGAAAAATCTATTCCCTTAACAGATTATCTAATATAAATTCTACAACAAGTTAGATTAAATTTTACACAATAAATAAGCCTACAATAAAACGTGATAAATTCTAGTAAAGGTGGTCATGAGTAGTTTAAAAAAGATTTTAATATATGTTAATGCTGGTTAAAGACTGTTTTCTCCTCTTTTCATCAGTCTTTTTAGTTTATTTGCCTTTTTTTTAGATACTGCTCGACTTTCTCCATAGCATTTTAAAGTGGCTGTTTCTCTAAATAATTCAAATAGATCACATATTTGACCATCAGCTTCGCCATAGGAATGGCTCGCACAAATCCCCTGGTCATCAAGTAATCCATGCATACAGAAAATGAATGTGCAAACAACATACTATGCTCTACTGAATAAGGCTTAGTTAGCATGGTAATTGTAGTTCTTACCTTGGTATTTGTAGTCCATTCCATTCTTAGTAGAGTCATAATCATCGGCCAGTCTTCTGTTTTTGGTACTGTCGGCCTCATCAGTACCGTATCGCTCATCCACAGAATCTGAGATGGGAGTCTCGTTGTTTGACTCTTTGGACTTCTCAGCCAGAGACTTAAGGAAAGTGATGTCATCGTCCTCAGAGTTTGACTCTGCCTCAGCTGGTGGCGTTGGCTTGGGTTCTGCATGGATGAACAGAAAACACTTGTGAGCTATTGATCACTGTGAAGCACTGTGTCTGCATAAGATTCTTCCTCACCTGTCTTCCTGATGCTGTCAGCTTCTGCAATCTGTTGGGGAAAAAAAATAAATAAAAACAGTATTGACTTCTACTTAAATTTTTATTTCAATATATTTGAACTTAATGCATAAAACATCTTCTATACGTGGTCAGAAACAAGGGTACAAAAATGGTCATGGGGCAGTACCATTTGTACCATATTTACCCATAAAGGGTGCATACAAGTACCTTAAAGGTACATATTAGTACCTTGGTATATATTTGGACCTTTTGAAAAGCTACTGCCCCCGTGACAGCTTTTGTAGTTTTTTTTTCTGAGCATCTTGTTTTATAAACAGTAGTTGTGTGTCCGATGCTAAATGGAGGTATGAAGTATATTAATCTGTGTCTTTTACATAACATAGTGATTAACAATAAGTTCATATTACTGAAATCACACCTGCTGTTCTAATGGCTTCTCCTCAGTCAGTTCTCGGTTATACATGCTCTTATCTGGATCAGGAAAGAAACACAAACACATTTAATAAAGGCAAATACCACTGATGGCAGATCAGTCATTGCTGACCTTAAAGGGACACCCAAAAGCTGAATTTATTTTTGTGTTCCAAAAGAAGAAAGACAGAAATTCTGTTTAGAACAATGTGAGGGTGGGTAAATGATTACAGAATTTAATTTTTTTTGGATGAACTATCCCTTTAATACACTCACACCGGATAACAAAAACACTATGACCAGGAGGACGATGAGAAAAAAAAAATATCTGCAGTATCAGACTCAGATTACTATTGATTGGTTATTACATTGTAATTATAATGTAAGGACATTGTAATAACATAAATGAGTTTTTGAAAAACAAAATCTGTGCACCTCATCTACGGTGTATGAGTCAACTATAATTTACACAAGTCTATGTTTGCCCTAAAATAAAAATGGTTATTAAGATGCATTTTCTTCACTCTGTCTATAGTTGCTGAGATCTTTGATGCATTCAGTTGCAGTCCAAACTGTCCAAGAGAAGCAGCCACGGAATAATCGGATTACAGGACAAAAGATTAAAGGCCTTCAAAAACTGAGGCTAGAGCTTCCTATACAATAAATGATGAAAACAACAACAAACTAAATAAACCATCCAATTCATTCACATTCTTCCCAGTTGTCAGCCAATATGGGTTTTTCAATGACTAATATCTACTGATGGCCAACATAATCCATATATACAGCCTATACTATATTTAAAATATGTAATTGTTGACATTAAACAGAGATCCTAATATTTACTTCCATTTGAAAAGAGAGCATGTGCACACTAAAGCCCAGACATGTGTTAATGAGTCAGGTGGACGCTGTCCTAAATATCAGAATAGCAAAATATCGTCTTATTAATTGACCTGGCCTATATTAATCTGTATATGAAACATTTTTTTTTGTTTTGTTTTATTACACGTCGTGCATTTTTTGTGTGTTCCACTCAATCGGACGAAGCTTCTAAATCAAATATTCCACATCTTCTAATAAATTGGACGGAAGTGTTGGACTATAGGCTTTTTGGTTATTCAGTAACTCACCGTCGGGTCCGGCAGGTGTGGGAAATGCGCTGATCTGCGATATTACAGCAAGGACAACCACAATCCCTAAGCGTTTTGACGCCATCCTTCAGCTGGTGTTCAGATGTTTTCTCTCTTGCTCTCTCTGTTGTCCTCTGTGGAGATAAACGCGTTGTTGGTTTGGTTTTGTGGAGCGCGCTGGGGTTGGCAGGATGCCGCGCGCTCTCAGCGCCTCTCCTCTAATAGCGCAAAGGCTTTAGTTCCGCGGGAGCTGTTGAGTCCCAGCAGTGCTGAAACCAGGTCGCTGGCTATAATTAACAGCGGATAAGCTGATGGGAGCTCCTCGTGTATAACGGGCCCTGACTCCAGCAGCTCATGGATGGATAGAAGAGGAGGAGGACGGCACGGTCACATCCGCCCATGTGCGTCAGTCTGAAGCACCTGCGTCACACGCGCATCTCGCATTCATTCATGCTGCGGGGCAGCAAACGACCGATGAGCGCAATAAAGAGCAGATAAGAGACAAGACGGCACTCTGAAAAGAACCAGTTTATGACAATGCAGATTGAAATGCAAATTAGAGATTTGACCTGTTTTGGTAATCCTCTATTATGCTTTGAGGTACACACATGCGTTGGCTGGGAGCGATAGATAGATAGTAGATAAATAAATACATAAAAGACTTAGGCTATATTAGATTTCATATAGGCTATGCTTTTATAGAGGATAAAGCGGTATGGAAAATTGATGGATTGGTATGGTTTTATAGGTAAAACTTGACAGCAATCTTGACAACAAGAAGGTATTGAAAATGTGTTGCCCAGGAAAAAAGATACAGTTTATTGAACACACTGACCTTATGACACTGATGTCACCATGGGAACTGTCCTTTGGGCTTTTTAGCAAACAATTATGAAACACAAAATCAATGATGAAACAACAAAGATGCAAAAAGTTCTAAAATATTAAGCTTGAGCTATATAAAAAAAACAAACAAACAAACAAAAAAACTATATATATATATATATATATATATATAACTTTTTTATTTTATTTTTTCTAAGTTTTAGGAAGATTTTGTAATAAATTATTTGTGAAATACATACAAAACTTACCCCAATAAAAATGTGACATGCTAACCTGACATTTATGAAGGAAAAAACAACCTTGTCCTGCAAAACTGTTCATTATGCTCAGTTGTTTACCCAAAGCTGTTATAAAAATGGGATAAAATATGAATAACACTAGAGAGCAGCATATAAAACCACTGTAGACAAAATAAAAAAATGTATTAATTAGACTTTTGATCAAAAACCTCTGTCAAAAAATTCCCATATAATACAATAGGGATAATATTGTAATATGTTAGCAGAAAAATACAAAGAGAAAAGATCAAACGACTAATTAAAGTTTTCTTTTTTTAATTTCTCTTTGCTTTTTTACTTTTGGATGCCTCCTCATTTTTATCTTGCACTTACTATACTTACAAACATTAAGTCTGTATCTCTAGTGTATATTTATTGCATACATCTAATCCTTACAGAAGTTGATATGCTTATATGACTTTATATGAAAATATAAAGATATATTAAATATGTTATATATACTGTAGAATAATGATTATTTGACATGACTTTCTGTAGATTATTGCTCATAGTGAATGTGTACTGTGCAGGAGGAGTGTGTTAAACAGCTCATGATTGCCTCTGCAGGTCACACGCATGAGCTGCCTGTATCAGTGCAGGCTGTCAGGTGACATGTGACCACAAATAGCTTCATCAAATGAACAAGGAATATCCTTTCATGTGTCATACTGAGAACATTAAGCAGCTGATTATTGAGAAATCATTATCAGCTTAGCAGATGCACATGAGATACATCCCTGTTCCCATATATTATTTTATGTTATTTTATATTTATTTATTTAAAAAAAATGTTTTAATTTTTTTTATTATTATTGGTCAGTATATACCAGGGTAGGTTTATTTCAAGGTCAATTGTATAGGCCCATATAAAGTCTTATTAATAACTTGCTAATTTATATTTTAGAACGAATGCATGGTGAACGTTTGTGTAAATGCCCCAATATCAGTTGCCATAATGGGAATTTGTCATTAACCTATAGACGGTGTTTTTCATATTTCACTGAATAAGAACATGCTGTTTTGACTTCCTAAGTCTTGTAAATTTCACATCTTCTAATATTAAATATATTTTCTTTAGACATAAGCTAAAATGTTAATGTAGGTCATTTTTTGAATTTGTATACTTAATTTAATTATAAAAGCTAAATATAATTTGAAAGTATAGTTTTTACTTAAGATAATACATTTTGTTAGTTAATGTTTAATTTAGTTTTCATACTATAAAGGCAACTTTGAAAGACCTTAATTTTTATTATGAAAATAAATATAATAATAATAAAAAAAGAAACATCAACACTCTGGTGTCAAGTGAAAATACGATTTTAAACAAAGTAATGTTTTCTTCTGTGCAAAGTGTTATTTAGACAAAATAAACAAACAGGTTTGAACAGAAAACCTTCATTTTCACCTTCATGTCTTCCGACCATTTATAGGGTAAATTTGTCTTTGACCTGTCAGACTGTTTGTTTGGTACATTGAGGGCATCACAGGGTTGTGGGTACTGTTCCTAATTCATATGACAGTTTCTGTTCACCCACCACAATCTTGTCAAAGCAGATTTTCACTGATCTCAGAGCAGTAAGGTTTATAGTGGTCCCTATTTGTCTTAAAACCACTTTGAGATTTCAATATTTGCAATATTTGCATACTGATCAAGGCATCGCCTTTCACTGTGTACGAGTTGATATGTTTCTGTTCATGTATGTTTGCAGCAGACAGCTCTGCGTCTGAGTGAAAGTGGGGCAGAGGTCATTCGGCTCTTCTCTGTGAGTCTGAACACAACAGGCTCTTTGTTCAGATTCTTCATTAGCACTGCTCCACATGTTCTGCACTGCATCAGTCTCTCAGCCTGTGACACTCATGCATCGTTAGGAAGACCAGACTTTTCTTGTTAAAGTAATGCAGCTGATATTACAGCCAGTGAGTTGAGAATGTAATGAGACAAGACACAAGGGTATTCACAAAGATGCAACACAATAATAAAAAAAAAAAAAAATAAATATATATATATATATATATATATATATATATATATATATATATATATATTATATACTTGCATACTCAGAAACTGCTAGTAAAATTCACAAATAATTACGAAAATCTAAGGAATTTTTGATGTGTTTATTATTGGTGTCCAGTAGAGGTCACTAATGTCTTGGAGAATAAAAGGAAAATAGAAAGACGACGTGGATATTACCTCCACAGGGATTATGAGACATCGTGCTTAAACAGTCTTAGAAATATGAAATGCTTTCATTTTTTACAATACATTTTTTTTTCACCATGATTCCTTGTTGCAATACTGAAGTGAGGACGCTTCTTGAGGAAGCTTCAAACTGGTAGCGAAAATGAGCTTAATGTTAAATTTGTCTTGGCAATTATCTTGGTGTGAAGAAACTCTGGAAAACATAGGTTGTACAAATTAGATGTGACCTAGGATTAGAAAACAGGATGACAAACTGAACAAACTTCAACATGTTTAATGTGCGTTAACAAAAGCAGTCTACCCTTGTTAGTTAGGGTCTATCTCTGCTGTAAGTTAGATTGCTATAGGCTAGCTGTTAGTACAAGGTTTGGCTTGTTAGTTTGTTCCAGTTATCTGGAAGTCTGCTGATATATATGTTGTAACTACACCATTAAACATTCACTATTCTGCAAAAGGCATTTCATTAGAGAGTATACATAGTGTTTCAGTGACATTCAGTGACAAACAATTCCTATCAAGACCAATTCACGTGTTTTGATTTTTAGAATGTTTTAGAATATTTCTAGTGAATTACAGTCATACGTTCAGCTTCAAGTTGACATCATCAGCGTTAAAGTAAAAAGACTCTTATTTTGACATGTTGTCTTTAGACGGAAGTGTCCTTTCTTTAATTAGAGTAAAGTTCACGGACAATATTTGACCTGTCAATAAAATATTGTGCCTCAGCTTTTGAATCGTTCACATCAGCATGTTTGCACTAAAGGCACTAAGGAGTTTTTCTCCTTCGACGAAAAATGTTTATTTGCGGAGTAAACAGGCGTTTAGCGTCACTATGTCGAGGTGAGTCTCATTTCTGTTGACTTTATTGTTTTCGTTGTCTTTCGTGTTTTATCATAGTTATGTTTCATCATAATTCACAGAAATAGTTCATTTTAGTAGTTCTCGTTTTAGTTATTTATTTCTCTGATGCACGAATTAATTCTCAAAGGAAAAAACGATGTATTTTTACATATGAACAACACTTATATTTTAATTGCTAGAAAAAGAAAACTGGTAGTTGTTGTTACTAAAACATTGGTGTCGAAAAAAACCCCCTAAGAAGTACCTCTAAAAACATTTAATATGTTGTCTTTTTAAAATATAGCATGTAAGGCAACTTAATAAGGTCCACCAAACAATTCACGGTATTATTATTCCTGTTAACTACAGTAAATAATATGTTAATATCAAATCTTTGCCCCCACATTATATATTTGCAATAAAAGTTATTTTTCAGTATTACCAACGTAATCAGAAATGTTGCATTTACATTATCATAATGACAAATAAGCAGTGTTGGGTTAGTTACTCAGAGAATGTAATATATTACTCATTACTAGTTACTCATTTCAAAGGTAATATTGTTACTTTACTTATTACTTTCTGGCAACAGTAATTATTTACACTACTAGTTACATTACGTTTTCTTCACACCCCACAGAAGTTGTAACTGTGTATCTTCCAGATAAAATTCTTCTACAATATTACTAACAACATATTTCTGCCTCATCATTTGACCAAAATCCACATTGGATCGCAGTCAGAAGTTATTACAAACACTCAATATTGATTGATAGTGGCATTCAAGTACAAGTGTATTAATCTCATTAATTGTCATGTGTAGCTTGAAGTAATTTTTCCGTTACCCATATGCGATTAAATTTCGTTATGTATTTTATCAAATCACATGAGTTTGGGGACAGGTCAGGATTAGACAGAATAACGGTCAGAGGAGACATATTGACAAATGTGCGAGGAGAACAGGACAGGTGTCTTGGTGAGAGACCATGTCAGCTTACAGATATACACACACCTTAACTAACGATATGTATTAATCAGGCAATAGCAAAGCTATTATTGGTCATCTATGAGTATTGATACTTACCAGTAACAGAAACTAATAAGCGTTGATCAGGCGAGGAGAATGTGACCCCCACACTTGATGTGCAGTGTCTGAGTCTGCACCCAGGCTTTGAGGCTTGCTGTCTGAACCCATAATATGTGCTACTATATGCACTTCAGACAGGCGCATAGACCTCTCCAGGCCATCAGACATATGTATGTTTATTTGTATGTATAAATACATAGTAAATTAAAGATTTGAATATTTAAACTATCTGAATAATTTTGTTTCTCAATTACAAGTTGCCTATATTTAGGTCACAACTACCAGTAAATAACACTTTTTGATCCTATTGGTATAACACAGTAAATATAGACAGCATACAGGCAAGTTGTCCGCTGGGCCTGTATCAAGCAATGGCTGTTGTGTCAGCCCTTAGAAGACTTTATAAAGGAAGGAGGAATTTATAAAGATTTTGAATGGCCCCATTTTGGTCACAATAAAAAATAATCACAATCACAAATTGTTTTACTGTATAAAAACTTGTTTATGAAGTTTACATCACAATCTGACACATTTAAAAACATTTACATTTACATTTATGCATTTAGCAGACGCTTTTATCCAAAGCGACTTACATTGCATTCAAGTTACAGTTTTTACATTTTATCAGCTCTTGCTTTCCCTGGGAATCGAACCCATGATCTTGGCGTTGCTAGCGCCATGCTCTACTATTTGAGCTACAGGAATCTGCTGTACAGATTCCTGTAGCTCATTGAACAATCTTTCAGTCTGGGTATCACACTAATGCGTTGTTAACGTGTGTTAAATCGTGAATGCTGTGCTAGATACACTCCAACAGCCTGATCTTGTTGATCCTCTGGAAAGAGCAGCAGGTGTCTCCCGCCGGCGGCCGAACACAGGCGGACCGGGACCCGATGAAGGCGCTGTGTGCACCGAAGAAACCGCACCGAGTCTCACTAGGCTCTTGCTTCGGCATCCCATGTGGAACTCATATCGCCAGGATGATGATAATCCTCCGGTGTAAAGTGATCGTTAAGCTACACAGCACCGCGTTTCTCGAAGCAGATGCAACCGTGAAGTCCCGTCTCTTCAGCTGCACAAACGCACCGAGGCCCGGAATATACCGTCGTATTTCTTGTTAGGAAACCTGTGGACTCGATGTCCTGACAGGCTGGAGTTAGTGTTACCTCCACAAACACAATTTACCATCATGATGATAAATTGAAATAAAAATAACTCTCGAAAACACACTGACTGGCGCCCGCTCCACTGAATACCAGCAGAGCGCGGCACACGACTCCCTTCTGTGACGTAATATGACGCGATGTTGAAAAAAAAGCGGTTTTTGAGAGCCGTCAAGGAAAGCGTCACTTTTTCTTCTAAATTTGTGCACTCACGTCTTGTAAAACATTTTCAAATCCTGCATTAACGGTTCATATGGTATTTTCATACAAGTTTATATATTCATTTGGAAAAATTTTTTAACCTGCAGTATGCACTTTAACATAAATGTTTTTTTTAGAATGAAATTAGAATACAAATAATTACAAAAACAGTATAATGGTATTATAAATGGAAAATTTTGTCTTTTATGGTACCTTGGAGTACTGAATATGGTTGAATATATTATTAAACAGGATGATATATCAGTGGTAATAATATATTTATAATATTTGAAGAACTATAGCAAAGGGGTTAATTTGATTCCCAGAATGCAGCATGTGGAAGTCCAGCATGAAGAAACAGCAGCACCTTTTCGCCCTGAAACTCCCATGGCCAAGACACTGATGGACATCGGCACCAGACGGATCTTCTCGGAGGAGCATGACCTGTTCCGTCAAAACGTGCGGCGGTTCTTTCAGGAGGAAGTTGTTCCATATCACGCTCAGTAAGTCACCAGTGTGGTTCATCGCTCTCACATCCTGAATATGATGTAATAGGTTTCAAAATGTATGCGTATACTGTATGCTTATAGGTGGGAGAAGGCTGGTGAGGTCAGCAGAGAGGTTTGGGAAAAGGCCGGAGAAAATGGATTGCTGGGAATATATACGCCTGAGGAGCATGGAGGAATCGGAGGGGACCTCCTGTCTGCTGCTATAGTGTGGGAGGAGCAGTGAGTAGCCCCGCCTTCACTTGTCTGTCATAGTAGCTCCTCCCTTACCTTTCTGATCCTACAGTGGATTGGGCAAAATTCACAATTTTAAAACTCTCTTCTGTTTCAAATCATGAGTGTGAATTTCAATGGGACATCCCATAGGAATTTAAATTTGAATGACGGGAAGAGGAAATTACTGAACTGTAATTCTGTAAAATTGATCATAGTTATATAACGGGAGTTATGCAAAAAAAATAAATTAATTGGACTGATTAGATATGTTTCATGTTCAGTCCTGTCAAAACGTTACCACACTCATCAAAACAAATTTTAATTCTGCTACCACAAAACAACACAAACACCACAAAATTTCCTCCATATCCTGTTCCAAAAGTGTAAAATAAAAATATATTAAATGTAATAATAAAACAAAAAATTGAATAATAGATACAAATAAATAAAGACATATACAGTGGATATAAAACGTCTACACACCCCTGTTAAAATGCCAGGTTTCTGTGATGTAAAAAAATGAGACCAAGATAAATAATTTCAGAACTTTTTCCACCTTTTAATGGAAACTTTAACCTGTACAACTAAATTTAAAAAAAAAACTGAAATCTTTTAGGAAAGGTAAAATAACTAAAATAATGTGGTTGCATAAGTGTGCACACCCTCTTATAACTGGGGATGTGGCTGTGTTCAGAATTAAGCAATCGCAGTCAAACTCATGTTAAATAGGAGTCAGTACACACCTGCCATCATTTAAAGTGCCTCTGATTAAACCCAAATACAGTTTAGCTGTTCTAGTAGGCTTTTCCTGACATTTTCTTAGTCGCATCTTACAGCAAAAGCCATGGTCCGCAGAGAGCTTCCAAAGCATCAGAGGGATCTCGTTGTTGAAAGGTATCAGTCAGGAGAAGTGTACAAAAGAATTTCCAAGGCATTAGATATAACATGGAACACAGTGAAGACAGTCATCATCAAATGGAGAAAATATGGCGCAATAGTGATATTACCAAGCACTGGATGTCCCTCCAAAATTGATGAAAAGATGAGAAGAAAACTGGTCAGGGAGGCTGCCAAGAGGCCTACAGTAACATTAAAGGAGCTGCAGGAATTTCTGGCAGGTACTCGCTGTGTAGTACATATGACAACAATCTCCCTTATTCTTCATGTGTCTGGGCTATGGGGTAGGGTGGCAAGAAAAACATCCAAGCCCGGCTAGATTTTGCAAAAACACATTATAAGTCTCCCAAAAGCATGTGGGAAGCATGATCTGATGAAACCAAGGTTGAACTTTGGTCATAATTGGTGTAATCTAATCAAAAGGTGCTTCAACAACGTATTAGTTTAAGGGTGTGCACACTTATGCAACCGCATTATTTTAGTTTTTTATTTTTACTCCACCTTTCCTAAAAGATTTCAGTTTGTTTTTTAATTTAGTTGTACAGGTTATAGTTTACATTTAAAGGTGGAAAAAGTTCTGAAATTATTTATCTTGGTCTCATTTTTATACATCACAGAAACCTGGCAGTTTAACAGAGGCGTTTAGACTTTTGATATCCACTGTATATGAAATACACATTTCTACAGGTGACATTTTAATCACTGATTATTGATATCATCAAATGTCTCAGGAAATACCTCTTCATCTGCTTGATGTTTTTGAATTAATTATTTAAAAATAAACCACTTTGAAATGCATCACAATATGGTAGCAAACCAGTCATATGTTTTAAACTTACAGCAGTCAGTTTTTTAATTCTGCTTCCTTGAATTCAAATTTGAATTCCAATTCAATGTTATGCTTGATGTCCCTGAATGTATAGGATTAGGATTTTCCTTGGCTTTGTGTGTCTGTGTGTGTAATGTAGTGGGTGTTCTGGCTCTGTTTGTGTTGTAGAATGTACTGTAACTGCAGTGGTCCTGGGTTCTCTCTCCACTCTGAGATTGTTATGCCTTATATCAGTCGCTATGGCTCTAAGGCTCAGATCGAACACTATATTCCACAGATGACTGCTGGGAAATGCATCGGGGCCATCGCTATGACAGAACCTGGAGCCGGCAGGTGGGCTTCTGTGCAGGCATGACATTAAAGAATAAATGATATTTTTAAAGATACAAAGACACTGACTCCCAGGGTGCATCACATTTTCATGCTTGCAGAGTCAAATAGTGCATCATTTGTTCCCTGTGTCATCCTGTCACATGTTTAATTTTGTTTTCTGAAGTGACCTTCAAGGAGTGAAGACATTTGCAAAAAAAGATGGAACTGACTGGATTCTTAATGGAAGCAAGGTATGAACAATGGCTTCTGATGCAGTCAGTTAATAAAACTGTTCATGTAGCATCTATCAAACAAATTCAATGCAAGCATGAAGTGACTGATGCAAAATACAAGAAATGAAAATAGCACAAAAATAGTTTATAATAAAAAAATACAATAGAAATAAGTGGTTATGATGGTAATAAATATAAAAGCCAGACTAAGTGTATTTAATTAAAATATACAAAATTAAAATAATTTTTAATTTATTTTAATTTTTAATTTTGGAAATATTTTAATTCAAAATTAATTTAGGATTGAAATAGAATTTAAAATGCTATTCAGCTTAATGTCAATGTAATAACAGATGAAGTGGGAGTTGCAGAAACGCAATCATTTTAATTTACATTTAAAAATCTCAATATCTTATGTTGTTACAGTGGCATTTAGTGTAATGACTGAATGGGGCATCAGAAAATATTTTAATTCTACTGTGTGGAACAGCTTTAGTCTTTTATTAAATCGGTTTTAAAATGGCAGAATATAGCAAGCTGTGGGGAGTGATGTACTATAGCAAGTATTCAGAAGCCAAAAAATAAAAAAATGTAGCATGCTTGTTTTTGTTTTCCTCACAGATGCCTGATCTAATATCCATTCACATGAATAAAAGTTCAGTACTGTAGTTAATATTCAGTAGGATGTTTGTGCTTTTCTCTTCTGTATAACCAAAATTAATGGCAATGAATGCTTTTGCACTCCAAGAAAATAACACCATGTCATAAATTAGTCCACACAATTCTTACACTGTCATTCATTTTCAAATGAGAAATGGATTGAAATTTTTTTTTTTTAATAGTGTTTCTTGAGGTGCACTTATATTGATTTTTCATCAAAAACAATCATAATTTAAAAATAAATAAATTAATAAATAACTTAAATAAATAAAGAGTGATTCTTCTACCGATTAGTTGGTTAGTTATTTACAATTGTTTTACAATTTTCCATCAGGTTTTGTTAAATCACAGTCTTGTTCTTCGGTCACTTTCTCTCAGGTGTTCATCACTAACGGCTGGCTGAGTGATGTGGTGATTGTAGTTGCTGTAACTAACCGTGAAGCAAAGACAGCAGCTCATGGAATCAGTCTGTTCCTGGTTGACCAAGGCACTAAGGGCTTCCAAAAGGGCCGCAAACTGGAGAAGATCGGACTCAAAGCTCAGGTTCCCCTTAAAGCTTTCCATACAGGGCTCGCAAAATCGCTAGCCCGACGTCCCGGGGCTATTGTGTTTTCCAGTCGGGCTACCAAAATGTATCACTGCCTGCCCGACGGGCTACCTTACAGATCTCCCGCGGGTCTATTTTATTTATTGAATAAATAATGAGCGCTGCATGTTTCAAGTCAAAATGCGGCGCGGATGTCTTTATGTGAATGTATCTGAAGGGAACCGACTGTCCTCAGAAACGTGTCGTTGGTATTTTAATTTCATTTTACCTATAATTCCTGATAAAGCAGTGTTTATGAGCGCGGAGCTGCTTTGTGTACAGCTTTTCCGGGGAAACCGCAATATTTCAGCGCTCCTAAAGCGCCACCTCGTGGCAGAGAGTGAATCTGCATTTCCAAATAGCCTTTCTTACTGTTTATGGTCAGATCAATGCAAATATCAACTCATGTTTTTACGCAGCAAACACATAGAGTTGTAAATGAGAAAGAAGTTGATGTGCCTTCTAAAAATCTAAACAATTAAGACAGTAATATGTATACGTTTTAAATTAACATAATTTATATGCTTGATTGGTCCCTTTTCATAAAAACGGTCTATAGCCTGAAACGCTGTTGTATAAGATTTTTGTTTTTGTGAAAACCTGTATCTGAACTGTAAATCATGTAATTTTATGGCTCAAAACTGTATGTTACCATAGACATTGTCCAACCCCGCTCATTCTGTGTTCATTTTACTTGTGCAGCTCTTAAAATGGGTCATAAATTGCCTTAAATATATTTTTAAAAATTCTGCAGATACCCTGTAAATAGTGAAATAAAATTCCTCCCTTCATATTTGTTGATATTTGTGTATTGAAAATATTTTTGATTGACATTTAAACTCCTATCTGATTTTCTATATTTAAAAAAAATAAATAAATAAATAAAATGGTAATTTTTTTAATTCGGGCTAGTTAAATTAATTTTCGGGCTACCAAAATCTGAAGAGTACCTGCCCGAAGGGCTACCAGGGATTTTGAAATTTTGCGAGCCCTGCCATAGTTGCCAGTTTGTGTAAGAGTTTGCTTAGAATTTATCAAAACCTCTACAAATTCAATTTACATTACAGTTTAATATAGATGAATAAAAAGGTCTAGTTATAAATGTATTGGGTATCTGTCTCTGTGCAGGATACAGCTGAACTGTTCTTTGAGGATGTGCGTTTGCCCGCTGAAGCTTTGTTGGGTCAGGTCAATAAGGGATTTTACTATCTGATGAACGAGCTGCCACAGGTATAAGAGTGAGAGCACAAATCTGCTGCTCTCTTTTGAGTTTTCTTATTCTTATTCTTGATAATACTGCAACATATTGTGTGGATAGTTGTATGATATATAATGCCTTAAAAAGTAGTGTTTATAAACAACACAGTGCTGCTTTTTTAGAAGAATGTACACAACATAAATGAGTATTATTTGTATTATTGAGTTAATCTCTCCCTATTTCTAACAACCTGCTTTAGGACCCAGTCAATTCCCTCTCACATGTTGCCTCCATCTGTGAAGATCTTTTGTACATGGATTGCATTGTCATATAAGATATAAAAATATGAGGGGATTAAGAGTCTGGGAATTTGAAAAGATCTACAAATAGGCTCACACCCTGTTATAATGAACTATAATAGGAATAGGGATATATTTCAGTTTGTTTCTTTCTTTCTATGTCATTTTGCAGGAGCGCCTTCTTATAGCAGTGATGGCTCTTGCCAGCTGTGAGTTCATGTTTGAAGAGACAAGGAACTATGTGATGCAGCGGAAGGCGTTCGGCAAGACCATCGCTGACCTGCAGGTAAAATTTTATTTATTATTTTTTACTTTATTACTTAATTATTATCTTGTTATGACTGGGTGGACCAGTACAGCACAGTAAATGTGAATGGCTATAGTTTTTGATGACAGAAAACTAGCCATTTCAGAACAAGCCACAACTTGGTTTTAATAAAGTAACTTTTTATATAGTGATTGTTTTCATAGAATTGTTTAGTTATTTCTTTTTTGTCTATGTAAAATCTTTATGGTATGACCTTTTTAAAAAACCCTTTTAGTTGTATTAAGTTTCTCTGCCAGATCCTCACAATTAGTTTCCTCATTTGTTTAGTGTGCTTTTAACCTCACGTAAGGTCACGGCCACACACTCACTTTGTAATTGTATCCCTCCATCCTGCCTGCAGTTTGAGACAGACGCTCAGAGAAATTGAATAAGCTCCATTACACTGTTCATTTATACATATGGATGAGTAGAATCAGTGAGGGCTAAATCAAGTTTGCGCTAATAAAACCTCATTATCATCAGAACTATAACTGATCATCTACCGTCTTTCAGGTGGTGCAGCACAAACTGGCTGAGTTGAAGACAGAAATCTGCGTAGGTCGAGCTTTTATTGACAGCTGCCTTCAGCTCCACAGTGAGAAGAAGCTGGACTCAAGCACAGCGTCCATGGGCAAATACTGGTGAGACTTTTGATGATGAAAAGAAAAAATCACAGATTTTCGGCAGCTAGCGACGCCTGTCCAAGAAAATGTCGTGTAGTGTATTCTAGATATAATGTGATTTTGCAAACAAAACTCCATCATGCTTTACTGTTAAAATTTCATAACACAGATGCTAATTCAAATTCACAGCGTTGACCATCAGAAAGCTTCTTTGTTTGAAAGTGACTTTTGTGTGAGCTATACTTCATACATACTGTACTTAATGCATACTAAATGAAATAATGAGTCATTTAGCTGAAAAGCAAGTGGTTTAATTTATTGGTAGTTTCAAATATTGTCATCACTCTTATCGCTACTGAACACTGTAGTACTGTCAAAGGCTGATGTGTTTTGAAATTTGAATCTAACTGATCCATCATCCAGATCTCATTCCCCCGCCACATGTATTCTCATTCAAAAAGTCGTTTCTCTTAGAAATGCATCACAGTGCAACAGTAATGTCAGTTGCAGCTTCCATTTCATGCTGACTGATTGTGATAATAATGGCAAACAACAAGAGATTTTAAAAAAGCGCTACTGTTTGGATTCGTTTTATGTAAAGCTTTGCATGCCTGATGAAGTCTATAGAAAGCACCACTTTTCTTGCATCTTTTTGCACACTTAATGTTATACCAGTTTTGCGTGACAAAGACTTTTTCACTCCCTAGGGCCACAGATTTGCAGAATAGAGTTGCTACTCAGTGCCTGCAGCTTCACGGAGGATGGGGCTACATGTGGGAGTATCCGATAGCCAAGTGAGTAACAGTCACTGAGAAGTGTATGATCAGCGCTGATGGGCATTTGCACTTGTAACCAGAATACTGTAAGATATTGGTTCTGTGACAGTGACGGCATGCAGTAATTTCAAATGAATTTCTTCTAAAACAAAAGGAGAAATTTACGATGTCAGTGCTGCAGGAGCATGATTGCTATGTATTTATACAGATTTTTGTATTTTCCTTTTGCATTTCATTTCATAGCGGTGCTATCTATTTGTGTGAAAATTCACTGAAAATCACATTACTTGGAGGAGCTTGACAGCTTGTTTTTCCTTGACTGTTACTCTTGTGTCCAGCAGAGGGCGTGTTTCTCTCACACCAACACAATATCTCTCACACTCTTTAAATATAGCTAAAACTGGATTCATTTGCATTGTCATTTATAGAAGACCTTCTGTGTTTTGTGAAAGACATTTAAATATTTTTTTTTTCCCATGGAAGCTACAGTTTGATTATGGTTTCTGATTAGTCACTCTTGATAACTGCAGTCTGTTATATATTTGTATATTTTCTTGGCAGCAGATGCATCCTGTGTAGGTGTAAAATGCCTCTTTCAGAACCTCCCGGAATATTCATACATGACCAGTCTTTTAAAATCTGTAATATTGCTTAGTGCAATATAAATACAGCTTTCAGAGATCATCTCACCCCCAAACGAGATAAAAAAATCTAATAAAATACAGTATATTATATTTATTTTTAAACCAGTGTTTTGGACTATTAAGAGTCTTTTACTTTGACGACAATATGAAGCACATTTTCTCCTCAAATTCTTATTTTTGTAATGAAAGATGAGTACATTTCCGGTCTTCATTACTTTAATGTAAGACTACTTTAATTTAAAAATATATTATTTAAATTGTGAAGTATTCATAGACATTTTTAGTATCTCGTATGTGTTTCAGTAATGAGAGTGAATTTTTTTCTTAATGATAATAAGAATTTGAGGGGAAATATGAATGTCATGAAAATGTCACCATGTAAAAAAATCTTAATGGTCCTAAAAATAGGCTTCAATTAATATAATTTTGAGGTGAAATATGACTGGAAGATTCTTGAGATTCACCCAGCCAGATTTTCAATCTTGACTCATAAATAAAATGCATTAGAAACATTTTAATGATTGTCTCGTGTGCTCTCTTTCAGGGCGTTTGCAGACTCCAGAGTTCAACCCATCTACGGCGGAACCAACGAGATCATGAAAGAACTCATCTCACGCAACATCGTTAGTAAAAAATAAATGCAGGAAATATTAAAAAGATGAGGGTTTGATTTGGTGCCTCTTGTTTCTGTGGCTGGAGCTTCATTGATTGTTGATTAGAAAAAATTATCTTGTTTAATGCATACAAAATGTTCAAAACATGTGAAAGTCTGGTTATATCATTTGACGTCTGTTTGTGACTCTGCTGGATGTATGGATATTTTAAACAACATTTGTGTTTCAGGTGAACAGTTTGCACCACTAAATGCAGAGAAGTTGTAAAGTTCAGATACGTTTGTAGTGATTTGATTGTTTGATATGTGAATACCAACTTTGTATACTAATAGATCTTTATAAAGATGTTTCTAAAGATGGCTCTTAATGTTCTTTCATCTAACAATGTGATTCTCTTTTCTCCAAAGACACCTTCAGGACACTAAAACAGTTTTAATCATGCACTGTTATGATTCATGTAAACAAAGAGAGTCTGTCTAAGTGTGTGTGTAAGTTTATGTGTGCTTTATGAGTCTCTGGCTGGATGGCGTGTTCATAGTGAGTCATGGAGCGGAGGTGGGTGGTCTGTGAGAGTTAGTTGGTGGGTGTTATAAAGAGATTAAAACCAGAGTGTTCAACTCTCTCTCCATCCCGCCCTCTTTCTGTCATGGGTGTAATTATAGAGCAGTTTTCCTTTTATTCAAAGATATTCAAATATAGAGGCGCGCTATGAAAGTTCAGAGTAACTATAGATTAGACTGAGGAGAGAAAATCGTCTTTCAAAAGCAAGTTTAACGGTCGCTCACAAGATCAAAGTTATGATTCACAAATGAATCGTTCTTTTGAGCTGATATTTTAATGATTCGATCGAAGTGTTTCGAACAAAATGAGAACAAAGCACAAATACTGGAACAATAGCCAAACCAAAAACAACATTTAAGACAATTTTTCTTCCTAGTCAGTGAGAGTGAGACAATTTTATGACAACAATTTAGCAAACATTGTGATGACACCATTAAACAATTTATTTCATCAATGTATTCATTTTTGAGTGACGAGTCAAACCAACAGTTTCTAAACAAACGGATTCATTAAAGGAGTCTAGCAGTATGATATCCTCTACACTGTAAAAAATGAGAAGTTGACTTAACTTAAAATTTCAAGGCAATTTGCTGCCCAGCTTTTTTGAGTTTACTCAACTTTGGACCAAGTTGTTCAATCAACCCAAGTCACTGAGTAAAGTCTCTTTTTTTTGTTCAGCTAACACAGTTTTGTTAGTTAAAAAGACTAATGCTTTTCCAATGTGTCTCAAATTAAGTTCTGTGAACTTTTTTCACTTGTTTACAAATGACAAACATTAATGGATAGGTTAGTTTAATAAGTAGACAACATTGTATCTGTTTTTTTAAGACAACTTACAAGACTAAGATATCCAGAAAACAGACAAAAGTCGCTGAACATACTCTAGACCTAAAAAAATAAATAAGTTGAGCCGACTTTACATGTTAAAATTTTAAGTTGGCTCAACTTTTTTTTTTTTTTTTTACAGTAACCTCAAGAACGGAGACAATCAGGAAATGTTAAAAAGATGAGCCCTTTACATCACAGTACAACAAATAACTAACGATAATGATAAAACAACAACAAAAAAGTTTAAATGAAATCAGCAAACAGCAAAACGATGATCCTATAACAGTAACTGCATAATTTATTCATGCTTCAATGCATGCTGGGAACTCACAAAGCCTTAACATTTCAACAACATGAAATTCTTGGTTCAGACAACTGTGTTTGACTAGTTGGGGCAACATTTGGGGTAATTTTGTTGGTCTGACGGGTTTTTATGTAGGTTCAAGAAAATAGCATTTTTTAGTATATGAGACTCAAAAGGTTTCGTAAACTGGAAAATGTGCAGTTGCATTTTTTACAGTGTATAAAACCCTCTTCCCCAGGGTTGCCAAGTCTGTGGTTTTCATGTGGAATGTTGCTGCTTTTAAAGTGTTTCTCTGGGTTGATTTTTTTTTCACCTGTGTGTTTAAGGTTTGACATACTGCATGAATTATATTTGGATAAAATGCTTGTATTACCACTGGTATGGAGCCTTTAAGTTGTGTTTATGATTACTAGTGGTTTTCAATTTGGTTTTCAAACTGTGGTTTAACCGTGACTGTATTTAAACATGCATTTTAGGTATGGGGATTGCATTATTTAAAATTTTTGAACAGCCATTTTTGGGGTAGTTTTGCAGACCTGGCAACCCTGCGCATCCCCACAGCTTTGGAGCACTGTCATTCATCTTAGTAAGGCTCCCTGTTAGTGCACACTGTGAGGGGGTGTTTGAGTGTGTGGGTTGATTTGTAACCTGTTGATGTCTAACAGCCTGTCATGTCTTTCTGTTCTTTAATACCACAATTATTTCATTTCTGGGCGACCTGACCCAGTGCAGTCTACCGCGGCAGCTAAATTTGGGCTCTCAAGTTGCACATTCTTGTGAAGCCACTGTGTGCCTATAGGCTTGCTAATGAGGAATGGTACTAATTTTTCTAACAGCTCAGGATCTCCCGTCTGCTTATGCATGTCACTTTTTCTGTGCTAATTTTGGTGGGCATAATTTCCCCCCCAAAAGGTTTTTTGTCCATACAATAAAAGTCAACTGGGTTTAAAACAACGATAGCACTCATTGACTTTCTCTGTATGGAGAAAAAAAACAACAACCTTTGAGCCATTTTCTTTGCTCTCTTTAAAAATCATTCTTGAGCAGTTAAAAAATAAATCTCTTTAATCAGTTTATGGTTAAGTTTAGTTCATTCTCCAGAAACTGGTTACTGGCAAAACGTCTGCTTTATTACAGAGTACAACAGTCAGCTTCCTGAAGTAAAATGTCATTTTCTCCATAGGGAAATATATTTTTAACGATAACTTATAAACCTTTAAAGACAGACCTACTGTGAGTTCCAAGGTTCTTAATCAATGGTATGCTTTTTATTAAAGCCATCCATTCACATTATTATTATTTTATTATTATGTATAAAACTTAATATATTGTTCCTATATATATAATCAACAACTTTGAATAGTTTTACGTTTCTCCATGGTTTTTAATATGATTATGCTTCATGGGATTGTAGCTCTTCCCTCACTAAAGGTGTTACATACAGTGTAAGGTGTAAAAGTGTGTAATGTTGTGATTCACATTGTAACTGTTAAAGCATTATAAGCAATGAACCAAGCCGACCAAAGACATTTTCAATTGGAAAAATGAATGGAAATCAATGTCGCTGCAAGTATAAGTGGACACTAATGCATTCTTTAATGGAATTTTTTTTTTTTTAGATGTTAAATTTAATTTAATTTTCTCAGAATATGTGGCTACTTTTGAATGGCTGTCAATGGAGACACACAATAATTGTGTAGTTACAACATCTACCAGCAGGGACTAACTGGACCAAGCCAACCAGCCAAACCTTGACCCCTTGGCTCATACAGCTATGACAGGGAATTTGGACCAGTGAGTGCTTAGTCACTTTTAAAAGTGAATGAATGGCAAGTAATACAGGAAATGTTCACCAGATGTTTGTCATTAAAGTGTCATTGTCTTGCGTTTCATTTCTGTCTTAATGCTTTTTAAATCTGGTCTTTCAAACACATAGAAATGTCAGTCTGTTCTCTTCGTTTTGTGTTCAAAAAAGAGGAATTAAAACTCTTTGGCGAGTCCTCTTCTCTAATTTAAAAGGATCTGCCTCATACAGAATTTTCAAGAACTTCTTTGTGTTGTATGAAATGTGCCTTTAGTTGTGGTTGAATAGAGTGATTTAACTGAACTCCCATTAGTCACATCATCTAACGCTGCATTCAAGTCATGCTAAAATGATCGTATTTACAAGTTGAGCGCATGAGTAATAATTACCAGCAGGAAACAGGGCTTGTCAATTATTATGTCAAGAATTATGGCAGAAGCAGATTGTTATTGATCATAATACGTTGTACTTCAGAACGTTGATGATACAATATAGTTTGTAAAAAGCTTGCCAGAAAACACTCATTTAGCCTAGCTGGTTTACGAAGAAACCAAATGCTTCCCATTTCACTAGTTCACATAGTTCACTCAAAATTGTAAATACTTATTCATGTTGTTGTAGAATCATACTTTCACTTTCTTGAGAACATTACTGGGTGTGCTGCAACTCAAATGAAACTACTGTGATAAGTTTACTGCAAGTTAACATTCTTACTTATCAAGGGCCACGTTCACACTGAAGCAGAATATAGCTGTCAGACCTTTATCTGAGTATTGCGTTCGCGCACATTTCGATTATTTATGGAAGTGACAATCACATTCTGGCCCTGATGTGCGGATGGAACTGAACTGGACAACTAGTTGTCAGTCACGTTACGTAGTGCGAGAGAGTTTTGCGCTGAACAAATGCTTTTAGTGTGTGGTTTGGGTAACTTACAGGACATTGAGACTCGCACTTGTAAGTAAATGTGGTTGTAAATCCCAAACACTGACAGTGTGAACGCAGCCATCAAAGATGTCCCTGCGGAGTTATTCTAGTTAACCAAACATGTTGAGCAGAATAATGCTGCATTCCATTTAACTCATCCATCTAACTTCCTATTTGGAAGATCACAATAAATGTACTTTCTAAATTGCAAAAGAATGGTTTATGGTCAGGGGAAAGATATTGAAGTTGAAATATCCCACATCTGACTTTGTATGGAACGCAGAATACTATTCTAACTGGCAGGAGATCATAACTGGCTAAACAGTATGGACCAATCAAACACAGGTCAACCACAGTAGCTGAAATGACAAAAGGACACTTCAGGAAGTTCATATGGATTGTTTATTGACAGATAATAGTGCTACACTCTGGGGTTACTTAACAGGCTTATGGAATAGTCACATTTCTCTTCTGCATGTATACACACATTTACATGCTCTGAAACATCAGGATTTGGAAAAACCAAGCACAGGATCATGGTAGCTGCTGTGACACTGAGTCATTACAAAGGCAAAAGACAGAAGACCAAAACCCCAAAGTTTATTTACAATCTTTCTGCTGCACTTCAGTTATGCATTTATTTTTGGCGTATGTTCTGTTCGGTTTGCGCCATTTTTCTTTTAAGCTCTCACCGCTTTAGGGATAGTTCATCCAAAAATGTTTAATTTTCATAATCATTTACTTGGCTTTATCTTGTTCTAAACCTGTATGACTTTATTTCTACTGAAGAATCCAAGAGGTTGTGCAAAGAAAGTGAATGGGACAGACTCTGTCGAGCATTAAATGATATTTGAAGCGGTTGCATTCACATTGATTCACGTTCAAATGTGTTAAGAGAGCACATTCTGTCAGGTTTGCTATCAGTAATACCAAATGACATTATTTTTCTGCATCTTTCATTACTGATTCATTTGCACCAAATTGTATGTTTTGTTAGAAATAGCAGAAGGGGAAATTATCACTGAAAGTATCACTTTTATGGTATAGTATGGTTTTATTTTCCCCCCTTAATTACATTTTACAGAAAAGAAAAACACCTTGATTATGCTAAACATCTCCTTTGAGTTCCACAATAAAAATGAAGCCATACAGGTTTGGAACATCATGAGGTTGACTATAGAATGTTCATTTTGGGATGAACTATATCCCTTTAACTTTTGAGTAGATTAACTGGACATCTTAACTGGTTCTTATGGATGTACAGAAGAAAGCTTGGGTTGCATTGCTAGGCCATTCTTAAAGGATAGGTAGGTCAAATTTCATACAGTGCATATAAAGGAGCTCGTAATTGAAAACGTTCCTGCAATTGCACACAAAGGACAGGTTTTTCGGGACACCGATTCATTCAGGTTCTCCACTTAAATGGATTTCCCCCAAACAATCATCTGGTACGCTGACAATACAGACCAGGATTTGACTTTAATCTTGGTTGACCATCCCTACAGGTTGGGTTACAATCACATCATCAAGTTATCATGACAGCCTAAATTTCAAACAAAAACCAAAGAACGCAAGTTGCGTAAATCCCAGTAGCCTGATGAAGTCTCATCTGACGAACCGTGAACTGGAGGTTAAAGTGTGCCCTCATCTAGGAGTTTGTTTATCCCATCGCAGATCTTCCTCAGGTTAAGTCTGTACTGTTCAGATGGGCCGTACAGCTCGGTCAGGAAATCCACATCTGCGAAATGGTTGAAAACATGGTCGATCCGCGCGTGGGAGCGTGCTGTCAAGTGGTGCTCCACCAGCTCATGGAGATGGTCCCTACATTCCATCAGCAGCTCGGAAAGAATGCCACGGTCGAACGTGTACTCCACCTCATAAAAGCTCACCACCGTCATGGCCGCCTGGTTCATCTTCTTTTTGAAACGCTCAACGGTCTCCATCTCATCTGGACTGAATTGGTGGTTTCGGTAGAGAATGCCAATCTTCAGGGCGATCTTGATGACATCTTTGATGATCTTGTGAGCTTCCTTCTTGCTCTTGGTGTATTCACGACTGGCCTTGTAGAGCTCGTCCAGAATCTCGCTGCTGGTATCGTCTGTGAGGAGATTTGCCACGGCCATGGTGGCCATTTTACTCAAGATCTTCTTTTGGGCCTGAAGGGCCAAACTCTTGGAGTTGAAGCTCTCTTGCCCTATACAAACAAAGAAGAAAGTAAAGTTAGCCACTCCAAGAATTTTTCTCTCTCTCTCTCACACACATAAGTCAGTTTGAATGTCAACAATGTTCAGTTTTCTACAGAACATTTTTCTGTAAATGGATTGCAGCGTTTTGAGTAACCAGGTCAAGGGCGGTCTAACAGACATCTCTGTCAATATAATACCATGCTGAAAGGCTTAAAATATAAAAATTCCATCTTTCAACATGTTTTGCTCAAAGAAGTGCAGATATTTTTCTGAACCTTTATTATTGTGGAAACCTCTATTCAGTTGTTGTTCTTGCATTTTTAAAAGACTGATACATTCCTTTGATGTTGAATTCTGTATGTCCACTCTTTTAATTTCGAATCTGAATGAAATGATGGAAGAGATGTTTTTGATTGATTTATCATTGATATATTTATTTAATTTGTGCTGATTTACTACACAAAAGGATGGAGAAAGGAGATGGAAAAATAAGAGTGCTTAGTGACATCAGCACATAAAGGAAAATAATTTCAGTCTGAACAAGTTATAAAAAATAATTAGAAAAGGTATAGAGCATCACTGGCCAATGCAACTGATTCTATGTAACACAATGACGTTTATAGTCTTTTTAAGAGGGACTTTATTGAGCCACTGTAGGTGTGTCATAACCGTATTGTGTGCAAATGGATGGCAGCAAAGCTGTTGATTTACTAATGATTTATACAGTGTCTAATGGACTGTGATAATATTAGTACAAGCTCCCTGGTCAGACTAGAGAGCTGTTTGCTCTCTCTGTTTGTGGGTACCGCACAGTCACAGTGTGTCAGAGTTCCTCTGGGTGTGTGAGATTCTCAGCGTGTTCATTCTGCTGAGGTGTGTTGTCTGTCTGATCTGGTGTTGTAGAGGTGAAAACTGTACGTTCAATAACTCAATAATAAGATTTGGGCCAAAAATAGGAGAATGAAAAGAAAAAAAAAAAACTGGATTGCATTCAGGGAAGGCTGAGGGTTTATGAATCTCATGCGGGATTCCGTGACTTGAGAAAAAGATTGATGATGGTCTAGTTTTGGCAAGTTTTTCTCTCTCTTTCTCAACTCTGGAAACAACTAATATGAATATGTATACCAGTGTTTCCAGATTTTTGTCACCTTTCACCATACACAATATGTGACCCTGAACCACAAAACCAGTCTTAAGTGTAAATTTGTATTTATTTTTGAAATTGAGATTTATACATATTATACATTTATACATACTGAATAAATAAGCTTTCTATTGATGTATGGTTTGTTAGGATCGGACAATATTTGGCCAAGATACAACTATTTGAAAATCTGGAATCTGAGGGTGCAAAAAAATCAAAATATTGAGAAAATCGCCTTTAAAGTTGTCCAAATTAAGTTATTAGCAAAAGTTTTTATACATTTACGGTAAGAAATTTACAAAATATCTTCATGGAACATGATCTTTACTTAATATCCTAATGATTTTTGACATAAAAGAAAAATTTATAATTTTGACCCATACAGTGTATTTTTGGCTATTGCTACAAATATACCCCAGCGACTTGAGACTGGTTTTGTGGTTCAGGGTCACATATATGTATTTTAATCTATGAAATTTAAACTGTAACAGCATTATTTATTTGAAAAAAAGTTTTTATACTTAAATATCTTTTAATATTGTATATTGAAATACAATTTATTACAAAACAATTGTGTTTTGTACAATTTTAAGTAGGTTTAAAACAGTTCTTGCTTCATTTTGTTTCAGACGTCACTGAAATTCAGTATGTTGGTTCAATAGTCGCTCTGACAGAATCAGTGAGTTCATTTAATTAATTATATTTTCTGACTGATTCAAATCATTTTATTAAAAGAACCAGCTCATATGAATCATTTGTTGGTGAATCAGACTACACTGTTCAGGTTGTGTTACTTTTTGCATGCAGCCCCTAAGGACAGCTCAATAAAAAGATGTGTTTTATTGCCATTAAATAGTCCTTTTTTTATTTATTTGCATACAGCTCAGACTACAAGCTAAAAACTCTGATATATTTCTCTCCGTGGCATTGTAGATCCAGCAGAGATGAAGAGCAGCGCAGGAAACACTTGTGTACTGTACATTCATTTCTGTGGAAGTACACACTCAAGTGCCTCACAGAAGTATGTTTCAAGAGCACTCATGTTAGCATGCTGCAGAAATTCTTTCTGTCAAACCATATTTCTCTTTTTGCACATGTTTGTATTGTATTTTGCATCATCTATAAAAGTCTTCACAAAAATCTTCACTCTTAAAAATAAAGGTGCTTCACGATGCCATAGAATAACCTTTTTGTCTAAATGCTTCCATAAAGAACCTTTAACATCTGAAGAACCTTTCTGTTTCACAAAAGGTTCTTTGTGGCGAAAGAAGGTTCTTCAGATTATAAAAAGGCAAGAAAGAGACGGTTCTTTAAAGAAAGTTGACTGAATGGTTCTTTGTGGAACCAAAAATGGTTCTTCTATGCCGTCGCTGTGTGTTTAAATGAGTTTTTAAATCAACCAGGATGTATGTTTTGATGTATGTTATTTAAAAAAGAAACTGTTTGTATGTTATTAGTTTAGTCAGACTTTGTTTTAGACCCCATTTTATGAGTGATCAATGCAGAAACCCAAATATTCCCAAAGAGATCGCTGCCTTAGAAGGTAGCTTCCGATGTAGGCAGTAGACAACAAGGCAGCTCTCTAATTGGGAACAGAGCTATGGTGACTGTATACGTCCATCATAATGTGTAATATCTCAGGGTTTTGTGAGATGAGTGTGTGGGTTTATCTTGAGCTGAGCTGATGATATGGCACAGGGGTTTTGTTTTGTCGTGTTTATCTGTAGGAGGCGTGGGCAATCTGAGAGCAAATTTTATTTAGATACCTCCTAGTTCAAATTACACACTACAGACGTGATTAACATTACACAAACAAATGCAGGAAATCTGTTCTTTTCTGGACTCCTCTGCAGAGAGCTGTCACTCTCGTTTACTGCCTCACACAAATCACTGTTATATGTCAGCGGGGTGGTCTGGAAAATACGTCATTTGAGAATGCCACTGAATGCCACAGAATGGCACGTGAATGCCACACAAACGCCCGACGCAGGCTCCAGTCTCTTTTATTTCATGTAAAGAGAGCCAGAGTGAAGTTGACCTCTATGCACATACATCCAGCTGCCAGGTGAGATGGTGCGACCTCGATCTGACCGAGGCATGACCTTTAGCTAGTGTCTCTGACAGGAATGATGATGTTCACTCTGAATGACAAACTGGTTCATGCAATTACTGCTCTTGTAGCTCAGCTGGTAGTGCATGACACTAGCTGCACTGAGGTCATGGGTTTGACTCTCTAGTGTGCTTTTAAAAAGAGTGTTTATTACAGTTAATAATAGAATTTAAAGGAATATAATTAAGTGCAAACTAAATGTTGAGTCGTTTACAATTATATAAAAATGTATTATAGTTTAATTTTATATTAAATAGTTTAAATGCTTATATTAAATAAAACTGGTTGAAATACGAGTGATTTTTTAATCCACTTACTGTAAGTAGAACTTAAGTACATCTCTATACATAATTTCATAATTGCTTACAATACTTTTGAAATATGGTTTTCATTTACATTTATGGTAAACTAAAATATACTTTAATGTGATTTCTGTTGAAACTTGTACTCTATGTCATGTGTTTATATATTTTTGTAATTACGCATTTATTACCATTTAGTACATTTAAACATAATATCAAATAACAGACTACAGTTAAAATTACAATCATGTATTTGAGGTGCTTTTGTCAACACATCAAAATAAATGTACTTTAAAGAACAACAAAAGGTTATTAAAATAATTAAATAATAATATAATGTAGAATAATAATATAATAAAATAATACAATGTACTTTGAAATAAAACGTTTAGTTTGACATTATTACAGCATTATATAACTGCACATTTTAAAAGTGTATTAAAGTTCGTTAAGAAACGCAAAAGTGTAGTTACTTTAAAACTGAAAAGAAAACAATGTAAAAAAAATTGTGAAGAAAAAAATAAATGCACTACAAGTGCACTTTCATTACAATTAAGTGCCATTTTATTTTTAAGGGTCTGGAAAAATGTATATAATAATTAGAGTGACAATATAAAAGCAGACTATAACAAGCAGTGCTGTTTTGTGAAAAAAAGTGGTAAATTAAAAATTCATGTTGCTACTCTGGCATTTGTGTTTCCAGTGAAGAGATCTTGGTTGGCATTTCATGTTGGCATCACTTAAAGGGTTTATATTGTAAAAAAAAAAAAAAAATTCATTTTGAAACAAAAGGGTAAGATGCACTAGGTCAACAAACTCTAATACATTGTCCTAACCAGGCGTGACACAATACATTTTCAGAGACAAGTAATTTATATTTCCACACTGAAAGCAGAAATGGTTTGTGACCTGAAGCACAGCTGATCAGAGCATATTTGATGTTTAATACACAACTGAATGGAGCAGGCTTTTGGACAAATTAGATTTCTCTTTGGACAAGGCTACCAAATGCACCAGAAATAGAAAGCAGACCAAATGTTGTGTTGCTTCAACTTACATGGAAGGGATTGCATGTATTGCTTAGCTTAATCACATCACACCTGGTCATGATATGGTGTAACATTCCATACAATGCGAAGCTTTCCCCCCAGTTCATTTATTAAAACTAAACTGCATTGGCTTGTTCAGAAATCAACATTCCCGTGGCATCACAACCATGAGCTTTTGAACATATGGCTGCACATGCTTACATATCTATGCTTATTAAGTGTTCAACAACTTCATAAGTGGAGGTCATTTCCATACTGTAGCCTATAGAAGTCTTAAAGGTACAGTAGCATATTTTTACACTGTGTCTAGATCTGGTGTTGCCACGGTATAAGGATCAGAGAGAAGGTGGAAAAAGTTCTTGAAAAACTAAATTAATGACCAAACAATGTATTAGGATCTATTATGAAAAGCTTTAGCATGCCATCTGTCTGTATAATCATTAATGTACTATTACTACTATTTTTTTTTGGTCAGGGCTATAGTTTATGATATCAGATTCAGAATGGAAATTGTAAAGAATTTATCGATTATTGTCCTAATTCTAATTCCACTTCACAATTCCGCAATACCATATATTTTGTTTATATGTATTATAAATAAAATACTGTACTATACAAAAAAATAATAATAATGTTTTGGTGATATGCTTTACTACAAAACTAATTTGCTAATTATTGTATACCTTTAACCACATATTGTCCTATTATTCAGTAATTTAAATACTTAAAATATAACAAACCTTAAGTATGTACAACATAATTACGTTTATTTTCAAATAAGTAATCGGCTTGTGGTTTGAGTCAAATATTAATGGCACAGCCATTTCATACTGATTTTGTTTGTGACTCATATGTGAGTTGTTTAAATGATTCATTAAAAGAACCAGCATGTAAATCATTGGTTTGTAATTTAAACTACAATGAAGGCATTGTGTTGCAAACCGGCAGCACAAAACATGTTTTGTCTTTCTACATTTTCCACTGTATTATTTTGTGGCTCCAGAATATTTTCCAAAGCCAATTTTTAAACTCTTAAGAATTTGCTCTGACACCCCTGGCAGTTGGTTTTGCAGTGCACAGGCGTTTGACTGTTTCTGCATCTGTGTCAGCGCTGTCGTTTGTTGTTGATGTGAATCGAGGCTTTGTTTAGCATCTCTCTCTCTGTGATGATGTAAAGTCGGTGAGTGACAGACACGACCTGTGGCATCAACACACACCAGACCAACCTGACACTGACCCGGCTACACAGCGTTTCTGCTCTTTTGGGACATAAAACTGTCAGGGCTTAAGAGGGTCATGCAGGTGAAAAAAAAAGAAGAAGAAAAAAAAAAACTGCTGTCTGAAAGTGTGCAAGAGGAGTTCACTAATAATGAATTTCAGCCAGTCACTGACAGTGTTTATCTGCATGAACTGTCTGCGTTGTTTTAGCACAAATTCACTGAAGCAATTATGCAAATCAGGTAAAGGCATAAACAATTCCAAATAAATGTGTGCTGAAGATAATTAGCATGGTGCATGTTCTCCGTTTCACAGGCTAAATTGGAGAGGATGCTGCCAACTATCAAGATATGGCATATGACACTCTTCTCCATTATGTACTGAATAACAACCTTTGAATTATTGACCACGCTATAATGTACACAAAATGTTCACCATTTGCATTCCGTTGACAATGCAAAATTAATTGCACCATAAAATATTGCTGACTTGTGAAAAGCGAGAAAATGTACTTACTGTAATTACAAAGTATGATTTGTGCATAAAAAAGTAAGCATAAATCTGCACCCATAAAAACCTCTCAGTGAGGCACAACCAGGGATGCAGTGTAACTGTAACTCGCTGATTAACTACCATAGTAAAATGCAATGTTTGAGAAACTGACCCAAAACTGTAGTAACATGGTCACACCACCGTTGTTTGAACCACAATGGTTCAACAATAAAAAATAGTGTGGTGGCGTTAAAATAGTCATTGTGTCAGGCCCCTTCTCTGATGAAGGCCCTTGGAAATAATCACAGGTTAAGAGCTGTAGTTCTAAACATGTGTATGAAGCTGTTAGCACTTGTTTGTTTGAATTATGGTTTTGGGCAATGCCGAATTTTTGAATTATGTTGGTAAGGATCTTGTGATTATATTTGATTAATGATGTTTTGGGAAACACACTGCTGATCGTATGAAAAAGCACAAATGATGCATCACTGTAGAAACTAACTAGCTTGTTACAACTCTAAACCACAGTAAAACCTAAACCATAGTTTATAGCTCATAATTCTGACTTAATAACATGCAATTGTTAGTTATGAAGTCTGAATTGGGAGATATAAACCCGCAACTGAACAACTTTTTTTTCCCTCAGAACTGGACTTTATAGTGAGTTTATTATCTTGCAATTCTGACTTTATAACTTGAAACTGTGAAGTTACATCATGCAATTTTGAGAAAAAAGTTAGAATTACAAGATGTGAACTCAGAGTTGCAAGAAAATTCTTTTAGAATTGTGAGTTTATATCCCATAATTCTGACTTCATAACTCACAATACTGACTTTATAACTCGCAATTGCGAGATGTAAACTTGCGATTATGAGAAAAAAAGTCAGGATTGTGAGATAATTGCCATTACTTAAAAAACAAAACAAAACAAAACAACAACAACAACAAAAAAAAAAAAAAATATATATATATATATATATTTATTCAGTGGTGGAAATGGGCTTCCATACACTGTAAAAAAAAAAAAGTTGAGCCAACTTAAAATTTTAAGGCAACCAGCTTCAGCAGTTTTTTGAGTTTTCTCAACTTGTCGTTTTAAGTTTATACAACAAAAATTTGAGAATCTTCCACAAAAATAAGTTGAGCAAACTCAAAAATCTGCTGAAGCTGGTAAAACAATTTTTTTTTTAAGTTCGCTCAACTTTTTTTTTCTTTTTTTTTTTACAGTGTAGTTAACAGCATTCTCCACAACATAATTTGTTGTAAAACTTCTGCTGTAATGAATATGGCTGCTGACAAGCTAAAATATATAAATTAAGTCCACATGTGGTAGTAATACGAAACTATGCAGTTCCAATCACAAAAGTTTGCAATGCCGTATGCAAATGTTCGTTTGAACTATAGTTTTGTGAAATGGCAAATCATTGAACTACGTTGGCGATGATGGAACATGCGACCATTGGCTAACAACGCTTATGAACCCCTGGATTTTGAGTGAGTAGTGAAAAATGCAGAAATAATCCATTAAAAAGTGGAACAGTGTTTAGTGATTTATACCCTTAAAAGGGAACACACAAGAGATGCGGATATTTAGAACTTAATTAAATGGCAGTAGTTCAAATTCTGTTTACTATGTTCCAAAACACAGGTACCGGCCGCCTGGGATTTTCCAGGAGATAAAGATATTATCTCTCAACAAGTGGCCTATGTATTTTTCTGTCATAATATTGTGCCGGTTTTCTGCTAACCTTATCTGGTGTTTGGAAGAACGAGGAATGCTCTTGCAGCCTACATGACTTCCACACACTCACCAAGCAAAACCCACATATGACTGATTTGTTTACATCCGACCATTTAAAACTAATCCTCAGACTCTCTGTCCCTGTCTTATTCTCCTCCGACCACACCACATTGTTTTCTTCTGTCCTCTCCAGACTGTGTTTATTGTGTTCAAGCTGTTGTTTTGGTGTGCAGAGATCAGATGTGCTGTGTGTCTGATTTCAACTAAAGCATATGTAAAGTACTTGGTTATAATTTTACCATTCAAATTTACCACAAATGCTTGCCAGTACATTCAGCAGTACACTGTAACAATATTTAAAAATACTGAATTATGAAATGTCATATGAAATAACTTACATGGGTCAAAATGGCACTTTAAAGTTCAGCTAATTGAATTGAATTTTAAACTATAATACATTTTCAATTGCTTTTGTGTCCAAAACATTAGATTCAGTTCGCATTTAAGTATATTCTTTTAAATTATATAAATTCCATAATATGTACTGTAAGTGTAATATATGTAATATTATGTAAGTGTACTTCATTTTCAACATCATACCTGTCTCATACCTTCGTTTTGAACTATAGCTAATTTTATCACTTTGTTTTATCATTTCCAAAATTTGTTTTTATGAAATGTTTGAAAAGTGTCAGCCAATGGATCTTTTGTGTGTTCATGTGTTTGCATATTGACCTTTTAAACGACCATCTGTAGGAAAATGAGATGGACTGGTTTTAAATATAGGACACACCTTGCTTTGTATGATAGACAGGTTTATGTCTCACAAAGATATTTATATCTTTCTGAAATATATACAGCACTTGAGCCAAACGACTAAACAAACTCCTAGACAAAAAGAAATAACATTATATTTTTATTTTCCCCTCAAGATTTTCCGCTCTGTGCCATGTCAAATACTTTCATGAAGGGTATCCCAGTCCTAGTGGGAGATTTTATTTCTCATAAGACGCTCTTACAAAGGTCAGGAAACTTACTGAACATTTCAGCTGTTTCATTGAAGTATCAACTCTTTCATTGCAGAGTTTGATTTGGTAGCTTGGTAGTCCGAACCTGGCTTGCTTAGAGTGTTTTGTGGCCTTAAAAACTATAAGTTTACCCCAAAATACTATGGTATCTATCTGATAGTAATACAACGTCACTTTGATATATACCATGGTGCATCATATTGTATTTACATGTTACTTCAAGGAATCCCTTGTGAAAAAGAAGTGTGCTTAACTGTTTTGAATGTGCACTTGTAGTATATTCTTTAAATAGTTGCAGATAATATAATATTAATGAAATAAAAGGCCACTTCAGTGTAATTAAAGAGCCTGGCCATTTGTCTACTTACATCATTTCCTGTTTTTGGCCCAAGTGTTTTTGTACAGTTCACACTTAAGTAAATTCTTTTAAATAATTTTAATTCCATAATAAGTACTCTTTTAAGTGTACTTATTATTTACATGGAAATAACAAACCTGTCCCATACCGGTCCAAAAACATTGCAATATTGTGGTACCATGTCAAAAACCCTAATACCACCATGGTACATTTTTTTGTTTACTTTTTTGTGTCATATCTGCAGTGGGTACGAGTTAATCTGGATAATAATGACTGCTGTGTTTCTCAGTGGGCGAGCAATGAGCCTGGGGTGTTCCACTACCCATAATCCTCCTGTCATACCAGTCATTTATGATGGCGATACAGAGAGAGAACTGCTAATGACTCCTGTGGTGTCACAACATCACACTAAAATTCACCTGACAAGCTCGCAGCTCCAGATTTGTGGTACATGTGGCCGCAGGGGGAATGAGTGTGTGTGTATGTGTGTGTGTGTGTGTGTGATTGACACAAGCTTGTCACAGTGTGTGTGCGCGCCACAAATAGACATTATCAGGGGTTATTTTTGGTCCTCCAGCATTGTGTGTGTGTGTGTGTGTGTGTGTGAGTGAGTGGGTGGGTGTGTTTGTGTCTCTGGGGGGCTTGCTCTTGAGTCACTGTAAATTTAATCAGCAGTTTAAATAACTGACTGATGAAACATGCAAAAGAAAACATAAAATATCATATTGTAAATATAATTGAGTTAACCTTACTGGTTTTATTAGAAAACAAATCTATCATGGTAGTATGTGTGTGTACAGGTTTAGTTATATTTGTGAGGACCTATTATTTTTGAAAATGACTTTAAATATATCATGCAGCATGTCAAAAACAGACTTCTAAAGTGTTGCACATTATATGAAAGGCTCATAAATCAGTTATGCTTTCAAGGGATAGTTCACCCGAAAATGAATATCCTGTCATTCCAAACTACTATTATGTTTTCTTCTGTGAAACATAAAAAGATAATTTAAGAAATATCTTTAGCTTTTTTTCTCCATACAATGGTATTCAATCAAACCAGGTGTCACTATACGTTACGGGAGCAATATCCCAAATCCTTCTCCTTGTGGGGACATTTTTTGGCCCATTAGGAAACAAGCTTATAATGTGTGTTTTTTTTTCTTTTTTCTTTGTTTTTTTTTTTTGAAAATCTAAAAATGCAGAAAGTTTTGTGTGAGAAATTTAGGGGTAGGGTTGGTAAGGGGGTAGAAAATACAGTTTGTACAGCATAAAAACCGTTATGTCTATGGTTTTTTTTCAGTTTTATTTTAGCAATTTTTAGCACACAAAATAACTTGGCACCTAACTGAAACAAGTTTTATTTTAACTTTGTTTTATTTTCAGCTTTATTTTTTAATAGTTTTTGTCTTATAGTTAACAATACTTATTATCCCAAAACTGGGATATATGAGTTATATGTTAGGGGTAGAGACATTGGTAGGCTATATGTAAGTATATATAACATATATGGCATGTCTGCAGCTAGATACATTTGTGTGTATGTTTATCTTTGATGTCTGTACAGCTGTAGCTCTTTTTCAATAGGTGGAAAATTCTAAAAACAAATGTAGGTAAAAAAAAGAATGAAGTTTGTTTATCTTGGCCTTAAGGCAGAAAAACCCAAGGATTTAATCATTAGTGAACTTCCCTGTTCATCCAGCTGGCTTTGTGTTTACCCACGAGACCAAACACAAATACTCTAATGTCAGAGTAGGTTGGTTTAAACAAAACCTTTTTGGACAACATGGCAGCATTGGATGAGTGTGTGTTTAATGCAAGGATTTTTTTTTTTTTTTTTTCTGGTGAGGTTACAGTATTTATAAAAGCAATAGAAGTCTTTGCAGTGTCCCCATTTAGATAGTTAAGTAAATGTGTGTGTTTGTGCAGAGGGAGGGGATTTTCATCAGATGCCACATCTTGCTGTGTTTAATTTAATCTTGGTGTGGAAAGTATCGTCTGCCAGTGATTAAGTTTATTACAGTTTACATTTGCAAGCGTTTATATCCTCACCCACACTACCCGCAATTCAGTTATAAATTCACAATTCATTTATAAATAAGCATTTAAATATACTTAACATGATGTTTTACAGCTTCTGACACACTTAAAATTGGAATAAACAGTTCAACTCAAAAATGACTGACATCATTTGCTCAAATGTGAATGAGATAACTTGTTGCTTGCGACGAACAAAACAGATATATTCACTTCAAAGAAAAAAGTATGTTTTATCATTCTTGATTTTTCACAACTTGTACTTTTCCTGAGTGAGCAGGATTGAACTGCAGCACTAATAATGTCTCATGAAGACCAACAGCCAGGATGTTTGTTAAATGATAAAATATATCTTCCCCAAACCCTATCATAAACCCCCAGAAAACTTGTAATATAAGGAATATTTTGCATGGTACCACTCTTTTTTTTTTGTAAAGCTTGATGCTAGTCGCTAACCCACTAACATATGAATGAGCGCGAGCATCTTTTTCTTTTTTTTTATTATTATAAAAACTAAAAAACAAAAACAAAACATACATATATACACATACACAATAAATGAAACTTATTTTTAATTTTTAGGTACAATCAACTTATGTATGTCATTTCAACTTAAATTACATTAAACCGACTTATAAAATAAATGGGTTGAATCTTGTATAACTTGCGGTATTTAAGAAAGTTGTAAATTGTTAAAATTATTTTGATGAGTTAAAGTAATGTAAAAACATATGTTGTCCTGAATTATTGATCCATTTTTTTTATAGTAAAGTTTGAAAAAACACTACAAGTGCACAAATAAATATGCAAGGGAATATTCTGCAAAATGTCTCCTTTTTTTGTGTTCCATAAAGACTGCAATGACATGAGGATATGTGACAGAATTTAAATTTTCGGATGAACTATTCCTGTAATTTTCTTGTTTCTTGGACCATAACACAACAGAGGCCAAAAATGCAATTTTGAAATGTCTGAGACTGACACAATGACTGCACCGTTGTATTGTTTGATTCCAGGTCTGTGATCAGAGAGATCCGGCGGGATCTGACAGAGGTGTGTCGTGGAGTTCAGTTCTGGTCCACTCTGATCAGAGGAAGACCGTTCATGTTCTGATTGGATGCAGCAGTTGGAAAGAACTTGTCACATATCATCACTATATACTGTGCAGACTTTTTTACATTTGCCTTTTTCACATTTCATGTGTTTACAGATCAGCAAAATGAAACAATGAATGGTTTAGTCAGTTTAACGCAACAAGCAACGACACACACACACACACACACACACACACACACACACACACACACACACACACACACACACACACACACTCAGTCTCCTGCTTGGTTGTGTGTGTTTGTGTATGTGTGTTCATTCTCAGCCATCATTTATTGTCATGCATCATACTTCCCGATAGTTCTCATTTATATAATTATATTCATCTCTAACCATATCAAAATGTCCATACCAAAGTTCATGCTGCTAAATCACTAAATGTGCCTGATGTTTATTGCCCATACTAAACAATCAAGTGACAGAGAAAAATAGAATAGACACAGTTTTCCACGGTTGGAATATGAGTCCTTATAAGGCATTAAAGAGAAGGATATTATTAGCTGTGTTTTCTAATTCAAGCATTACTATTAATATTGTTCAAATGCAGGGACCTTACTGTAAGTATGAATGAGATACAAAGTTCATAAATGATGCCTCATGTTGTGCAGACTTATTTTGATTGCTTTTATGAATAGATGGATGATAAAACAGGCAAAAAAGATCCCTTAGACTTACACTGATGGGGGGGATATGTGTCGTATCTAGACCTTACAATATCACTGACTCTCAAATTTTTCAAGCCAAGAACCAACTTTGATTGTTTGATTAAATCTATAGATGTCACAGTTTTATGCTTTCTTTTTAATACAAGAGTGAAATAGTTTCTGAACCGCTGTCATATAGACTCAGAGGTGGGCTCTTTTGATTTGTTTTTAACATGTATTTAATTATAATTTTACCTGTAGTGTTAATTGATATTACATTTAAAGTTATTATATTACAAATGTACTGAATTGTAATACAATATATTCAAATTCTTGACATACAGGTTTCAATAGAAATGACATTAAAGTCTATTTATACAAATTTACAATTTAAACACATTTCAAAGACGATAGAATAATTATGATATTACATATAGAAATTTACTTTAGTTTTCTTTAAGTGGGTCAAAAGAGCACTTGAAAGTTCAATTGAATTTAATATAAATTTCAATTATCATACATTTTTATTTAATTGTAAATAGCATGCAATAAAGTGTTTGAAAACATCGCATTCAGTTCAAACTTCAGTATATTTCTTTAAATTATATATCCTTTGTAAAAGTATGCTAAAGTATCCTTCTTTTTCACAAGGGAAAGCAACATCGCCAGTATCTTTTTTTAGTCTCTCAATACATTTCTCTCTGTATCTGTTTTTCACACACTGTCTGTTGCATAAGATGCAGCACAGATATATTAAAGTGTGATTTCTTCAGTTCTATTTTTTCCTTGCTGTGTGTGTGTGTGAATGTGTGAAGCTGTCAGCTGAGATTTTTTTCAAACACTAAAGAATTAATTAAAAAGGTGTTGAAAACACATGGCTCTCCTCTCACACCCCTCCACACGCGTTTCTCTAGAACTCAGATATCTCGTCTATAACACAAAAACAAATATGTCATTTTACATAAACAAATAATGTTGAGTGTGTGCGTGGTGATTTGTTTGGAGGTGAATATATTATAAACACGAATGTAGAATGTAGGGGTCAGAAATGAAGAGGACACACATATGTCCCATAAGACCCATGGGGTCACTACTTGGCATTCTGGGTGATGGAATCTGTTTTTCCATTAACAAGATTGAGAGAGACAAAGATATAAATATAATGCACAAGAGCTCATAATTCAATGGGGAAATATCAAAATCTTAATAACTATTTTCCAAGCCCATATTTCAATAAAATATTTCTAAAATAAGCAATAAAATCTGCCATGAATAAGTGTTGTTTTCTTTTTACATTTAGATATCACTTAAAAACACTCAATTTCAGGTCAGTCCAAGAAATAGAGAGCTGCAGAGCAGAAGCTGAGCTCAAGTTTTAACCAACCAGTCACATTATTGCTATTTCTATGGTATACGAACTGCCATAAAAAAACAAGTGATGACTTTGACTTTGAATATTTGTTGTCATACACTGAATTTCTTCAATAATTCCAATTACCAGTTAAACCAAGAAACATTGCTATTGTTCTCAACGCAATTCCAAAAAGTATAATATTGCTTTTAAGAAACTCTAGTTCAGTGGAAATCAGCATTGATGATTTTTGTGGAAATATTTATATTGGTAATGTTGATGTTTTAAAACATCAATGCAGCAATAAGGTTATATGCAATGCTCTTTGTTTTCTCTATTTCCCTGCAGCAATATTTTTGGCCTTGCATGGAAGCATGGAAAATGTAAAACAAATGTATCAGTAAAAAAATAAAATAAAATAAAAAAATTAGAGAAGCGTCCTACAAAATACTACTAGAATTTATCCAGTTGTTGTTTTGGAAGGATTTAAGCTGAATATTTCATATATTTGTTAAATATACATACAGTATATTTGTTTTATCCTTGCATTTACTCAAGATTATAGAAACCCATATTAGCAGAAAACGTGGGTGTATGATAGATATTTGTGTATTTCGTTTATTTATTTTGTTGTTTTTTCAGAATGACATTTGTGAAGTAAAGAACAATATATTTTATAACTATTAATTAATTTCTTAGGAAAATACAATATACTGTGAAGTGGGCACTTCACATTTTATAAATGAGACTAAATTATACATAAACCTTATGGAACTAAATAAAAAAACGATAAAAGCAATGAATTTTATATCTATTTTATTTTACTTTATTTTTATCAAAATAAAAATAAAAATAGAAACTTCATTAAAATCTTTGTTGTGTAAGTATGAATTGTTCTTTCTGAATTGGAATTGTTGTTCTAGGAGGAGGAACCTCTGGTTATGTATTTTCTCATATAAACAGTGGCAGTTCTTTACGGTAAGCTACATCAGGTCCTTTCCTGGTATCCTCATACAGATATAAAAAAGTAATCAGGTTTTATTTTCTAGCTGGTCATGAGTTACAAGCAGCCATAGCTGAATATTTAAAATATTTATTCACATTGCTGCCTGCCTGCTGGACTTCAGTTATAAGTGTACAGGAGTAAACACGTTCTCATTCATTTATACACACCAAGTTATTGTTTGGATGATTGACAGCAGAACAACATCTCTTTATAAATCTCATACACTCATAATCTAATAAACACTAATAAAGATGTGTTCAGAAGACATGAAAGCTCTCTGTTGCTTCTGAAAACAGATTTGTACTAAGGGAATTCCTGTTTCTGAGGAAGAGAAGACTCATCTTTACTTTGCTATCTCAAACCGAATGTTGCCATAGGCTACCTCTCTCCTTCCCACTCGTTTTGCTCTCTTTGTCTCTCTCGATTTCTCTTTCCCTCTTCTGTCTTCCTCTGAGGAGAACACTCTGATTTCTGAAAGCTTCTCCAGTGAGGTCCCTGAGGGACAGACTCGACATGAAAACGGCTTCTTCTGCTCTTATATCTCTCCTACTCTGAACCAGCAGCCATCGAGATATAAATGCTAAATGACAAAAACAGACAGCGAGTGATGATCTGACTTCTGGAGCTGGAATCCTGTGTAGAATATGAGAGTTATAATTTGGAAGTCAGATGGCATTTGCAAGGAAACACAGTAGCTGCGCTTACAGGGAGCAAAAGAATACTGTGCAAGTTCAATTGACTTACAAATACTACTGGTTGGGTTATAAAGGCTATATATAACCCAACTCCGACTTCTTCCTTCATTCTCTCGAACTTTGCTGCAGGGTGAAATTAATGTTTTTATGGTTTCTCATTCTTTGTGTAAAATAAGGGGGTTACAATGCTGTTTCATGCACTCAGAGTTGTTTACACTGTTAAAGAGTTGGATTCTAAGTTTCAAAAACTATTTGGAAGTATGACGGAGTATTTCTGTGCCAAAAATCTTCCTTCTGGGTTTCTTACAAGTTTTGGAAAGTTTTTTTCAATCATGGCTCTTCCTGACGTAATGAAGGGTGGAACTCCTTATATGGGCATTTCCCGCGCACGCATCGACCGGAGCGAGAGAAAGAGCGCCCATCAACTTGCTTCATCTGGCAGCCTGCACGGGACTCTCTCGGGAAGAATGTCTCTAAAGAAGTGTGTTTTTGATTGTAAGGGAAAGATAACCTTGTTCTGCTTCCAAAAAACCAGCGTTACGTGAACAATGGATGCAGCTTATTTTTCCGTGGCAGCAACAGAGTTTTGCAAGTGTGTTTGTTGACGAACGTTTTATAAGCAATGCCCAGTTCGACGCTGGATTTGCACGTTTCACGTTTGATACTGAAAGATGGAGCGGTCCCAGCTAGAAAAGATCCCGGTCATGATTCAGAACTGCAGACGGTAAGTGAAACTGCATCAAATGTCTGTGTTTTGTTGGCGATCGGCACTTAAGTGCTCGTCACTCTTTAGCTCCGCCCACGACACGCCTCCAGGAGCTCGGCTGTATGAGAGAATCGTAAAGCTGTATCTTTCTTTTATAAATATGATAAAATTAAAGACTTTTTGGAGATATGAAGGATGCAGTACTACTCTATACTCAAGATTAACATGAGATTAGGTGAAACTGTGTGTGTTATGCCCCCTTTAAATATGCTTTAGACATGTAAAACATCCACATTTCACATCATTATTGGGCGCTTTAATGATATAGGCTAATTATGAATATGTTACGCCATTATTATGTAAAAGAACTAGTGAATTGAACCAGTTCATTGAAACGAACTGTCTAAAACATATAGTAGAAACTTAATTTCCTGTAAAGCTGCTTTGCAACGATTGTATCGTAAAAAGCGCTATACAAATAAACTTGAATTGAATTGAATTAAAACAACCAGTTCTCAGAAAAGAATCGCATTTCCACGTTTGCCTGAAGCTCTGCATTACATGTAATAATTGTTGATTTTAAATAAAGACAGAGCTCTCTTCTGTCGGAATGCAACGAACTTGCGTCAAACTTTTTACTTTCACGTTTCAATCTACATCACATCAGGGAACAAGACAAATATACAGTGCCCTCCATAAGTATTGGAACAATAAAGACAAAATTGCTCTGTTGGCTGTGGAGTCAAGACATTTATGTTGTGATATGATTAAAAGATGAATATGAGACAGCAGCCACTTTCAGCTAAAAATCTTCTTTACTGTTCTACTGAAGAAAAAAGTCACCAAATCTTGGATGGCCTGAGGATGAGTAAATTAACAGCACATTTTCATTTTTGGGTGAACTGTCCCTTTAAGGCTGCATGAACTACAAAAGGTTTAAGTGTTTTTTTTTAAGGTTTAAGTTTAAGTGGCTTAACAAGTTTAAAAATCAAAGATAGGGCATAAGAACAAACCCAAAGCAAAAGGCTTGATGAATAGCAACACACTGTGGTTTTGCAAGCACTGTAATAAAGTTTGTGGTGTGATTAGTTGTGTGTGGTGGTAGCAAAGCCGTGGGCCTCCTCATCTGGGATCAGCACCAACTCTGCAGTGACGTTTATTCCTGTGAGGAGCTGTCAACTTTCAAAAGACACACAGCAGAGATGGTTCATTGTGAGTGAATGCTTGGCACAACATTGTGAGCCTTCACTATTTCCATACTGGAAAAGACAGAGAGGAAATGTGCATGGAACAAAAATGGGTAAAATGCAAAAAATAAAAAATAAAAAAAATAAAGAGAAGAGACAGAGAAGGAAAGTGTGAGCAATGATGGAGGGTAAAATTCATTGGAAAGACTGATCTAGTCTGCTTGGTTTCAATTTGATGTAAAGGTCAGAGTTTCTTATACAATACTGGAGAAAAAAAAACAAACAAAAAAACAGATCACAACAGAAAAGTGCATAGATTAAAAGAGGGAACATCAGGCAGGAAAGAAAAAGTCTCTTTTGTTCTCAGCTGTATTCAAGCAAACAGTCAGTTTGATTCAAAATGTCTAGTGTGAGCAGTAAAAAAAAAAATCTATTTATATTTAAACAAGTTATGTTTTCCAACAGCATTTTCGCTGTTGGAAAATGCATTTCGCTGCATTTCGCTGCATTTAAGTCTTTAGTACTGTCATAATCGTGAGTCAAGGTTGTGAAACTATTTCAGTGGAACAACCTCAAAAGCCAAATAAAATATAAATTACAATCATAATTTTATAGTGGCTGCATAATCGTCATGAATATAAGCGTATTTTTAAAAACTGTACTTAATAATAATAATAATAATAATAATAATAATATGTGCTCTTTTTAAAAGTATGCTACAGTGTATTTCATTTTCACAGTGGCAGTCACAGAAATAAACCATTCCTCGGGGTATAAAACATCTGATCTCTGGCAGTGTAACCACTAAAATGAACTAGAAACAAGAGAAATCACTCCTGTTTTTCTATGTGGGACATATGGATTGCTTTCATTGTTTCTCATCATCTGTAGCCCAAATACACACTAACAGGAAACACTGATTCTGAATCAATACCCTCTTCTCTGACGACACAGTTCAAATTTAGCAGCCTGAACTCATTAGCTGTGTTCCAAACCCTAGTGTCCATGCATCACAGACACACTCTTAAAGCAAAAACTGATCCAAACAAGCTGGAAACATGCTATATGCCGTTTTAACAGATACCTCATTTTGGCCTTCTTGGAAAAGCAGTTCCCAGAATGCACTTCAGTGAGCTCAGTTAATTTTTTATTTTTTTCTAATATTTTCTAATGCTATGTTTTTTTAAAGATCCTTATCTCTATATTTTGTTCCATTCCACTACGCTCCACCGAGCTGTTTTTGACCACAAGAACACGTTCTGTGTGAACTTCCTTTTAGCGGCCTATGCAAGACAGTAGGCTCACTGGGATTTGGAACAAAGCCAGTATCAACACACATCTCTGTGTGATCTAATCTGATATCAGTCCAGACCAACACATACTGACCTTTGTCTGAAAGTGCAGAAGGTGTGTGTGTGTGTGTGTGTGTGGTTTGCACTAGCCTGCGTATCTCTAATGTGTGATTAAACATAAAGGTCAGCTGTCAACACTGTGAGATGTTGGATTTTGCCCTGTGGTGATTTTTTAAATCAATTTATTGCATGGTAATAGAGATATCTCTGATTGACTGACAAAATGTAGGTCATGTGATAACACTGGTACATTGAAGGGACTGATGTCAGGCTTGTTAAATGTGTTTTGTTTGAGAGAGACGAATGTCCTTTGCTCTGTGAGGGTGCTCATTTGGTTCGCGGTGTTTAATTGTACACAAACTGCGGCTCTGTGTTATGATTTTATGAGATTCTTTGGTAAAATATTGACTGAGAGTTGTGCCATGCATTATGAATTGTTCAAACCCTAATAGAGTGCCGCAGGAAGTCTTTAAACACAGAAATGAGTAAATATTTTTGGATGTCCAGTTCCATTGTCCTGAAATCAGTGTTTTTTTTTGTTTTGTTTTTCAAGCTCAAGATATGGTTTTATTCTACCACATAAAAAGCAGGAGTAATACCCTTCTTGTGAATTTTATAATGTCTTAAAAAACTAATAAGTGACTAAATGGGACTACAGAGATTGTAGTGGACATAATTATATAATTAAGCATCACAACGAACAGGAAAACTCATCTACTAAATAGTCGTCATGTGTTTATACTCACATATATATCTTTCCAATGATTTCCAACTCTAACAATTTTATGTCCCCATAAAACAATTCTGCATATTCAACATAAAATGTTAATCAAGTTAATATCACATAGGTTTCAATGCATAGATGTACTACCCCATTTAACTATTTGCCTGCCGAACACTTAATTTTCCGTTATTCACGAGACAACGCTTCCCTGCCAAACACAGAATTTTCTCTGTTTTCACTGTTATATACTCGGGGGCGCTATTACGCATCCCCTGAATGAGTCTAGAACAGGGGTAGGCAACGTCAGTCCTGGAGTGCCGATGTCCTGCAGAGTTTAGCTCCAACCCTGATAAAAAACCTCACCTGCCTGTAGCCCTAGTAATTCTGAAGACCTCGATTAGCTTGTTCAGGTGTGTTAGAGTAGGGTTGGAGCTAAACTCTACAGGACAGCGGCACTCCAGGACTGACGTTGCCTACCCCTGGTCTAGAATGCCTCGGAAGATGCAGAAACGTAAGCATATGAAAAATAATGTGGTCAACAATAAACAGCATATAAATGAAAACTGCCTAATGCAAGTGAAATGTCAATCCAGGAAGTGGCAAAGGACTGTGCAAGCTTTGGGGGTGCATCTTTGCTTTGATCATCGTACCTACTGAATATCCAGAAAAATTTGATAAAAATGCAATTTTCTCAGCTTTTTGCTTAAAATGTTGCTTGTTTTTTAAAAAAATTTTTTTATAAAACTTACGTACATTCAGGTTTTGATTTAAAAAGAAATGCCTGAAGCTACAATAAAACTGATTTTTTTTTTTTAGTTGTTCATTTAAAAGTAGAGGCTCTGTTCTTTATTTTGATGTATTGCATGTTGAGATATTCATACAACAAAATATTCTGGGGGCCATGAAATTTTAATGAAAATCATCAACAATGCTGGTGGTGTCTGGCAACTTTTTTCAAAACTGCTGGCAGGGGAAAAAGTTAACAAATTCATAATGATTAGTACCTTAGGGGTTGGGGGAAGCATTTGACAGACACATTTTAATGTCCCCAATCATGTTTTTTTCTCAACTCATGTCTCTCAAACTCCAGTCCATCCTATTACATTGGTGCTGCTTGCCCATTAAAATCTTAAGCACAAGGCCTAAATCACATGATTTACTAGAAGTGCCATCATTTCCTTGCAGGGAAAGAATTCCAAAAACAAAGTAAGTATTAGTCATAAGCTGTTCTCTCCTTTCCTCATTTTTAGAAAACTTATCTAATAGTGTAAAACATAACATGTTTTATTGGGTTGACTTAATCTTATGAACAAGCAACAATTTAAAACATACATATACTCAATCATATACACAAAACAACAGACAAACAAAACTCAATTTAATCAACAATTTAAATCAACAGATTATAAATTAAATATCATTAGCCAAACTGTGTACAGTTAAAATTCTTTAAAATTGCACACAGTGAGTTTTAATTTTAAAAATGTACTGCATAAAATGACTCCTCTCTGTTTCAATATTTATTTTAATATGTGTTACAGTGTATTATACCCCAATAATTCATCAAAGGATGGCACCATACGCCTCCACAGATGTCTGGACTAAGCCCAGAATATCAACTGACCCCTAGAAACATCCCACTGCGGGGGTGTGCAGTGTCATATTTGATATCACAGTGAGTTTTTTAAAATTACATTTATAATTGTACTTCCTAGCGGTTTAATATCTTGCATATAATTGTCAGTTTTAAAAGACCATGCTATTTGCCCAGTGGTAGGGGCTCATCTAATGACTGACAAAGAGAAGCTAATCAGACACTTAGCATGAAATCAGATCTAATAATGGCTCTGAATATACTCCGTGCTCCAGATATAATGACAGATTGAAATCTTCATCTGCTGTTTGTGATATCACTGTGAGCAGCTGCTCTGTGATTATTTAGACTTTGGTGAGTCTAAAAAAGGACAACAAAGGAAGAAAACCATGAGTAGAGAGATGACTGGCCAACCAACGTCAAATATAAGTGTCCTCCTCCAGAAGAGAAGCCAGAACAGCCTGGGGTGATTATGCGGATTTAAGGAAGCCTTTGAGGGCATAGTTACGCTCCCTCTCGTCTGGCTAGCACGTGCGTTTTCCAGACTCAGCAGAAACCGCAAGAGGTTTGCACCCGGCAGCTGATTTTTAAATGGAAGCTAACAGTTTTTAAGTCACTCCCAGTAGATCTTGAAATGCCAGACGAACCCTGATACCTTTAAGTTTGTGTCCCCAGACTTGCTGTCACAACCTATTTAAGATTTTCCTCCTTCTGCTTCAGTGCTGATTGACCCAGACTACAAAAAACTATAGTGAGAATGATGCTTAGATAAGAAAAGCAAGCTTGTTATAATCTGATCTGCCAAAAATCACACTTCACTGTTAAGATGTATTGATAATGTCAACAACAAAGAATGAAACTTTACAGGGAATTTTATTTGAGTTCTTTCTTTCATTTCTTTGTGCTGTTTTTTCCATGCAAGCAAACTCAGTGGGGACTTTTGAGTGACAGATTTTTCAAAATATATTCTTTTGCGTTCCACAGACGTCATATAGGTTTGGAATGACATGGGGATGAGTAAATCATGACAGTGTTTCAATTTTTGTGTGAACTACCCTTGCAAAACCCTTGGCTACTTGAGTTTCTTAACACACTTAAGTACTTTTTTTCACTTAAGTGCATATTGTAATGTCAATCTAAATTATGGTTTTAATAGTTTTTGTTGTGCTTTAAAGAATTACACTTGTTGTGATGTGTTGACTAAAATACTAAAGCACATGTAAAATACTAAAGCAATTGTACTTGAATACAATTTGAACTGTAATGAGCTAACTGTTAATATATTTTAAATGTTTGAAATTTCAACCTCATCATTATAAATGTGTACTTATACATTTATTTAAACTATTAAAATACAAGTTGCAATAGAACATTGAAATATATTTCAGTTACCAGAAATGTTGGTCGGTACATTTGACTGTACACTTTAACCTTATTTCAATGAGAATAAAAGTAATTTTGACATTAAATGACTGCTTAAGTTCTACTTAAGTGGGTCAAAAAAGCACTCTAAAGATTATCTAACTGCATTTAATTTAATTTAAATTATAACACATTTACATGCAGTTACGTAAGTGTCCAAAACTACATTAGATCACACGTAAGTATATTCTTTTGAAGTAGATTATACTTCATGTATACTAATGTATACTTAATGTATACTACTTTTTTTTTTTTTTTACAAGGATGTCTGTATATCTCAATCTGTATGCTATGATCATTAATGCTACCTGAAATCATTCATCTTGCTAGTGTACAATTACTTCTCTAAGTGATCTTATGCAGTATAAATACTGTAGTTCAATGTAACGTCCCCACCATGATCGAAAAAGCAAATGTGTGTGTGTCTTTGTGCACATTCCACAGGCTCAAAGCCAGCAAATTTGTGGACACACAAGCCATACCAATGCTTACTATCTGCATCTCTGAACAAACCCCTAACCATGAACTATTAAACTTACAAGTATTAAACTTTGGCTTGTTACCTTAAACTGTGCAGCTTTCAACTGGCGAATGATAAAGAGGATAATTTGAATAATTCAAGATATCTTGTTTTGTGTTCCACAAACAAAGAGTAAGTCTTTCAGGTTTGAAATGATATGAGCATGAATAAATGATGACAGAATGATCATTTTTGGGTGAAGTATTCGGTACAAGCTCTTATGACTTAACTATAGATTCCTACTGTAACCCAGTATTATGTTAGAACCATTTACTTTTTCCCCAGAAAATTTTAATCAAGTTGTAAATGCAGATAAGCCCTAAGCCAAACCCCAAAACCTTTTTTTTAAAGAATGAAGACATTATTCAGTATTTCATGATGCAATTTTCTTTTGAGCTTGACAAAAAAAAAAGAGGTTTTTACCATAGTTAGCTTCTGGGGGCACTTTTGTATATAAAAAAAGTGTAGCTGGGTCAAAAGGAAACAAAACACACATCTAGGTACAGACGACTCGTGTCACTAGCGTAGAGGCTGCCCACCCCCCTCCTGACCACAGTCTCAGTCTCAGTGGGTGACTTCCTGTCCAGAAAAGCTCTCAGCCTGAATCACTCCTGCCAGCTTCCTCATAACCCTGATGTGTTTGTGTGAGGGTTACTGTCTCACTTTTGGCTCACACACTCTCACATCTCTCCAAATGGATGCTTTTATAATTATAGAAGCCATTTATTCTATGAGTTATGCATATTAATTTTGAAAATGGAGCAGTCCAGAACAATTCTGTCTGTCACATCGAGACAGAGTGTTTGCTTGTAAAATTTTGGATACATAAAACATCTCAGGAGCTAAAGGACATAAAGATCTACACCTATACACACCCTAAAACTACTGACCCACAACACTGACAGAAAGAAAGAGGATATGATCCCAAAGGAATATAATACCGCCTACTGTGCAATATATAGTGTAAACTGCCTACTATTTTTTGCCTAATGAACTGCGTACAATTTTTCATGTGACATAAACTTCAGCATGTTGTGAAATATCCATGTCACTTCTCATATGATCTTCAGAATGTTCTTATGTCATGCTGATATTTATGCCAAGTGAAAACTCGTGAACCTGTGTATGGCCGGAAATGATGGTTTATAGTAAAACATTTTCTTTCTTTTTTTTTCTCGCACACCTATTGTTTTGCTTCAGAAGTCATTGATTCATGAACTGTGGACGTGTGGATTCCAGTCATGTTCACTTTGTGTGGTTTTTGAAGTGTCAACTTCCGAGGTCCTGTTCACCTCCATTATATGGAGAAAATTTGTTCCCACTTTATATTAAGTGGCCTTAACTACTATGTACTTACATCAACACTAAGTACAATATCCTTATTGTTTCTATATTGTATTGCAAAACACTTCTGCTGCTATTGAGGTGGGATATGGGTAAGGTTAGGGACAGGGTTGGTGGTCTGGGTAGGTTTAAGGGTGGGTTAAGGTATAAAGGATGGGTCAACAGTGTAATTATAAATGTAGTTACAGAAATTAATTACAGATATAATTACATGCAGGTATTTTATTATTATTTTTTTTAAATATAAGTACAATGTAGAAACATGTATGTACACAATAAGTGCATTGAACCAAATGATTAATTTAAATATAAGCACATAGTAATTAAGGCCACTTAATATGAAGTGGGACAGAAAATATAAATTTTTGTGTGAGTATCCCTTTAAAGTTATGCCTTCCAAGTAAAAGAGCGAATTGCACTGTGGCTGCTGTTGAAAGTTTCAAATAGCATTGAAACAGCCATAAAATGGTTGGTGTTGTGAGACTTTTGCATGTTTGAGCATAAATGTTGGTCATCCTTATATTTCATTATGTATTTAATACAGAATACTCACATTTTGTCTTCGGTATACATATGGAAACATAAATAGTATGATGAATAGTATGCTTTCAAAGATATATAAGATTCAAATTTGAATTCAAATCTCCTATTCACTTGTTCAGCATTCAAAACATAACCACTGGCTATGAGGACATTTGCACACTGAAATCTTCTTGAATGCATAGATCACTTCAACTTATCTGAAACTTTAACACTGTTCTTTCGCCGCCTTTTGAGCACAGCTAGTTCCTTCTGGAAATACTAATGTCGTTATTATTGTCATTATCAGAATCCTCTGGCCGCAAACGCAGAGGCTAATAAAGCCCTGACAGACCCCAGGCAGTTCAATTAACAGTGCTTTACTATAGCATTCCTCTGTTTAATAGGAGAGAGCAGTGGAAATGGCTGTGGTACGCCTCAGGGAGAGTTTATAGTCACTCATACTTTTGTCTGTTTTCACTGATGTGATTCTTGTTAAATGTGGATGAGAAATATTCCCCTATTTCAGCACAATTTCTCTCTGTCTCTCACTCTCTTTCCACCCTCTCTCTGACTTTGAGCTAAAATTATGAATATTTCCCTCTTGCGGAATTAAATATGGAGTGCCAAAAAGCTCAGAAGAGTGTTTAGATGGTTATTTTTCTCATTTACGCACACATTTTTCATGCTGAAGGAGGAAAAACTCTCTCACATTGTTGCTTACTCTCTCGTTTTCCTTTTATCTTTTTGGTGGGGCTGATTTTCCTCTGGCAGGACACAGAGGCACAAATCAGAGAGAGGTTTGCTTCGTTCTGGTCCACACGTGGCTCTACTGTCTCTCTCTGCTGTGTGTCGGTTGTGTAATGATGAACTGCTGGTTGGTCGTGTGGTGCTACAGGTCAGATGTCAGAACAAACAGATCAAAAAGAAGCTTGTTACTGTATTGTGGATTGGAGGTTGTGATTTTAGAACAGCTGGATCTCACGTGGCTCAGAATTGGACTTAACTCAACTAAAAGTGAACTGTAATTAGGCCTGCTGATTTAAAGCATTCATTTAGTGTGAGAATACTCCCTCTGGCCCATATGTAAATTCCAAAATAAGTCATTTTCCTACTATTGGACACAGTTCACGTTTAATGTACCAGATTTTAGATGGTAGTCTGCATGTATACATATACTAACAACTAACAAGTCTTAAAAGGACACTAAACTGAACTGAACGGATTGCTGTGGGCCATAGCTGTATTCTCAATAATATGAAATAAAACCAACAATATGCTAAACACTCAAATAAACTGATGCAAGAAATGAGTTAACAGTAGGGATGCATCGATTTGATACTCAGTATCGGTATTGGCTCCGATACTGGCATTTTCTGCTGGATCGGGTATCGGTCAGACGAGACCGATTCAAATCCGATATTGTGCATACACTATTCTGTGTTGTTGTTAAGCCCCACGAAAGGCACAAAATATAAAGCACCGTAAAGTTTTCGTGCACTATATTTGAAGTGTTCTGAAGCCGTTCCATCATGTAATGTGAAGAATAGATGAATATTTAAGTCAAGTTCACGTAAACTTTTCTCCTCGCTGCGTCTGTCCTCCATTCAGTGTTCAAACTGCATGCGTGTTCGGTTGCTACAGTCAAAACGATGAAACTCTCTTCAAGAGCACACAATAACTGAGATTTAAAACTGTTAAAATAAAAGTCTCCATAAAATATCGCACAGATATAATAGACTACGCATCGATATCTCTTCCCTTTTTTATGCGCAGTGCTGCGCGTGCATCATTCAAGTGCATCATTCTGCACACAGGATGCTCTGGATTGGAGCCATACCCTATTTTGTGAAGTTGTTGCATGAATTGCAAATGTGGTACATTCACCGAAAAAAGGTATTCAGTCAATTGTATTGCAATTTAACAGGTTTCATGTGTGAAAGTGCATGTTGTCGATGTGCCAGACTGCTTTGGTTCAGAAAGCCTGCTGACACAACAAACACACACCCACGCTAACTCATCACATTTCTCCAGAAAGGGAATCTAAAGATGGACACATGTCCCAGGAAGTAGATCAAGACCTTTGATTACTAAAACACACACCCTGACCCAATGCAAAACATTTCAGCAGTATCCACCGAAAACTGCTGGGTTTTGGGAAAACTGACATTCCAAACAGTGTCTGCAGTTTTGAATTCCCTACTGACTTGTATTGACACACAGACTCAACACAAACAACCCGAGTGCATCTGTTCTTCTGGGTACCTGAAGCCCAAATCAGACATAGGATTTTATGTTTTCAGTCACTTAATTGTGTTAATTTCAATTAAATAAAACTGTATTGCAACTGTATTGCAGTTCAAATTTATATTAAATGTACCTGTACTTTAGACTGCTGACCCACTTAAGTATGACTTAAGTACATCTGTATATGTAATTTCATGACTACTTTATTGTCTTTGAAATGCATGTATGGATAAAAGTGTACTAACAGATGTACCGACAAACATTTATGGAAATATAAAATGTACTTCAATGTTGAAACTTGTAAGTCATCATGTATTTAAATACATTTGTAACTACACATTTGTAATGAAGTTGCAATTTCGTACATTTCAAAGATATTAACTTTAAATGTAATACTGAAGTGCTTTTGTAAGTCAACACATTAAAATAAGTGTACTTCTATAAAGCATGACCAATTTTATTAAAACAATAATTTAAAATGGACTTTAAAGAAAAACATTTCATTTGACATAATTGCATAGTCAGGAAAGTGTACTCACTTTAAGTAATCTTAAGTAGTATTTTATTTCCTTTTAATTATATTATCAGCAAGTGAAGTGTTTAAAAATATACTTTAAAGATTTGAAGTAAACTGCCAGTCCATAATTAGTTACAATTCAGTGCACTTATTTTTCACAATGGAAGACATGTTGGTTCGCAAATATTATGTGAATTCTTTTGCTGTATATTTAATTTATCCCTGCTGATCTGAGAGAGGACAGACCAGCCGTGGGAAAGAAATCTGAGATCTCTATGATGCCTGTTTCGCACCATACACAAAAGCAGTGTGTAAGTAAAGCAGCATGCCAGCATTTGTTCTTTCCAACATTCAATTCTACAATTCTGAGATCTCCTTTAAGAGTTACGAAATATCCTCTGAGCAGTAGATGTTTCATCTTGAGTTGCAGAGTCACATGCGACTTTGCATTCTAGTGTCACTAATCAGCTCTTTAGTTACTCATCATGAGGAGAGCATGTGTATGTGAGAAAAAAATGTATGTGTGCAGGGTGGGAAGGAAACGTCTCACTTCCATGTGCTCTCTATCCTTTACTCTGTGTACTGAGTCTAAGGCAAACTAGTCTGCAGTGGAGTACTGCTATCTGGCATACTTTACTGAGACTGTACATACTCTGTAGCATCTCTCTACCACAGCAGTCCAGGCACCTTACATGAAGTTTTTAAACAAGGAGTAGGCCCATTTAATCTTCCAGTTAACCACCAGAGCACACAGGCAGCCATTTACATTGCAGTGTCAGTTGTTCCTGCATCTTGCCACCTCTTCAACTCTACCTCTACAGTTTAAATGTCTTGCCTTATAAAATCAACTCCATGCATTAATAATCCCATAGGCAGAATATAGCGCTCAAATTGAGTCTCCTCCATTGCAGACAGAAATCTAAACTCATTTAACCATCCATCCATTCTCCAAACTTGTTCTAGGGACTCAGAGATGCTGGAGCCCATCCTAACACCTTGGGCCACAGGCAAGGAACACCTTGGATGGATGGCCAGTCCATCACAGGGATAAACACATGTTTAACCTATACAGCTAAATTATTAGTTGGCTGTCAGAACTCATGAAACTGCATTCAAGAGACTCTGCAAAAGTGCGCTCATCTAAACTGCAACTAGACCAGGGTTCCTCAAATCTTGCCCTGGAGGGTCAATGAGCTGCAGAGTTTAGCTCCAACCCTGATCAAACTCACCTGTCTGTGATTTTCTAATGATTCTGAAGACACTGATTAGCATGCTCGGGTGTGTTTGATTAGGGTTAGAGCTAAACTCTGCAGGAAAGTGGATCTTGTGGGCCAGATTTGAGGATCCCTGAAATAGACATTTAGATATGTCTTCTCCACCATACTGCTGATGGTTTCAAGTGCAGGTAGACATATGAAAAAAAGAAGAAAAAAAACCCCTGCAAGTGTTTGTTTCTTGAAGTTCTTTAGAGCATCCAATCAGATTGAAACTGGCAATTTCCTTCAGAACTTGCCATTGGATTTGTGTGGTCTGTGGCCATGTCTTCTGAGTCTGAAACTGCAGGCAAACTGGTGGCTTATTCAGCCAAGAAGATGGAGAGAAAATAAACACCAGAGTTGATCAGCCAATGGAAGAGCAGAAACATGAAAGAGCAACTCTCTCTCTCCAGTCCACAACTCCAGAGATCTTTTGAGTGAGACCTACAGCCAAACCTCACAGTAGCTGAAGAACTCAAGCTTTCCCTCAGAGGGCCACAGAGCAACTCTCAGAGCACAAACATACAGAACTGAGACAGTCTGTCAGACTCCCCACCAATGTAATGACTTGCACATACACCTAACATTACCACATTTAAGCTTCATCAGCAATGGACGGAGGGAGTCCTGCAGTTAAAGGAATAGATCTGCCAAATGTGAAAATTTGGTCATCGTTTACTTTCTCTCGTGTCTTCTCAAACTTGAATGACTTACAGTATTCCTCATGTGGAACAAAAAAAGAATGTTGAAGAAGAGTGTGAAGAATGTTGACGTTGCTCTTTTACAAACCACCTAAATATATAGTGACCATCTGTGGTCAAACTCCAAAAAGGAGTTTAAATCCATAAAAGCAATCCATATAATTGGCTATATTCTTATTAGTCTTCCGAAGTCATATATATATATATATATATATATATATTAATTTTTTAATTTTTTTTATTATTATTTTTTTCAGGTGGGAACAGACCAAAGTTTATATCATTATTTGCCGATAATTTTCCCCTCAGCTCTCTAATGTCATTGCATATTAAAAGTTGGTATGTTGTGGTTGGTTATGCGACATGTGAGAATCAGTTATAATACTGATGTCAGTAACATATTTTTAAGTTTAAATTTGCTTAAGCTCGTAAAATTTGAAGACTGCAAAAAAGATTTTCAGCAAATAACAACTGAAATTCCACATACAATGCTATTCTATGACTTCAGAAGAATATAGCACACAGGTTGTATGGACTATATTTATAATACATTGACTGGTCATTAACTACAGTATGGGAAAGATCAACATTTTTTGTTTCAGTTGCATGGCTCACAAGTAAAAGTGAGCCATGGAGAACCAGTGAGACTGTAGTTTTTCTCTGTCCATGACTAAACACTTAACCGCAGAAAGGTCCCTGAAATAAATTTTATGGAGACTCGCTCTATGTGAAAAATGTCTCTTTAAATGAAGTGAAATTAAAATCGGGCGGTCCTAGGTAAATTCTTTTAACTCAAGAGAATTGAAAATTTTGTGTGTGAGGAATCTGCTAAATACAAAGATGCTGCAAAATGTTGGTAGTTGATTGTAAAAATATCAGCATGTAATTTAGAGGTTCATAATTATGTATCTTTCAAGGTTGTTGTCCTTAACATATATGATGCTGGCATGCAGAAAGAGTACAGTCAGAATGTGCACAGCACAGCTCAGATCATTTGGTCTTGGAAGGATTTGATGAGTTCATATGAGATATCTGACTTTTGATTCAAACTGTTGGTATCTTGGCAATACTGAGTACTGAGCTCTTTTGAAACTCCTTTCACAACTCCTTCAATAAGATTACACTTATTCTTTATCGTGACCACAAGGTTGTTTTAGCTTTTTCTGCCAGTTTATATCGAGTCTGTGAACCTTGCCAGCCATAAACCAAAGTGCTGCTGTTCAATTTTCCACCGCCCTTGTGTTCAGCCAGCTCAAATATCACAGATTAACTTCTCCTCAGAGAGCAGAACCACAGACACAAAGCTCTGAAGAGACGCCACAAGCACTTGGCGGATGGACGCCCTGTCACAGGCTGTCACGCCGGGCGAGGAAGATGAGTACAACGATGAATCTTAAATGTGTTAATGAGAAAAGTAGCAGCACGTGTCTGTGCTCGCCTTCACCGCCAGACAGCTGTGAACAGAGTTTGAGAAACAGAAGATGAGAACGAGAGGACTGATCCCTTACCTGGAGAGAGCTCTCCTTCACTCTGATCCCCAGAATCTGAGTCCATCTCTCCACGAAGAACCTCTCCTCTCCTCTCCTCTTCTCTTTTCACTCCACTTCCTCTGTTTCTGCTTGTCTCTGTGCTGTCTCTCTGCACTGAAAACTGTTTTCTTGATCTCAAATGCACCAGCTCTCCGTGTTCAGAATATCACTGACTCAATGAGTGCACGCTGTTTGCAGAGCGCCTTTTCTGTGCAGTCAGACTGCCTTCTTTCACTGACACTCTCTTGCTTCCACTTTCTCCTCTCGTTTGCTTCCTTCCCCTCCCTCTCTCTCTCTCTCTCTCTCTCTCTCTCTCTTTCTGTGTCCCTCCTCCCCCTTCTCCCCTCGGCTCGACATTGTGATGCCTACAAAAACATTAAGAGGAGGAAAACTCTCTCTCCCTCTAAGCTGATCTCCTGCCTGTGAGGAATGTTTTGTATGTTGGAGAGTTTTTTTTCATTCAGACATTGTTGGGTGCTATTTTAGGGGCAAGTTTGGTTTTTAATGTTAGAAAATGCTTTTTGGATGTACAAGATATTAAGAAACGACAGTGGTGTTGAAGGTGCTTTATTAGATTGACTTTGCCACATCATCCAGCTCAAAAATAATAGAGTAACAAAGTGCCATCAACAGGTCAAGGCTGATTTTGCTGGTAAGTGTGGTTTAGTTAGCCCCTGCTGGTAGATGATGTAACTACACCATTATGGGGGCAAAAAGCATCGCTCTCTTTTGATGGTCATTCGAAGTAGCTGTGTATTGTGATGAAAGAATTCATTTTTTCATTATATAAAGTAGATTTTGTACCATGTTTGGATTGTTTTCCCCTGTGTTCTGCCTTCAGATCTGTACCATCTGCTGTGCCATCATTCAGTTATTGTCATAATATAATTTTCCTGCAGCTTTTGATTGATTTGTTATGAATCATAAGCTTGAATTTAGATTGATTTCTGTCCCTCCAAAAGTAATAATACAGATTATTTCATAAGTATAACCAAAGTCTTAGTGGCTGTATTCATGCTAGTACAGCTTGTCTGAATGGAAAGACCAAAATCATTTGTCTGAATTATATTTCAAAACCATATTTCAAATCAGGTATAAAATCTGACACCAACCATGAACTGAAGGGAGACGAGAAGAGATGACATACCTCTTGTTGAAAAAAAAAAAAAGAAAAGCCCAATGTTAGACAAAGTAGCAGACATAAGTACATTGATTCAAAAATTGAATTATTGAAAACAAATCCAATCACCAAGATGCATGCATATGCTATGTAAATGTATCTGCGAAAAAAGTCCGGTTTTAGACCCTAGAAGTTTTGAGCTATTTTCTTACACCACTGTTTAAGCAATCTACACTGAGAGACAGTAATTCAAACAACAAAGAGTTTACCATCAGAAATGACCACACTGTCTTTATCATCCTGTGTGAAAGCTTTGGAGTGCAGAAAAGTTTGGGGCTCAAAAATAATGTCATTTGGAACTCACTTTTAGAATTATTAAAAAATAAATAAAAAAATGTTTAGAATGATTTATAAATAAACACTTCACAAAGTGCCCTCTGATGGCATCTTTCAGGTTGTTTGGTATGCAGGGAGTGTCTAAGAGAGAGTCTTGTACTTAATTATTCAAGACTAAACACTTAAGTACATCTGTAATTTCATAATTACTTCTATCATATTTGAAATATGGTTTAAATGTACTACGGAATCTACAACCCGAATTCCAGAAATGTTGGGAAACTAAAAGAATTTCAAATCACATGAGCCAATATTTTATTCACAATAGAACATAGAGAACATAACAAATGTTTAAACTGAGAAATTTTACAATTTTATGCACAAAATGAGCTCAAATTTCATTTTTTTTTTAATAGTTTTTTTTTACACACATCATAACATCCATTCAAAACAAAACAGACATATAATCAATACTTTAAAGAGTCCAGTCAAAAGGGAGAGAGAGAGTTTAAAAAATTTAAAAAACAAAAGTCATTCCTTTATATAATCAAGTATGTTAACGAAAAAACACTGTCAAGCATCAATAGAAGAGGGCTTGGCCCCATTAATTCACGCTGTTGTACATTCACAAGTCGCTATTTTCTGGAGGCTATGGATCCAATATGTTTTTCCACACATGTGCGGTGTAAACCAGTTCTGTATTATTGTCTTCTTTGCAGCCGTAAAACCAGCAAACAACATTCTCTTTTGTATTAAGCTTATACAGAGACCAGAATCATCATTAAGAACACATAAACCTGGGTTAGCGAAGCAATCAATTTGTAGTAAGGAGGTCAAATTTCAAAATTGATGCCTGCTACAGGTCTCAAAATAGTTGGGACGGGGGCATATTTACCATGTTGTAGCATCTCCTCTTCTTTTCACCTCTTCTGGGCATCGAGGTTATGAGTTTTGGTGTTGGAATTTGGTCCCATTCTTGCCTGATATAGGTTTCCAGCTGCTGAAGAGTTCGTGGTTGTCTTTGACGGATTTTTAGTTTAATGATGCACCAAATGTTCTCTATAGGTGAACGATCTGGACTGCAGGCAGGCCAATTCAGCACCCGGACTCTTCTACTACGAAGCCATGCTGTTGTAATAGCTGTGATATGTGGTTGTGCATTGTCCTTCTGAAATACACAAGGCCTTCCCTGAAACAGATGTCGTCCAGAGGGGAGAATATGTTGCTCTAAAACCTAAGAACACTTTTCCACTTTGAAACAGTCCATTTTAAATGAGCCTTGGCCCACCGGACACGACGGCGCTTCTGGACCACGTTCACATATGGCTTCCTTTTTGCATGATAGAGCTTTAGTTGGCATTTGCAGATGGCACGGTGGATTGTGTTTACCGACAGTGGTTTCTGGAAGTATTCCTGGGCCCATTTAGTAATGTCCATGACAGAATCATGCCGATGAGTGATGCAGTGTCGCCTGAGGGCCCGAAGACCACGGGCATCCAACAAAGGTCTTCGGCCTTGTCCCTTACACACAGAGATTTCTCCAGTTTCTCTGAATCTTTTGCAAAGCCTTTGCAATTTGACGTTGAGGAGCATTGTTTTTAAAGTATTTCACAATCTTTTTACACACTCTTTCACAGATTGGAGAGCCTCTGCCCATCTAGTTGATAGATGTTCTCCTAGCTGAATCTTTAAAAAATGTCTTTCTTTTCAGCCCTTTGTTGCCACCATGCCAACTTTTTTTGAGACCTGTAGCAGGCATCAAATTTGAAATGAGCTCATTTAGTGGATAAAAGAGTAACATTTCTCAGTTTAAACATTTGTTATGTTCTCTATGTTCTATTGTGAAAAAAATATTGGCTCATGTGATTTGAAAGTCTTTTAGTTTTCATTTTATTCAAATTTAAAAAACGTCCCAACATTTCTGGAATTCGGGTTGTTTCTATTGAAACTTGTATGTCATATTTTTAAATATATATTTTAATTACACATTTTAATACTGAAGTTGCAATTTAATGTGTTTATTATATGTTATTATATGTTTAAATTTAATATAAAATAACAAAAAATAAACAGATAAATAAAAAAATCAAGTCCTTTGCTTGTGCTTTAGTATGCTAGTCAACACATCAAAACAAGTGTATTTTAAAGCATCGTAAAAATGATTAAAACATAATGATTTAAAATGTACATTAAAGTAAAACTTTTAATTTGTAATTATCACAAAGTGCACGTTAGTGTTAAAGAAACTTAAGTTTAGTACACTTAAGTGGCCCTTTATTTCATTAATATTATATAATCTACAAGTACTGTAAAAAAAAAAAAAAAACTTTTAAGATTTGAAGTGCACTGCAATTTGTTTAGTCTGGTCCAGATAATGTGCAAACAGTAGTTTGGCTCTTTTTAACTGTAAGGTTGAACTACAACCTTCATATAGAGCATTATGATTTCTCTCATTAAAATACAACATCTACAAGTGGACCATCTTTTGGTCTCTATTATAAACAAGTGATTCAAAGAAACCTCACACACTTGTCTGCTGAAAACTCCACCCACAGTGAAACATCATTGGTCCAACATTACTGCAAATTAAAGTAAAATATGTTCTGATTGCCTTGAAGCTTGCAGAATTGAGTTTTCTTTAGAAGCTTCTCTCTGTCTGTCTGCGCAGCTGTCGTTGTGTCTGTCCCGTGATCTGTTTGTCCTTCAGGAGTGTCTGATAGCTCGTGGCTCTCAGCAGGGTCAGTGTGGTGGCAGATGGCGTGGAGGTGCCTCAGGCTGAGGGTGTGTGTGGTCAGCTGTCACATCTTAATAGACAGATGGTCATGAACTTTCTCTCTTTGAGTCTAATTTATGTCCCAGTTCAGTCCAGTGAAGCAGTCAATCGCCTCGACCCACTCACACTAAAGTTCAGTTTAAGACTCATAGGTGAATGTGTTGTAGTTTTTGTCCAATCACAGCTTAACATTCCAGCAGATTTTTACCCCTCCAGTCAAATATTGTGCAGCAAACATCATTAACAGCTTTAACTTGTCAATGCAAATGACCATATAAGGCATGGCAAATGACCATACAACCCTCAGATGGGGGTCCCGACCCCCTCACGATTTCTGCATATGGACACAAATGACAAAATACATTTCCACAGCTTACTGGTTCTTTCGACTACCTCTAAATGTGTCTTTTTAAAGTAAAGATAAGGTTCAACAAAGTCATCCATGATTGCAGGACATCCTGCATTATAAAATTAACTTCCCACATTTTCAGCACATTTAGTGCAGTGGTAGTACATTGCAACAGCCTTTTCTGACTGGCAAGATGTGCCTATGGTAATTTAGAGCAGGTAGGTCAGATTTTCTCCAAAGGACTATCATTACATTGTCTATCGTGCCAGGCCATTTAACATTAGTCAGAGTCAAGTACATGTCTCAGACTGATCTTGAAGTGAGAATGCTCTCAGAGCTCAGAAGGGGATTTTGAAATGATCATGAGACAAGCAATTACTGTCATTAAAGGGATAGTTCACCCAAAAATGAAAACTAAACCATGTTTTACTTACCCTCAAAGCATCCTAGGTGTATATGACTTTCTTCTTTCAGATGAATCCGGTTGGAGTTATATAATTTTTTTTCCTTGCTCTTCCAAGCGTTTCAATGGGAGTAAGCGGGTATTTGTTTTCAACAGTCCAAAAGTAGTAGAATAAAGTCCGCGCATCCATAATAAAACATGCATCACTCGGCTCCTGAGGTGAATAAAGGTCTCCTGCAGCAAATCGATGCGTTTTTGTAAGAAAAATATCCATATGACTGTCATACTTGCAAGCTGTTCTGACGGATAACGGTGGTAGAACATTGCACGGATGACGTAGGACGTAGGCGTACATTGCATACATTGAATTTACTGAATTGTTTGCTTTTGTCTTTATTTCCTATTACATAAGTCTCTTATACTTTATACCTGTACTTTTATAATGGCTATTATTGTTCATTAAAACTGACATTTAACAAAAAAGGCTGAGTTATGCTTGTCATATTTCATTTTATTATAGGCTACATAGCCTACACAGTGAAGATAATCAGAGTATATGTGCACATATTACCTACACCACATTTATTTTTAAAATGAAAACGAAAAGAAGATTGTGTTTTATATTTTGAAGAAAATGAAAAGGCAGTGGTGTCTGCTATTTCATTTTATTGTAATGCGTGTACGCATTGCATGAACCACAGTTTTGTGGCTATTGATATTTTAAATGAAACAGAAAAGAGGCAATGCTGTTTGATATAATATTTCGTTCCACTGTAATGTATGTATGTTCCCTGAACTACATTATTGTGGCTATTAATGTTTAAATGAAAACAAAAAGAGGTAGTGGTGTTTGATATCATATTTCGTTCACACTCCCTAGTCGAACTTGCAAAACTCCGAACTACCATGGACGCAAGTCCGAACTTTGCTTACTTGGTATTGAGAAACAGCCAGGGTCTTTGACCAAAACACTGAACACTCTGGATTGAGGAGTTACCTTTGTGTACTTACCGTTCCAGAACCTCACTTTTATTGGATTATCACCGTTTTTGGATTGTATATACACTGGTGGACACTTTTACATTGGGACTATCAAGAAGATGGATTTCTTGTTTTAATGGTATGGAACTGAAAGACTCAGTGTTTTTAACAGCCTAGGATTTGTAGTTTTATTGTGTTATTTTAAGTCTCCTGTGAATATTGTAAATACACATTTGATTTTCAATTTTAAACTGTTATCTGTCTCTTCTTTTTAAACACTCCAAGATCTCACACAGTATAATCTGACCCCATTTTAAGAACCAGCTGTGGAAAATATGAACTAGTTTAATGTAAAAAGCAAAAAGTGTTCCAACTGTGCACGGTCACTATTATTCCATTACGAACACAGTCAGCCAGGGTCATTGCCTTGTGTGACACAACTAACAACATGCATTAATTACCATTAATCCTGTACACATAAATACAGTCTATTATAGACACACACGCACACAAATGCAGCTGCCAGTGAGACAGAAAGAGATGAAACCATACTTTAATGGGAGTTAATTGCTGTCTAATTCAGTCTGAGATTAAAGCCTGGGGGGAACGGCACGGCTCAAGAAGTTACTGCCAAATACATTCCCTGAAACCCTAACATGAAAAATACAATCCACAATTTGCAATGCCAGAACAATTTTGAGTTCAGGCAAACCACAAACTGCCTCTAAAAGCCTCCGATTTTCTGGTAAATGGCAAATGAATGTGTATGTGGGTGTGTGACATATATTATTATATCAGATAGATTTCCTGTTTATTCATAGAACTGCTTTCACAGGTAGTTTAGTTTACGAAGCTTATGGCTCACTTTTTTACTGCTGTGTGCAATTTTCACAGCATGGTTGTTTTCTCCATTGAGGCAAAAAAAAAAAAAAAAAAGATGAGAAATAATCAAGAACACAAAAATCAAACAATTTTGATAAAATATGACAGCAAACAGCGTGTCTTGTTAGAAATGTGATTAATTCAATTAAATTAAATTCAAGTTTATTTGTATAGCGTTTCTAAAGTGGTGAATGGGAGAACAACAAAATACTGTACAACCCGAATTCCGGAAATGTTGGGACGTTTTTTAAATTTGAATAAAATGAAAACTAAAAGAATTTCAAATCACATGAGCCAATATTTTATTCACAATAGAACATAGAGAACATAACAAATGTTTAAATGGAGAAATTTTACACTTTTATCCACTAAATGAGCTCATTTCAAATTTAATGCATGCTACAGGTCTCAAAAAAGTTGGCACGGGGGCAACAAAGGGTTGAAAAAGCAAGACATTTCGAAAAAATTCAGCTGGGAGAACATCTATCAACTAATTAAGTTAATTTACATCAGGTCTATAATATGATTAGCTATAAAAGGGATGTCTTAGAGAGGCAGAGTCTCTCAGAAGTAAAGATGGGCAGAGGCTCTCCAATCTGTGAAAGATTGCGTAAAAATTTGTGGAATTCTTTAAAAACAATGTTCCTCAACGTCAAACTGCAAAGCCTTTGCAAATCTCATCATCTACAGTGCATAACATCATGAAAAGATTCAGAGAAACTGGAGAAATCTCTGTGTGTAAGGGACAAGGCCGAAGACCTTTGTTGGATGCCTGTGGTCTTCAGGCCCTCAGACGACACTGCATCACTCATTGGCATGATACTGTCTTTGACATTACTAAATGGGCCCAGGAATACTTCCAGAAACCACTGTCGGTAAACACAATCCGCCGTGCCATTTGCAGATGCCAACTAAAGCTCTATCATGCAAAAAGGAAGCCATATGTGAACATGGTCCAGAAGCACCGTCGTGTCCTGTGGGCCAAGGCTCATTTAAAATGGACTGTTTCAAAGTGGAAAAGTGTTCTATGGTCAGACGAGTCCAAATTTGACATTCTTGTTGGAAATCATGGACACCATGTCCTCCGGGCTAAAGAGGAGGGAGACGTTCCTGCATGTTCAAAAGCCAGCATCTCTGATGGGATGGGGTTTAGGGATGCGCGATATAACGGTACTGGAAAATTTGGCGCATCATTAAACAAAAAATACGTCAAAGACGACCACAAACTCTTCAGCAGCTGGAAACCTACCAGGCAAGAATGGGACCAAATTCCAACACCAAAACTCCAGAAACTCATAACCTCGATGCCCAGACGTCTTCAAACTGTTTTGAAAAGAAGAGGAGATGCTACACCGTGGTAAAGATGCCCCCGTCTCAACTATTTTGAGTCCTGTAGCAGGCATCAAATTTGAAATGAGCTCATTTTGTGCATAAAATTTTAAAATTTCTCAGTTTAAACATTTATGTTCTCTGTGTTCTACTGTGAATAAAATATTGGCTCATGTGATTTGAAATTCTTTTAATTTTAATTTCATTCAAATTGAAAAAAACGTCCCAGCATCTCCGGAATTCGAGTTGTAAATGTGATCAGTGATAAGACACATGAGCAGTGTCTTGTTGTCATTGAATAATATACGCTTATACATATGACTTCCCAAATGTATGTAAATCAGCAATATTTGTTGTCAATTAATATCAACGTGCCTGCTGGGTAACTACTCACCCGCTTTGAAATCACCACATCATGTCTGAATTAAAGTAAAACTGAAATGATAATCTGTGAGCAAACATGCTTTTAGATACACCTTAGGTTTAATAAGAATAGTTCATTACTAATCTAATTAGTTACTGGTCAGAAAAGTACGGGATCTATAAATAATAGTAGAATAAGAAGCTACATGAGTTGCTTGTTACTGTAATATAAGTTATTTTTTAGCCATATAAAATGTATTTAAAAAGCATAAACCTGAATTTAAGATTTTATGTGTCTTTGCTTTAATAAATTATCAATAATGTAGGCCTATGTAAATGCTATTTAAGCTAGAAACCACCTTTAAGCTTGAAACATCAAATGGAAGTGAAAGGTTTTTTGTTTTTTTTGGGGTGGACTTCCAATTTTCAGAAGATCACAACACACCAGTAGATCCCAGAATACATATGATTTAATTAAAAGGCAAACTGCTTCTAAAGGGTTGTGACTCTAGTCTCATAAATAAAAATATTAATAATAATAACATGTAGGAAGTTGTTCCGGGTTAGTTTCACACAGTAACAGAGGGCTCAGTATAGAGCCTTTCTAAAACCACAGAGTGTCTTGCGGATTTGATCTGTCTGACGCCAAAGCCAGATCTGAAGTGAAATGTAACTTTGATGTGATCTCAGAACTGGAAAAATGCCCATGCTGAATGAAAGAGCTAATGGTTTTCTGTTTCTCTCTGTCTCTCTGTGCCAATTTGATTTTAATAAGAGGAAAGTTATTCCCTTTGCTTTGATTAAATATAAAGCAAAGTGTCCTTGTTTGTCTTTGCCACAGAAGACAAACATGTCAGGCTAACTTTACTTAAAGCAACAGTTCACCCAAAACAGAAATTAAAGATACTTTCATGGTGCTTTCATATTCTTTTTGGAGTAGTATCCCTCATTCTGGTTCATTCTAGTTCAATGGAAAAGAGCTGCCTGGATATTGGACTAAAACTGGACTAAAACTCCCCTCTTTAGAAGAAAGAACAAAATGTGGTTTTCATTTTTGGGTGAACAATTTCTTAGTCAAAACTTCTGTTTTACAAGAAACAATTGTAGTGCTAAGAAGAGTTTCAGGGTTAAAGGAAACATTCTGCTTTCATTTCTCTGTTTTCATAATGAAACCAGAGACAGAGATATTTCAGAAGATTCAAGGATTTGTGATATTCAGTGATGCTGATGATCGTCATGGTAACCAGTGCTAACATTGCAGTGGCAGTGCAGAAATCAGTACAGCACTGTATTAATACAAAAAAAAAAAGAGTCAATGGACAGGGCACAGTGTGTGCGTGTGTGTACATGTAGCCTATAGACGAGGGCTTTACAATAATCCTTATGGTTTTCCAGCATCTAAGTGCAGTTTGTGCACGAATGTGTGTGTGTGTGTGTGTGTGTCATACTGTCTCACTTTGTATTCTGTTTCTTTCACCTATAGCTTCTCTTCACCTGCCATCCATCCCATTATGAAAACACACACATCTCGCATCATTATTTACTGTCAATACAACTGAAGATGTTTTCACTTCTGTATCTGCAACATTTTATAAAATATGATTGTATAAAGCAGTTTCCCATCCTGTTTCCTGGAGGGACACATACATAACACACATTTGTGAACTATTTCCAATTAAAGGGGACATGAACTGAGAAACCAGAATGCCCTTGATCTTCCTTTGGTCATTGTACTACGGGGCGTAGCCATCATTTCAGAAGTGAGGGGGACAGAAATTATATATATATATATATATATATATATATATATATATATATATGACACTGTCTATGAAATCCAGGCTAATGTTTTAAAATCTAATTATGAGATAAAAATCAAAATTTGATTTCAACCATTAATTTCACTATGATTTCAATCTTTGACATGGCCTTACTCAGTCAATATTAAAGGTATCAAGGTTACATTTTCACAGAATGTTCTTTACATTATGAAGGATGATTTTATGTAGAAAACAGTAAGTCACAAAAAAATTACTTTAGCTGGGTTTTCACAGACACGGTCACACACACACACACACACACACACACACACACACACACACACACACACACACACACACACACACACACACACATATAAACGTTACAATATAACATTTCTGTAATATACATAACCAGTCAAAAGTTTTTTAACAGTAATATTGTGAAATATTTTTACTAAAAACAACTGCTTTGTATTTGAACATATTTTAAAATGTAATTCAGCATCATTACTCCAGTCTTCAGTGTCACATGATCCTTCAGAAATAATTCTGATTTGCTGCTCAAGAAACCTTTTTTAATTGTTATTATTGTCAGTGTTTAAAATGTTTGCAGCCCAAGACCAGTTGCCCATGGAAGCTAAGCAGGGCTGAGCCTGGTCAGTACCTGGATGGGAGACCTCCTGGGAAAACTAGGTTGCTGATGGAAGAGGTGTCAGTGAGGCCAGCAGGGGTGCTCACCCTGCAGTCTGTGTGGGTCCTAACGCCCCAGTATAGTGACGGGGAAACTATACTGTAAAAAAGCACCGTCTTTCGGGTGAGACGTTAAACCGAGGACCTGACTCTCTGTGGTCATTAAAAATCCCATGACACTCATTGTAAAGAGTAGGGGTGTAACCCTGGTGTTCTGGCCAAATTCCCTCCACTGGCCCTTGTCAATCATGGCTTCCCAATAATCCCCATCCACATGATTGGCTCTATGACACTCTCTCCTCTCCACCTGTTGCTGGTGTGTGGTGAGCGCACTGGCGCCGTTGTCCTGTGGCTGCCGTTGCATCATCCAAGTGGATGCTGCACACTGGTGGTGGTTGAGGAGAGACCCCCCCCACATGACTGTAAAGCGCTTTGGGTGTATTGCGCTATATAAATGCCTCATTCATTCATTAAAACAGTTGAGTACATTTTTTTTTCAGGATTCTCTGATGAACAGAAGGATCCAAAGATCAGCATTTATCTGAAATAAAAAGCTTTTGTAACATTATACACTGTACCATTCAACAGCTTAGAGTCAATATAATTATTATTTTTTTTTTGGAAAAGAAATTATAGAAATTAATACTTTTATTTAGCAAGGATGCTTTAAATTGATCAAAAGTGATGAAGACATTTATAATGTTAAAAGATTTCTATTTCAGATAAATGCTGTTCTTCTGATCTTTCTATTCATCAAAGAAACCTGAAAAAAATTGTACTCGGCTGTTTTCAACATCATAATAATAATAAATGTTTGTTTGAGCAGCAAATCAGAATATCAGAATGATTTCTGAAGGATCGTGTGACTGGAGTAATGATGCTAAAATTTTAGCTTTGAAATCACAACAAATTACATTTTAAATATATATACGAATAGAAAACAGTTATTTTAAATAGTAAAAATATTTCAAAGTTTTACTGTTTTGCTGTACTTTGGATCACATAAATGCAGGCTTGGTGAGCAGAAGAGACTTCTTAAAAAAAACATTAACAATCTTACTGTTCAAAAACGTTTGACTGGTAGTGTATAGGCATCTTTAAATTTTCTCTTATTTATAGCTTTTAATTGGCTTAGAAATCAGATACACTGCTGGACAATAACCAATAATAATGATTTTTTTTATATACTACAAACACTTTTTTATCACATAAGGCAGAATAGTTTATATACTGTAATAAATCCTATGTCAGTTAGCACTGCATTGTTCATATACTTTATTTATTTCCTGGAGATGACTTGAAAAACACAAATAAACCATATATTGTCGCAATCGCATGTTCAATGTCTTCATATTTCCAAGCGTTTCTGTTTTTCTGTGAAAACAACTGTTTTCATACAGCAATAGCTGGAGCTTTTGTCCATATTAGGGATTTCCTTTTTCTGCGCGAGAGCACCCTCTGGCTTCGAGTATGAATGAAACACACACTGCACGGAGTGTTTAGCGCTCCGTGATATTCATCTCGCCTTATTCTGGGTCCGAATAAAACATCAGGTCATGCACAGACTATCCTGTCTCTTTGAATTTAAATCTATATTTATTCACACCGGCTCCTGAAAACCTCTATGCGAACACACTTGCCCGGAAAAGTGCGGTGGACAAATTTATGTGATATTAAAAGTGGGGGTAGATCACACATCCCCCGCGTGATCTACGCCCTGTTGTACTATAAAAACATTCTGTAAGTTTCAGAGCTCAAAACTTTCTTGTTAGTTTAAAAACAGTCTGCCAAAACGACAGCTTGTAGAATGTTCTACTCTATGATGTAATAGTGTGGCTAAACACTGCCTCTGCAGAAGAAGATCAACGCCTGCTTCTACATCGCTGCCTGTTTAGCCCCGCCCACCGATTCGTGCATGTAGTGTAAATAATGAGAAGGGCGCGAACGCAGAAACCAAACGATAAAGATGGCTCTGAAGACAACAAGATGCTGTGCAGTGTCACGTTGTGGAAAAACTTTTTGCATTACCTTCCTTCTGATACTAACATTAGGAAAGAGTGGATCAACTTTATTTTTAATGAAGTTTCAGACCGCATCAGTAAGAACTTGGCCCTTTGTTCACTTCATTTTACTGATTCATTTACAAACAAGGCACAATTTGACATAGGATTTTCAGAAAGATTGAAACTAAAAGATGATGCTGTGCCGACTATATTGGATCCGACAGTCATGTCGCAATACACAAGTGCGAGTAACCTAACTGTTTTTATTATATAGTTACTATTGCTTTGTCTATTAAACAGATCTTTTGATGAGTATTTATGCGTTTTTAACCTAAATCACGGCAGCGTCCACCTGTGACATACACTGTGTCCTAACCACATGCGAAGCAACAAGATTCCAGCGACAAGCAATTTGGCTGTCCACACCAGATGCGACGCGACAACGTGACATGACAGAATCAATCAAATTATACAGCCAATCAGAAGTGTGTGTGGGTGGGCTCTCTCCGGAAGTTACAGAAAAATAATGAAAATGCAAGAAATAAGGAGATTATGTTTTATTTATTTAATGTGACAGACAAAAACAGTACAGTAACACAGTACCACAGCACAGTAACACCAGTGACATACATTAGACCTGATATACTGATCGTCACTGGTGTTATCCATAAGGAAGGTAACACCAGTGACAATAACACCAGTGACAATTTTCATGAAAAATGCATTTTACAAAATGTCTGCTGCAAGGTATCAAGCCACATGTTGTCAGTCATGGTATACTCACTAAATTAAGTAGTTTAATCCATTTGTATTATAGTTTTTTTTACATTTCCCTAACAATGAATAGGTCACACCAGTGACCTCAACTAAAAGCTTCATATGAAATCATGAGATAAATGAGAAAATTTATCATAACTGAAAAGAAACAGTGGACTAAACATGGGCCTTTTTTCATAGATGTTTAGAAAATAGGAAGGAGGAAGTTGAGTGATGTCATCAGTGTGATTTTTTTATTCCAAAATAAAATACTTTTGTTAAGCGGTAACACCAGTGACACAACTCCAGGGGACCACTATTTTCATTATATATTTTAGAATATTTTTTTGCCATTTTGTTTTATTATGCCATTTATATCATATATTTGATAGTTATGAATAGACTTTTGTAGTTTAAATGGTAGAAAATCCTGTTTTTGACCTCAAAATAGCACTTTCCCGCTGTACATGGCTGTGGTAACGAGCAGTTTTGAGGTACTTGGAATTCTATATAATTAATTTAAAAACAATAATTCCACATTGATGGCTCAGGAAGGTGTAATTGTTCAAATAACATATTGTTTAATTTTAAAATATAAAAAAATTGTAACCCTAATGTGTATTTCAATTGTAATATTTCTTTAAAGTCTAGGGACAGAAAAGTGGACGTTTCTGTAAAATGACCCACATAGTGACTGCATACCATCTTTGTAATAGAATACACTTAGTTCACAATGAGTTCACAGTTTTAACGTTCATATTTGCTTTCATTTATTTTCAAGACCAGAGGTAAACTATCTGTTGTTGCTTTCAGTATAACTATAAGGTAACACAACATGATATTTAAACTCACATTAGACACGTTTAACTTTGTATAACGCAATCACCTGAGATTATTTATTGTCATATAATTTTAATGTTTTTGTTCCAGCTGCTACGTCGCAGAAATAGAAACCGTTTCTAAAATAGAAATTTTGCGTTTCGCCGTCGTGGCTAGTTAGGACAAAAACTCTGATTGACATGGAAAAGATATCTTTAATCGTGTGTCGCAGCATCGCTTCGCGTGTAGTTAGGACAAGGTGATAGGCCGTCAAACATACACAACTGTAAGCCAATCATAGCAATGGGTGTTTACTTCCGAGTGTACAATCTGCCACGCCTATTCAAACGGAGTGTTCTGATGAGGGGGTTAAAAACAGGACAGAAAATCTAAATTATGAGTTTTTTTTAATGTAAAAATCTTGATAACATTATAAGTGGACCTCAGTGAACAGTACAAAACAATCGCTAAAGACATTTAAACGATGGAATTTCCGAGGTTTCGATGTGAAACTGCTGCAAACAATTCAGCGCGCGAGTGAATTTTCCAAATGAATCAAACTGAATCAATTTCTGAAACAATTTCATTTGTGAAGCTGGCACAGAATTGTAAGATATAAAATCGCAATTGCGAGATATAAACTCGGGGGGGATATAAACTTCTGTTCTCAGAATTGCGAGTTTATATCACGCAATTCCGACTTTATATCTCAGAATTATGTCTTTTTAACTCGCAATTGCGAGTTTATATCACGCAATTTTGAGGGGAAAAAAAGTCAGAATTGTAAGATAAAAAGTCGCAATAACCTTTTTTATTTTTTATTCAGCGGCGGAAACGGGCTTCCATAGTTTCCTGGTGTTTGGTGTTTTGCAAGGCAGATTTCTTCTTATCTGAACATTTCTTCCTGTTAAACCAGATAATTTAGTTTCTCTCTTGTGAATCTATTAGCTGTGTTTGAGTGTGAAACTGATGGTCTGGCAAAGGTCATCTGAGAGAACAGCAGTCCAGATGGACATCTGTAGATTTCAGTGTGGGATTTACCACATATTTAAACACCAGCTAAACAGCTTTTTTAATATTTATTAATTTTTTTTCAGGCTGCTTAAGACATCCTCTCTTATCATAGAGTTTACCTTGAATTAGCGAAGAAAATTTTGGTTATTTGACATGTGGGTCAATGACAAGTTAGAGTGGTCAACATAATGAAAATTAGCTTTAAATGCAGGATTTCTTAGAAATGTACTCTGCATTCATACTGGTTTTATTTCGTTTTGAAAAACCTTCACATCATTTTCAAATTTAATGACTCAGAATGCAAAGTAACAACCTTGTGCATTAATACACATGAGTGTACTCATTGTAATCACATTTTCAAATCACTAAATCAATACATTTTTTGATTTACAAAATTACATCCACATTCATTTTCATTTCATTGTCTTTCCTTTTTTGTTTCTCTAAAAGAATGTAATGGTTTGAAGCATTTTAATTTTGGGAGGACCATTCATTTAACAAATGCGTCACTTATTTATTCCTGTTAATAATTAGAGAATTTTCCTGGAAGTGGCCAAATTACACTCTCGATCTTTAGTCATTTCAGCTGTAGCTCTTCTTCTTTTGTGCAGTTTCTCAGCGCTCTGAAGGCATGACTGTCTCAATGTGTTTGGTGATAAACGTTTTCCTGTTTCCTGTTTAGAGAGCATTGACATGGAGATCTCTGGATCAGGCAGGTGTGTGTTTTGTTTGAGTGTAACAATGTGTATTTGTCTACAATGTCGTCTGGTTGCCACTAACACAGCTGTGCAGGTTACCACGGCAATAACGAGACATGCGTCATATTAATTTCCATCTTCATCTAAGTGTTGGCCACTGATTCTCACAGAAAACAATAAGGGATCCGGTCCGTCTGAATGCTCTGGTTTAGATAGCCTGATTATGATAATAATACATCAAAACAACCAATGCAAATGTCATTTAGAAATCATTTAATATGCATACCAAGTATGTTAATCTTGACTGTTTACATATGCTCATGACCTAATAAGTGGTGTGTGTTTGTGTATGTGTGTGTTCATGGTCTCTATGTGTTGGCTGATGGCTTTATGGGCCCCATATGGAAGAAATGGCCCCTGAAAGCTAATGGACCCTGAGACCCTTATGCTGCCTGCCAGCTACACACAGGAGCTGTACAAATGGGGTCTGCTGAACATCTGTTGAGTCCAACTAGTTTTGAGTTCAATTAACTAATTTAAAACTTGACAGCTCTGAATTGTCAATCATTTAAATTAAAACATTTGTGAAGTTCAGATAATTTATTTACATGCAGTGCCCACACTGTCCTAACATGGTGTAACAGTGCCCTCTGCTGATGAAAATTACTTTATGACCGACATGCTGGAGGTGTTTTGTCACATAACTAAACACATACACCACACATTGATACTTTATCAAGTAATGGAAAACTCCCTTTCCTATTAAAGCAACACAAGGACTGTTGTGTTCTAGCAGTGCAGTGCTGTTTATTTTATTTATTATCAACATACATAAATGTTAAAACATATGTCTTAAAATAAATATTTTGAGTCTTTATTTATAATTTTTAGCTACTTTTATGTGGATTTTTTTAAACAAACAGTAAAACAATTATGAACCATGAAACATTTTGTGAAATAGCAAAATGGGTAAATGTACAAAAATACTGAAATATTGTTTAGGCTATCTAGCCTATATGTTATTTTAGTTTTTCAAAACACTGAATGTTTTATATTTGTTTAATATGCATTTTCTATTTCTTTTTTCAATTGCTATACCGTATACATTTGTGTATGTTTATTGTCCATAATTTTAGTGTGTTTTGCTTTTGCTTTCCACTTTAAAAAAAAAAACATTTGGCATTTTTGTATTTTAAAATTGGTAAAAATTACATTACTAATTTTAAATGTTAAAAAATGCTATTTAAAAAAAAAAAAGAATCAATTAGAGTTACACCGTTTAAGAATATATTTATTAACTTTTATAAACAGTTATAATAAAAAAACAAACAAAAAAAAAACACCCAGAAACCACAGAAAGCCACAAAATTATAACAACAGTTACGTTCACACTGAATTACATACAAATCTAAACACAAATAGCCAAAGAACTGACTACTAAAGCAGTAGATAAATACATGGTAATAATGACACAGGAGCAGATATGTTAGCGGTGAATCAGAGAGCGTTTCTGAGGATGAGCTGCACGCTGAGGTTCGAGGGCTCCTCCACCGGCTGCTGTGAAAGGTTGTTGGTTTGTGGGATGCTGTCTAAAGTACAGCCCTTCACAGGACACACAGAGAAACGAGACAACAGTGTCACAAGAATAGACTTCATCATCACCATAGCAATGTGCTTCCCCACACACGACCGCGGGCCTGATCCGAACGGCTGAAAGAAACGACTCGGCACCTTGAGAGAGAGAGACAGAGAAAGATATTACAATGTTGATGTTGCCATGGACACAAAACATACTATTTGGATTTATTAAATATTTATCCTGTATATAATATATATATATATATATAAAAACATTTATATTTATATTAAGAAAATACTACAAATGAATGAAAATATTGTTACAAAAGATTGTGAAAATTATTTACACTTTTGAAGGAAATTCTAATTATATTATTAAAATTTGCATTAATAATAAAGCTAATACTAGGTTAGTTAAAAAGTAAGAATATTTGTTATAACAATGTTGTTTTGGTTACAAACATTTACCATGGCAAAACCATCACTAAAAATAAATAAATAAAAATATCACAGTGCATTTTGTAAGGTTGTAAGCATTAACATTAATTTGTGAGATATTATAAAACTGCTGTAAATAGTGCAATTATAGGTAATGCAATAATGCAATTATAGGTTTGAAAGTCAATGTTCATTGATTGCTGGATTATATATTTTTAAGCTTTCTATTTTAAAACAAGATCAAAGAAGATCAAAGGTGAATGTGTTAAAATCAAACAAAATATAATATTAAAATTATTTAAAAAAATAACATGGGACAGTTATTTTCTTTCCTCCAACAGTTTCAGAATCAGAAGAGGTTTTTTTTTTTTTTTTGAATGATGGTTTTACCATGGTAAATGTTTATAAAGGGCACTGCAGACCCATACATTAAATGAAATATAAATAAAATCATAAAAACATGTATATAAAATAATAATATAAAATAGATTTAAAAATAATCAAATTAAAATGGAATCTTCCTCCAACATTCTTCTTATTAACTTATTAATAATGAATTGGATTTTTTATTTGAGTGATGACTAATAGTTTTATTATGGACACTGTTAATAATGGCACTGAAAACAGAAATATAAGGCAAGAGACAAATTTTATAATGAAGACTCACATTTTTCTTGAAGTTGTCAAGACTGAACTGATTCGGTTTGGGGAAGAATTCGGATCTGTGCATCCGACCCATGTTCAGTATGATGTTTGTTCCTTTCTTCACTTTGTAGCCCTCGATGACATCATCATCCAGCGCCCGCCGCATGGTGAAGTCCACGACCGGATGGAACCGGAGCGACTCGTTGATAAAACTCTCCAGAATGTGTAACCTGGACAGATGTGAGTGCTGCAGGCTCCTACCCGCTACAAAACACAATCACAACATGATGTTCAAATAACCAGAGAAACATCTGGATCAAACATATACTGACTACACAATCAAAACTGAATAATTCATCCGTATTTAATTAAACTCTGATAGAACATCATGAAGTACTTTCTTTTGGAGTCTTTTAGTAAATGCAAAAGAGTTATGAAAAGATTCTTCAGCATTTTTCTTTTCGGGTAATACAGGTTGGAAATGACATAAGGATGAGGAAATAATTCCTTTAAAGTGCGATGACTGAATCTTGTGTGTCTGCTCATACCTAGTACAGTGTCCATTTCCTGCAGGATCTTCAACTCCACGTCTGGATTCTGTTTGAGCAACAGCAACATGAAGAACAGACTGATAGAGAGAGTGTCTGGAGCCGCGATCACCATTTCCAACACACACTGCCTGACGTTCTCAGCGCTCAACTCTCCGTGGCTCTAAACACACACACACACAGGTCAGTCATTTTTATACATGTTTCAAAAGTGTGTGTAACATTCTGGTATGTCACATTCACCTGAGCAAATATCAGCTCTGCTGTGAAGTCGAGCTGTTCGAGTTTTTCTGCATGTGCCACCTGAACTCTCTTCTCCTCGATCAAAGCCGCAATGGCATCCTGCAGCTCCTGACTGAAACACACACGCATATATAGACCATAAAAACACACTTTTCAAAGCCTTTACAAATGTTCACAAAAGAAAACCAATTCAGTAGTAAAAGAGGGTTTTAAAGCTCTCTGCATTCCGCATTTGTGATAAAGTGTTCCTTATAAATGTTATCACATATACTATGGTATGTACATGCATTTACAGTACATACATCTCCAAAACAGCATCTCATGAACTCACGCGTCTCTCTTGTGCTTCCTGTGCAGCCAGTCCAGTCTGAAGTACACATCAGGTTTGATTAATACTGTCTGCCAGGTGTCAAAATATTTATGAATCTTCTGAAGCAGATCATGCTCTGCAACACAGCAGCAAGAAACCAGCAATTACATATACCATATAATGAGTTTTCAATGTATATCAGCTACTAAAATTGCAGAATTAACCATGAGATCACAAACAATAGAGTCCAATAATGTCCTTACTACCTTTCTGGGCCTTGAACATGGTATTTGCGTTGCTGTCTATGCAGGGTCAGAAAGCTCTCGGATTTCATCAAAAATATCTTAATTTGTGTTCCAAAGATGAACGAAGGTCTTACGGGTTTGGAACGACATGAGGGTGAGTAATTAATGACAGAATTTTCATTTTTGGGTGAACTATCCCTTTAAGCATATTATTAAAAATTGCATAATGCCACTATACAGAGCATACAAAAATATACTACTGTTCAATTGTTTAAAATAGGTAAGATTTATTAGATAACATTTATTAGATAATTTGCTTTAGATAACAAAACATCAAACACATTATTAAATGTAATTTAAGTGTCTGTATGTTAGTCTTAAGTGTTTCTTAGGACTAACCTTTGAGAGGGACTCCTAGAAACAGTCTGTTGGAAATGTCCACTACAATGCACCGCAGTAAGTTGAGGATGTCCACCTGTCCCCGAGCATCTGTCAAGTGAGACAGATCATCCAGGTGTGTGTTTGTGGAAGTGGTGCAGATCTCCAAAGTTCTCTGAAGCCCTGGACCTGATAGAGCTGACACACACACACACACAAATATGCTTAGCACCTCTTATAGCTACATTTTGCTATTTAAAAAAAAAAAAAAAAACCCTGATAAAATCTAGTGAAATACAACGATATAAATAAAAAGGATACTTGTGACACTGAGATATTAAAATTGGTCATGCAATTTATATCAGCCTCTTCACGGTTGATACATCCTTAACTTGCGTATTACTGAAAGCATGCCCACCTTTTGCATAAAAGGTGCGGACTTTCTTCCAGAGTTCCACATTTGAGTTGAATATGATGCCTTGTTCATGCATCCCAATACACTGCAGACCCAGTTTGCTCCCAAAGCGTGAGGTGTACAGAGATCTCCTCAACACATGATACACAGCAGATGACCTGTGACACACACAGCATCAGAATATATATACATATACTTAATAATATAGTACATATAATATACATATACTTAACACACATATAACTGCATTTTAAAAAGTGCACTTTGTAATAAGTACATTTTAATCATTTTTTTTAAATAGACAATAGAAGTAATTATGAAATTACTTTCAAGTATGCACTCTTAACTGCATTTAATATAAATTTAAACTAGAATACATTTTCATTTATTTCTAAATGGCATGCAGTATACCTGCCCCGTAACCATTACATTCAGTTTGCACTAAATACATTTCTTTAAAGTATATTATTTCTGTAATTAGTACTCTTTTAAAAGTATGCTAAAGTTTCACGTCTTTTTCACAAGGAGTGGTGTGTGTGTGTGTGTGTGTGTGTGAGAACATACCTGCTCAAGATGAGAGTTTCCTCACCGTTGATCCAGATGCGCACAATGTCTCCATATTTGCTGTTGTAGTAGTTGCTGGCAGTGCCGATTCCAGACCAGATGAATCGACAGTAAGAGAGAACAGGACCCAGACCCAGGAAGAAAAAAGGACCTGGATAAAACACATTGCAGCAAACAAGTAATTGACACAATGAGAATGTGACATGCAATAATTAATCTGAATCCATTTTAAACAACATTTACTTAATTATTATACAAGGAGTTATTAGGACATTAATAATAAATGTATCATGTGTGGGGCTCTTACTTTTACTGTCAACATTTAATTATCCAACTAGAATTTAAACCATCTGTTTTCTAAATATGTGACTGTACTATCTACCCAAAATGCAGATAGCATAGTCACTAACAAATGATAAAAAGGTAAAACATTGCATGAAAGAAACTGAAAACCTTTCTTTTAAAAAAAATAATATTTGTAATGGATTTGATAAAGAAAATGCTGTGTTAAATAATAAAGGACAACATCTCAAATAAATCCTACCGACCTGGCACATGGTCTTTCTCTGTCCGATGGTGTCTGATGGTCAGCAGCAGGCAGAGTAACAGCAGCAGTAGTGTGGCCGTGGCTCCACACACATTGTCTTGGGCACCATCAGAGCTATTATGGGCCCCTTGCATCAGACGGTCCAGAGCGGCCTCACTGAGATGCACCGGCTCCATTCCGCAGGGCTGGAGAAGTTCACCTGCCATAAGAATGGACTGAGAATTACAGCTTCTTCAAGCCTGAAGCAGCAGTATTTTAGACACACACTTTTATATGTGAGTGGTTGCATGGGATTGGATCAGGATAAATCAAAAGTCAAAATAAAAACTCATTGTGACCTCGTGTGCTCCTCGTGTCCTTCAGCATAAGTTTCCAAAACATTGTCATGCCATGCGAACCTTCAGCTGTGCCAAACTCATCCCTGCATCATCTTTTCATTAAGACATCAAAGACTTTATGAGATATGAGACATCTGCGGCATGACCTTCTACAGCTCCTCCTGCTCAAAAAAGTTCATCAGACTTAGGCATACTAGAGGTTATTGACAAACTCCTAACCAGTGCAGCTTGTTGAGAAGTATACTGTTACTGTTACTTTTCTTAGTGAACAAACTAACAATTTTCCAAAACAAGTGGATAATAAAACAAACAAATACAACCCGAATTCCGGAAATGTTGGGGCGTTTTTTTTTTTTATTTGAATAAAATGAAAACTAAAAGAATTTCAAATCACACGAGTCAATATTTTATTCACAATAGAACATGGATAACATAACAAATGTTTAAACTGAGAAATTTTACAATTTTATGCACAAAATGAGCTCATTTCAAATTTGATGCCTGCTACAGGTCTCAAAATAGTTGGGACGGGGGCATGTTTACCATGATGTAGCATCTCGTCTTCTTTTCAATACAGTTTGAAGACATCTGGGCGTCGAGGTTATGAGTTACTGGAGTTTTGGTGTTGGAATTTGGTCCCATTTTTGCCTGATATAGGTTTCCAGCTGCTGAAGAGTTCGTGGTCGTCTTTGATGGATTTTTCGTTTAGTGATGCGCCAAATGTTCTTTATAGGTGAAAGATCTGGACTGCAGGCAGGTCAATTCAGCACCCGGACTCTTCTACTACGAAGCCATGCTGTTGTAATAGCTCCAGTATGTGGTTTTGCATTGTCCTGCTGAAATACACAAGGCCTCTCCTGAAATAGACGTCGTCTGGAGGGGAGCATATGTTGCTCTAAAACCTTTATATACCTTTCAGCATTCATAGTGCCTTCCAAAACATGCAAGCTACCCATACCGTATGCACTTATGCACCCCCATACCATCAGAGATGCTGACTTTTGAACTGAGCGCTGATAACACGTTGGAAAGTCTCCCTCCTCTTTAGCCCGGAAGACATGGCGTCCTTGATTTCCAACAAGAATGTCAAATTTCATTCAAATGTCAATTTCAAATGTCAATCTTCAAGCAACAGCTGAAAACTCATCTCTTTCGACACTACTTGACTTCAACCTACGTATAAAAAAAAAAAAAAAAAAAAAATCTTTCTCCTTACTTATTCCTTCCCTTGCTAGCTTGTACTTATTTAAACAATGCCTGAGACTTGGTGTTACAAGCACTTCCTTTGTCGGATTGCCTCTTCAAGATGAATCGCTTCATGTGTTCCCCAAATTGTAAGTCGCTTTGGATAAAAGCGTCTGCAAAATGACTAAATGTAAATGTAAAATTTGGACTCGTCTGACCATACGACACTTTTCCACTTTGAAACAGTCTGTTTTAAATGAGCCTTGGCCCACAGGACACGACGGCACTTCTGGACCATGTTCACATATGGCTTTCTTTCTGCATGATAGAGCTTTATTTGGCATCTGCAGATGGCACGGAGGATTGTGTTTACCGAAAGTGGTTTCTGGAAGTATTCCTGGGCCCATTTAGTAATGTCAATGACAGAATCATGCCGATTAGTGGTCCAGTATCATCTGAGGGCCCGAAGACCGCGGGCATCCAACAAAGTTCTTCGGCCTTGTCCCTTACGCACAGAAATTTCTCCAGTTTCTCTGAATCTTTTGATGATGTTATGCACTGTAGATGATGAGATTTGCAAAGCCTTTGCAATTTGGAACGTTGTTTTTAAAGTATTCCACAATCTTTTTACACACTCTTTCACAGATTGGAGAGCCTCTGCCCATCTTTACTTCTGAGAGACATCCCTTTTATAGCTAATCATGTTACAGACCTGATGTCAATTAACTTAATTAGTTGCTAGATGTTCTCCCAGCTGAATCTTTTCAAAATTTCTTGCTTTTTTAGCCCTTTGTTGCCCTCGTGCCAACTTTTTTGAGACCTGTAGCAGGCATCAAATTTGAAATGAGCTCATTTAGTGGATAAAAGTGTACAATTTCTCAGTTTAAACATTTATGTTCTCTCTATGTGAATAAAATATTGGCTCTTGATTTGAGTCTTTTACTTTTAGTTTAATTGAAATAAAAAAACAAAAAACATCCCAACATTTCCGGAATTCGGGCTGTATGTCATCTTTAATATTAAATTCTTAAATTTAAAGTAATAAGTTAGAATACTAAGACACTACATGGCAGTCAAATGAACTACAGACATGGGACAGAATTTGTATCTTAAGTGGCATTTGGAAATATTTGTGACCCTCTCTGTGAAAACCCAGCTAAAGTAATTTTTTTGTGATTTACTGTTTTCTACACAAAATCATCTTTCATAAGGTAAAGAACATTCTGTGAAAATATAATCTTCGTATCTTTAATATTGACTGAGTAAGGCCATGTCAAAGATTGAAATTATAGTAAAATTAATGGTTGAACTCCAACTTTGATGCTTGTTATCTCATAATTAGATTTTGAGACTTTAGCCTGGATTTCACAGAGAGGGTCACATTTACACAGGCTGTTTAATTATCAAATTTCTTCATCTGTTTCTTATTCAGTCTTAAAGCATCAGTATTATTTAGGTATTTTATGGTTTTCACCATTCAATTTTAAACAAAAACAAATTGTTACAATGAACACAAAAGTCATTTTGTGTCTTCAGTTTGCCCTCTTTGTGTGTCTATCAGATTCAGAGATGTTGTGAATTCACTGAACGCCCACTTTCATTGCTAAAGAATTTATGGAAATCAGCTTACATCTTCGAGTGCGGTCAGAACAGATGCATACAGCATTCTGTCATTTTCTGTGTAAAGGGAGGATCCTTCATAGTTCATGTGCCAATAGGTGAATGTGTGTGATACCTTCATTTCACACATTCGTTCTCTGATATTGAGCATCTCATTACAAATACATATTGATGTAACCTTGCCCCCATCTGCTGTATTAACTAATTTTCACCATCTCACTTTGATTCTTAGTTATGATGTAGAAGAATTAAATGCAGGTCAATATTTTATGGCAGCAGCTTAATGGTTAAACCCCTGAGGACATAACTAGATGTAGCTGGATTAAGGCCCAAAAGGGGTTATTTGAACCACTGCAATGCTTAATTTCAGGTTGCTCCAGGGGGACTGAAGCTGTAATGTTACTGTAAGTTACAGTACCATAAATAAGACCCCATTACCAATTAACCTACATAACTGTATGGAGGGGAAAAAAGTGAGCAAAACAGGCATCGATGTGTGGCTGCTAAGGTAATTTTAGCATGTATAGCATGTTTAAGTGCTTGCTAGAGTGTTCTGAGTAAACAAATTCTGAGTATACTCATTCTCACGTTTCTGTGATATGTGATTTGTGATCTGCAATTTTTTTTCCCCACCTATAATTTAAAAAAGAAATATTAACATATTTCTGCTCATTTAATTAATAATTTATGACTGATATTTATTAAGTTCATTGAGTTGTGTGGTATATTGAGTTATGTGACTACATGGAGGTGAAAGGGGGAATTTTCTTGGATGTCAAAATTTCAGGGTGGTCTTAATAAAGACTTTTGAGCTTCTCATAAAGGAGTCGACCTTTTGAACATGCAGCAACATCACACACTACGTATTTGGGGCTGGAAAGTCTTTCTCGGAAAGAAACAAGTAATCTTTAATTCACTGGAGAACAAAGTGTCCCTCTGCACATTGAAAGACACGTCACTTAAATATGTCGTCAATTCAATACGGCCTTTGTGGTCCTTGAGTTTTGCAATTCGTCAAATAAGTTGTTTGTCCCCTGTAGCAAAACTGTGGGCAGGAAGCCACAAGGAAGAGAATTGTGAGTGCTGTCAACCATAAATTTATAGATAATTTACATTTATGTTTCTTACTGGTGCTTTCTTACAAAGACATCTATGAAAGTGATCATATTGTGTTTTACTGCATTTTGTGATGAATATTAATTACAAAACTCAATAAGTACAGTTTCATTTTTCATGATTATGCCATTTTTATTGTCCATCCACTGAATTTGGCAGTCCATCGCCAACACCTCCATCCTAGGGAAAGTGTGTGTTGATCTCTATGATGGTTGTATGTTCAGCTCAGTGAAAGTTAGCCGTGAGGCTGTTGAGAGTGGACATTTGTTTCGGGTTTCTCATGAGGAGTGCCAAATCACAGATAATAACAGCAATGTTTGAGACAACGCACAGGGAGAGAAGCCAAACCACTTCCCTTTACTGAACACAGTCCAATGTCCACTCAACTGACCTCTCTGAGGTCTGAGGGCCTGTTTTATAAAAATCTTGCATATATAGCAAGTATCTTTTTTTGCGCACTGTTTAATAATTAATATGTCACCCCTTTGGATTTTCTTATGTAGGCTCTTGTTTTTCATATAAAATGTGATTTCTTTTAATGCCTACTTGTGTAGGTGTTCCACAAGGTTCCATTTTAGGCCCTTTGTAATTAATTTTGCACATACGCTCTTTAGGTGATATTACTAGGAAACTTGGCATTAGCTTTTATTATTATACAGATGACATACAGCTTTATATCTTCTTTTCAACATAGTAGACTTTATACTTCCTCTAATTAATTCCAATTAAATGAGAATACATTTTATTTCTACACATTTAAAAAGTTGAACAGACTACAATCTATCTTGATGGTGCCACTGTTGACATCAGTAGAACATTTCAGAAAAATGGAACCATCTAGATTTGCATGTCATTAGAACCCCCATTAAATTTGCATATTTCTTATATCTCTAATACAACTTTCTTATTCTAAAGGAACATCCTCTTTATTCATGATCCTGAAAAGTTAGTTCACATCTAATGACACATCTCATGAATTGAAATGCACTCTTGGCTGGTTGTGTAGTTGACTCCATATATACACTGCAGGTAGATTTAGCAGGAGTATAAGCAGCTCAAAGTGTAACTAAGTTCTATTAGCCAAACTGAATCATGGTTATGCGTTAAGTTCGATATCAATTATATCAGCTCTTCATTGTCTGTCAGGGGAGACAGTGAACTTGACTGGTTTAAAAATAAAGTCAATTAGTTTTTCTCTACCAAAGTCTGGTGATTATACAGTAGCTGTACTAACTGGTGTTGGAACATTACTTTTAACAAGCCTGTTATAATATTCCATATCTCCCAATAGAATTAAATGATTGTTACATTGCTGCTTTTTATGAAAAGTAAAATGTGTTATTTTGTAATTTTAAGAATTCTGATGCATCATTTAATTTACTTCGAAAAAATGCTGATTGGTTTTAATTGGTTCTAAATATGTAACATGCATTACCTCTCATTCTGATGCTAATTACCTCAAATATAGTAAAACCTCTTTAAAGGGTTTGAGCTAATTTAATGAACAGCTGACACTCAAAGAATTATTATCATATACTAATAATTAAAACTATTAATTGACCATTTTAGATTGTGTTAAGTGAAATATAACACTCTTGGTAAAGAACCTGGCTGACCTATAAAAAAAAACTGAGCTAAAAACAGATTTAAAGTTGATTACAATTAATCTCACAAGCCAGACTTCTGGCAACTAGCACCTTGCTTGCCAGTGAAGTTGTACTCAACTAACTACTTAAAGAAATGACAGAAAAAAACCTGACTGAACTGATATGACCTTTACACTCCTCTCAGCATAAGCACATGCTCAGTCAGTACACACTCAGTTCAGCTCTGATACCTTGCTCCTTGCTCGCGTGACCATGGAGCTTGTATGTTTTATTTGGCAATGACCTACAGCTGCAGGGCAGAGGACCACAAAACATAACAGACTTCACATCTTCATACAGCAGTGCACCAGCATTTATCAGAGGAATGTCAACTTTTAATGCACAAACAATCTGGCTGTGCATCAACAAAACTATATTATTATTATCTTCTTTTATTACTACTGTACAACCAATACTGGCAGTGCATGCCATTTCCAATTATAGTGAGTGCAGATGTATTCTACGTTCATTATATAAGCATAAAAACCAAAGACCTAAATGAGAGCGAGGTGCTAACTGATATCAGATCAAAACCCAAATTAAAACTACAGAAGTGGGTCATGTTGCATGATATGGGCACTATAAGAATCGCATATCAGGTCTTAAACTCCACAACCAGCCTGAGTTCCCTTAAGGGTCTTGGCTCCTTTAGCTGCTGACATTTACTCACTCTGACATGTTCGTAAAATTTCCTTGGAGCTGAATAAGTTTTTTTGTCAGTATTGTTTTGTCTGTTTTGTCTCAGATATGGCTATATGTTCAGATTTTGTCTATTAAAATGTTTAGTACACATTCCGGTGTTAAAAGTTGCACTGCCTTTGCCAAGACAGCTTTGAATTGTCTAATAAAAAATACATAACACTACATATTTGAAGTTGTTTGGAGACAGTCTTAGTAGAACTGTTTTAAGAAAGTGTTTACTGAAATCTTGCAGTGACTCTCAGCGTGTCTAGTTTTCTTCCACGTCATTGGCTGTTGGTGTCGATGTGGATTATGCTAGTCAGCCCACGGTCATGCTGAAGAATGGACTCTACTGCATATAAATCAGGTGACTGCACAAGTGGGGGGTTCTTCTCCAGCGCATCAGGACGGCACAAAGCCTAGCAGCCCTCAGTCGCACACAGACTCGACTCGAAACAAGGACTTCAATTGTCTTCTCGCATCCAGAGACTGTCATTTTTTAGGGGAATATTCTAGACTATTATTATTCAACTTACTTTTTGAAAGTGTTGAATTGTTAGTTGTGCGTTGCAGTTTTTGAACACTTTTTTGTATTTCTGAATTGAAGTCAGAATGCTGGATCCACTAGCTGAGTTGAGAAGAAGCGGAGGCTTTAGGCAGTGTGGTGGCCGGTTGTCCTGGCAGGTGCGTTGGATCTTGTACAGCGTGTGCATACTGACAGTAATAAACTGTGCCGGCCTGGTTCTGCTCCTGGTTCAGCAGAGAGAGCTGTGGGCTCATCTGACTGAGGTGGAGAGGCAGATGGTGGAGATTTCTCAGAGCTCCGTGGTGGAGTTCATGACGCAGGTGAATGAAGATGAGCCAGAGTATCAAAACTCCAGAAACAAACGCAGCCGGCAGCATCGAGGGACACGACCCTTTGAGGAGCACGAGGGGAGTGTGGGAGAGGAAGTCTTGGGAGATTTCCAGTATCAGTATCCGCAGATGCATGGGCCGGTTTACCAGCACAAAACAGAAGAGCAGGATGGAATGATGATGATGATGACCTACTCTATGGTGCCAGTAAGAAAACATGATTGATTTATTTATGGAGATTACACAAAAGCAAACTGTGGATAAAATGTGGAAAGTGTCAACTTTAGTCTGCTTTCCCTATGTTGAGGGGGAAAATAAATATATAAATAAAAACACAAAGTCAAAACCTGATGATAGCTAAGTTAAGCTATAAAAAGCTATTGCATAGTAAAGCATTTTTTTTTTTTTTGTAAAGTTTTTTATTTTATCTAGTTGTAACTGTAATGTCTGAATCTCCTAGATGGAAGTGTTTTTTTATATAATATATAATATATACTGTACAATGATATTTTACATTTTATCATACACTGTAAGAAAAAGAAAAAAAGAACAAACAAACAAAAAGTCTGTTATAAATATCTGTAGAAATGCCTGTAAACTCAACACTATATTATAAGTTTATAGACATTTCTAACCCTAGCATATAACAGATTGAAATACATAATTCAAAATATGGATAAAATCAACATGGAAAATTCCTTTACATTAACACAGTAAATTGTTTTACTTTCTAAGGGTGTAAAGAAAAAAAATAAAGAAAAAATAATATATATATATATATATATATATATATATATATGAAGAAAAGATATATGATTTATGTGTTATGTGTAGATAATCATTCTTTTCATAAATGGAAAGTAAATGCTTTTAGCTTCTTTAAATTTGTTTTTAGTTTTGCTCCAGTAGTTACATAATTGGATTATTTTATAATATTCTTCAACACAGACCTGCAAAAACTTGAGTACAATATATGTTTCAGGTTAAAATTCTTCTGGACATTTGCAACAGTACTAAAGGTGTCTGTTTGACCGGTGAGTATGGGTCGTTTTTATTTTTACAGCTTATTATCTCCTGAATCTGTTGTCTCCAAGTTTACAGTTTGATTTGCTTTTGGCTTTCACAGGGCCACCAGGACCACCAGGAATTCAGGTTGAAATTAACTATTTTAATGTTGTTTATGGGTTATATTTTACCACAGGGGATAGAGATGATGCTCATAATGTAAAAACAAGTGTTTTTAATTTTTATTTTTTGCAGTCGTCCTTATTATAGGTGTATTTTTTTCTGTGTAGTGAAATACAGTATGACAGCGCAAGAATTACAAGAAAAAAAAAACCTATTTAAAATATTAGCAATTTATACTTTATAATTTCACGTTTAATTCAATCTGTTACTTGCCATTTCTTTGTACTTAATTGTGAAGTCCAAGTGAAATTTATTTCTACATTCATTTCTTTTCAGTGTAGCATTTCATATAATGTGTTACTCACATAATCTTACTTTATGGAATTCCAGGCTTGCCGGGTGTGGACGGAATGCCGGGGTATAACGGAACAGATGGAATTCCAGGGTTGCCAGGAGAGCCTGGAGCACATGGAAAACGAGGAAAAAGAGGTCAGCTATATGCAAAAGAACATGGAAAATCCATCCATCCATCATGCACATGAATGAATATAGTCAAAAAGGTCCTCTGAAAGAAAATGTCCTCCCTTCAAACCTCTTCCCGAAAATTCGGCTGAATTCTGTAGCTTTTATCATCCACTCAGGAAAAGGAGAGGGGAATTTTATCCCGCTTCAGTCACACAGCAGGATTCAGAGAGACTCTGAGATCTCCCAATGAATAAAGCAGAACTCTTGAAAACAGCTGACTGACCGCTCTGTTCTGAGAGCACAAGAGCCCACAGACATTCTAGAAGTGCCATTCAGTAAATCAATTATGTAGAAACTGAATGAAATTCTTTGTACCGTGGTGGAGAAATTAGCGGAAAACATTTGAATACGTTTTATGATGATTCCATACTTTAAGTTCCACAAGCAAGTGATTATTTATTAGCAGTTTATGCTTCAGAATGCACCGTTTACCTGGCTAGTAGATGTTCCACGTGGTTTAGAACCAACAACCACTCAGAACACCCTAGCAATCAACCACACTCAATTTAGTTCAGAAAATGTATCGATATATTTACTTAAAATAGTAACAGTAATAGTAACACTTTATTTTAAGGTGTAGTTACAAGTTACATGTACTTACTATAGCAATAGTAGTATATTATTAGTAGTAAAAGACGATGAAATATTACAAGTAACCAACCCTAAACCAAACCCTACACTGTAAAAAGTGATGTTGACTTATCTTAAAAAAAATTAGGATACCCGTTGCCTTACTATTTTTAAGTAAATGATAATTAAAAAAAATAAGTTAATTGAATTGTCAAGTTCACTTAACTTTTTTTTTTTTTTTTTTAAATATTATATACTTAATTTTAAGGCAACGGGTTTCCTCAGTTTTTTTAAGTTAAGTCAACTTACCACTTTTAACAGTGTAGTTAATTAATATCTACTAAAATAAAGCATAACCGTAACATTTATTACTTCACTGTAATAATGTAATAAATTATTCTGAATGATTTGAGAACTGTGCTGCATGAAGTCATGAATGAACGATTTTTTTGTACCTGTGTGCAGGTCCTCCGGGTGAGAAGGGTGAGCCTGGTGAGAGAGGAGAGCAAGGGTATCTTGGACCCCCAGGACCCCCTGGAGAACAGGGCGAACCTTCAAATGATGTCATTGTAGAGGGTAAAGACAAATTCTGTTTTTAATAAGATATGAGAATGTTGGAATATTGTCCCAGCTAAAGGGTCTTGTTAAGCAAGACTATATTCACAAAATAAGCAGCGAACCATTGTTGGGTACTGCATAATAAAATAGTTGAGAACCAATTTTTATTACAATGTTATTTTTTGCCTTTTTCTTTTCTTTTTTTCTTTGAGAAGATATAGTCCTGCCATTTATATGGATCTTGGACCTCCATGGATCACAATAATGTTGGCATGATAAATGAGTGATGGCCATATTCTTTCTGCTTTAATCTGCAGGTCCACCTGGTCCAATGGGACCCCCTGGCCTCCCTGGTCCACCTGGCCCTCCAGGTCCCCCTGGGCCTCAAGGGCCACCAAGACACAGGAGCCACAGAGCACATCTCCACATGGGGAAGGAGTCTGTAGGTAAGTTGAATGGCTAAAATAATAAATTGTGCATGTGCATATTTCAAAATTACCTCATAATCCCTCCAAATCAAACAAAAGAAAACTATTTTCTTTATTCAAATCATTTAAGAAATTATGAAAATGTATAACTGTATGTAAATTACATAAAACTAATTAATTCTTGTATTACAGTTTAAAAAAAAACAAAAAACATAATACGTTAAAAAGTGTTATTTTTATCACAGAAATGAGAATTACCATTGATAATAATGAGAATTACTAAATTAATGAACAGCAATGGCATTAGTTACAATAATATTTCCTTTTGCATAATTTTGTCACAATTTATAAAATATTTTCATGTGATTTGCAGTAATCAAATTTCAAATTTTATTTATACTGTGTAAGTTCTTCCCCCCTCCCCCTTCTTGATTTTGTGGCAAAATGTGACATCCAAAATTGGGTATAGTGACTTTTCCCCTGTAAGACACATCATAACATGTAATATGATATATGTAATCTCATTGTTTATCTTCAGGTCACCTTAATTCAGTCCCAAATGATGACACCATCAGCCAGAAAATAGTATCATGGAAGATAAACGGTACCAACAAGAGCAAATTCTAAGTTGTTATACATTTAACTACAGTTTTTATAAGCTTTACCTCTAACTGTGTGATTGTGTTTGGTAGACTGTGTCATAAAGTCAGTGCAGAACCCCAGACATCTGATGAAAATGAGCAGCACGTTTGGAGCATGGATGATGGACACTGCTGCTCACGACAATGAGAAGATCTGGGTGGCAGAACATTTCTCAGGTACTGAAGAGAGAACATACATTCATCAATGCAGCACATAAATCCTGCGTTTAAACTCTACTTCCATCTGCAAGTGTTAAATGTAATCAAAATGTTTAATCTTTGGTATTTGACTAAATGCTGTTATAGAACACACCTGGAATATTGCTTTTAAGATTTTTCCCATGTTCACAAATTTATTAGGACGTATCATAAAGGAGTACAACAGTATTGCAGCGTTCCAGAACAGCAGCAGCGAGTCCATTGATGTCCGAAAATTTTTCCAAGGTTGCGGCCACGCTGTACATAACGGCTCCATATTCTACCACATCGCTGGAACTTCCAATATTGCTAAGTATGACTGAAGACAGATCTTCTTGATAATACCATAATTAGAAGTCATGAAATTGAGCCAAAAATGAAAATTCTTTCATCATGTGACTCCAAACATATGGAGGACTAGGAGTGCCACTTAATAAAATGAAGAAACCAATTATCACTCAATCATAAATACGTAAATAACTTGTCAAATAGATACAATTTAAAACAATTTAAGGTAACACTTTATTTTAAGGTGTCCTATTTTAAGGTACAAAATAAAAGCATTTAAAAGCAAACTTCCTGATTAAACATTAAAGCACACTAGTGTGAGAAACAGTGCAAATTTTTATAATTTTTTTTGTTTAATATTGTGAAAATTATTCATAAAAAAAAAATTTTCACTTAAAAACGAGGCGCCTACTCAGATAAATGAGGCTTACGATTAATCAGATGCAAATAGAAACACAAAACCAGTCCTAAATAAAAGAAAACAAGTTGACAAAAAGAATGAATCCAATATTTAGTAATAATACAGCATAATGACAGATTTATAAGCAGTTGTTTGGAGTCCGGTCATTTTTGACCGGGAACACCACAAGTGTTACTAGGTAAAATAAAACCCACAAAAAAATTACGAAAATTCTAAAAAAAAAATTATGAGAAGTACTTATACCCTGTGTGAACAAAGTCAGTAAGTTTGAGTCCAATGTGATAATGTTAACTAGTATTTTCGGGAAAAAGAAAATATTTTCCGGGTCAATTTGACCCGAACACAACTAGAGGGTTAAACATTTTGGTAACAATTTTAGTGTCTTTTTTATACATTACCTGCACTTATTATTGTAATAGCATTACATTTTGCATAATTGCATCCAACTAAACCTAAACCAAACCCTAATCCAAACTCTATGTACATGACACTCAATGGCTGCCATAGTTTTCAAATATCATTCACAATTTAATTCAAACATGGTATGTCAAGATGCAACAGTCCCCATTAAAAAGGAACACATTCAGCTAAACCTCTCCTTTTGTGTTCCACGGAAGAATGAAAGTCACAGATTTGGAACAACAGCAGAAAGCCTTAAGTTAATTTGTAAGAATACGTCATGTTCTTGTAACACGTTGTCAATTCTCCAACATTCCCAGGTTTGACCTCCAGATGAAGATCTTACACACGCTGACCATTGAAAACGCTTTCTATCACAATAAGTCCTACCTCCTTGAGAACTCAAAGACATATTTCAAATTGGCAACAGAGGAGAACGGTATGTGGATCATATTTGCCTCCAACATTGACGACAACATAATGGTGGCGCGACTGGACGAGAAAACGTTCTCCGTCACTGCGTACATCAACGCCACCTATCCCAGGACCAAGGCCGGTAATGTGTTTATCGCCTGCGGGATCCTCTACGTCACGGATACTAAAGACACAAAGGTGACATACGCCTTCGACCTCCTGAAAGAGAAGCCTGTTAGTGTCAGTTTAGATCTGAGGGCACCTGGAGGGGTTCTGTCCATGATCTCATACAACCCCAGAGACAAACATCTCTACATATGGGACAGCAGCTACGTCAAATCATACCAAGTCCAGTTCCTCTCAGATGAATAATCAAAAATGCATGACAATTGGCATATCTATAAGCAAATAACCTATGTTTCTGTTGTTACCCATGTGTACCCATATATTTTTATTTTATTTTCTTGAGTCTATCTAGTGATGTTTGATATTTGATGCAAGTATTTGGACACTTTAGCTACCCTTAAATTTTAATGTGTTAGGTATCAAAACATAAAACCAAGTGTCATCGAACATCAAGCAAACAGGGCTTTTAGACAACTGCTGATTTTTTTTTTTGTAGTTTTATTAAATCAGTTCTCTTCAAGTTTACACATATTAATCATTTAAAATGTGTGAACTTGAAGACAAGGCACTATATTTTCAATTCTGGCTTTTAATCATTTAAAGCCAGGATTGAAAATATAGTGACTTGCCCAATACAAGCTTGAAAAAAAAAAAATAAAATTTAAAATTAAATCCTGCACACTACTCAAACTTGTGCAATTACATTTTACTAGTAACGTTTCAAGCCTGAGAAGGGTCAATTCACTGGAAAAATGCTAAGAAAATTTTGCAGATACAAGTTTGAGTAGAGTGCAGTATTTCAGTTTATCATTTAAAGTCTAAATCTTTGTAAAATGTTTAGGTTGAAAATTTAGCTTGCGCTTACTTTCTTTAAAATAAATGCACTTGGTTTTATTTTTTCTCTCATGTAATGACATTAAGGCATTTTTAAATCTGATTTAAGTGTCTAAATGCAGTTTGGGGCTACCATATTTATTATTTTTTTTGGCATTTTTACTTTTCTATGTTGCATTTTCCTTTTTTGGATAACATGCATTTTAAGTGAATATTTATTAATTCATGTAGCATGAGCAGAGCTAGTTTTTGCGCAAATTGTTCATGAAACCATTGTTATCGTTTACATAGAAATTCATTCTCCTCTTGTTTCATGAATGAGGCCAAATGTGTGTAAATATTAAATGGAATATGTATGTGCATTACATGAATTTAGTAATTTCGTATACATAACCATTGTTTGTCGACTTTAAGGTAACGTCACTCAAACACCACATGATAAGATTAGGTATGTGCATTAAGTAAAAGTGAATTTTGATTTTAATGTCGACTTCATGTTTATAAAATGTGTTTGACTGCTAGTATGTATAAGACACAAAATATATTTGCCAAATATTGTTTAATTTATATTGCATGCATGTTTATGTAGCCACAAATGCTTGGAAATCCAGAAGTAAACCCTGAAACATGTTCATCTAAAGACACGTGGAGTTGAAACAGTAAAATGAAATGACTTAATTCAAATAAAAAGAATTTATTCAACTTACAAAGGTAAAACTTTGACCATGACAGAACTACCTGTTCCTTCAGAAATACCAACCAGTGTTTTTGGGGTTTGCATTTTCACACACGCAGACAGATCAGGCTGTTCAATAAATACACATCAGACCATCGGTTCAACATTTAAAATACGTACAGTTGACATGGTGCCCAGCAAATCAGACAGAAATATGATTTTAATAAATACCACATGTACATCAAACCAAATATACGACTATTCCAGCAGTTATGATAAAATCAAAAATAAACTAAAAGCATTATTGTGTTTGTACAAGCTATTGTCGTAATTCATTTTTATATTTATATATATTTATATATTTATTCATTTAAAACTATTTCCACTTTTTACTACTCGGCCACACACAGCCAGACATTCATTAGTAAACAACAGTTTCCTCTAATAGAGCTTTTATCACTTGTAACGTAAGAGTGTTATTGTTCCTCCAGATCTGAGTGCAAATATTCAGAATAGATAAAACATGAAAAAATAAATATGTAAATAAATAAAACACAAACCTATTCAGTGTTGCACTTTGTCCCAGACATCTAAAACATACCTTACATTCCTAAAGTTAAATATAAATACAAGACTTCGTAAAAGAACAAACGAAACAAAAACGAGTAAACGAGCAAACAAAGGAAGTAATATTTTGTGCAAAAACTAAACGTTTTCTGTTCAAAGTGAGAATTTCAGGGCTCGAGAGATGAAAAGGTCAAACACGTCATTTCCCGGAGCAAGCATCATCGTCTTGCGTGGAATGTTTAGCTGTTTGGCTGCTACGGAAACAAGCATGTCAACAGCAGCGTGTGCATGTGGAAGGGAAGGGGTGTGTCTCTGGGGCCGCGGCGAACCGCCGGGCCGCCAGGGTACTGTGCCATTTTACACTCCGCAAATACATTAGCAGCCAAGGAGAAAACGTACAGTAAAAACAAAATCCAACAACTGGACTTACACTGATAGCAGAAGCACAGTGCTGGTATTTTAGATGCTAAAATGGGCACAAAATGAAGACACACACATACACACTTAAAAATGGAGCTTTGAGCACTTTTACAGAGCACGACCAATAACCTGGGAATGGAGTGCGATGACTCACACAGCTCATGCATACAGCTTTCCTACCAACACGTTATCTGGATTCGTCTCCAGAAATGACAGTAGTTGATCGTTAGAATCAAGGGACCTCGTGCATGATTTCCAACGTCTTTTGTGGGGCGGGGTGGTAAAGATATTCTTCAGCGCGAGATATTTGTTACCGGTTTACGATTCACAGCTAAGGAAACACAGCGGAGGTGCCGATGAAAGCTTTAGTGTTCTACAGCCGCTCCAGTGTTAGAGGATCTGGAATATACTGGCCGGAATGTTGCAGCGGTCTGGAAGGACCCTCATTTTCAGGGTCCCGTCAGCTCCGCAGGTGAAGATCCGATTGCCTGGGCAGGTTTCGATTTGCATCACGCCGGCGCCGATGTTTCGGAATATGGACTGTTTAGCGTGCTCGGTGCTGAAGGAGTGCATGAGACCGTGACCCGCCAACTTCCAGACCTGAACCAGAACAGGAATACAATTATTAGAAATAATGCACAGAAATGTATTTAATAAGCAACATTCAAATAAAAAACGTAAAAAATTTAAATTACAATTGCAGTATGGTTTTTATACAATTTTTTTTAATGATGTATTCATTTGTTACTGAAATATCAAATAAAAAACATTTTATAGGTTATTCACATTGTGTACTCGGAATAAACACTGACACAGTAAAAACATGCCATTGGAGAAGCGCTAATTATATATCACCACTGTTATTTACATTTACATTTACATTTATGCATTTAGCAGACGCTTTTATCCAAAGCGACTTACATTGCATTCAAGTTACAGTTTTTACATTTTATCAGCTCTTGCTTTCCCTGGGAATCGATGTTATGGCTTAAGCCCATAATCCATTTTTTTGCCGAATATTTTTGATTGTTGAAATTTAAGTGCATCATTAAATATTAGTTATAGATAGATATATTAGCCAGGTTGATTGACTGACACATTTTTACCTATTTGAGATTATTGTATAAGCTGTTACAACAGCAGTGAACTGCCTTGTGTCAGTTGCAAAAACTAGCAGACTTGCATTATTTTTGTGAATACAGTAAAATATTGTGTGCATTTTTTAAAAATGTATATTTTTAAATATTTTGAAAGCTTTCTCAAATGCTATCATTAAAGTGTATTATGTACACTACCATAACATCTGCCATTGACCACCATGCTCTTTAAATACTGTTATAGCCCACTGAAAAAATAAAATAAAATTGTATTTTATGCTGGAGAAAGAGGCAGTTCAAAACATTATCAAAATTGTTTATAAGTAAAAAGAAATGAGATTTATTTTGTTTAGGCATGAATACTACTTACATGTGATCCCCTGCTGATTTTGTACGTTTGCCCACTGACAAAGAAATGATCAGTCTATAATTTTAACCATAGGTTTATTTGAGCAGTGAGAGACAGAATAACAAAAAAAATCCAGAAAAACGCATTTCAAAAAAGTTATAAATTGATTTGCATTTTAATGAGTGAAATAAGTATTTGACCCCTTCGCAAAACACATGACTTAGTACTTGGTTGCAAAACCCTTGTTGGCAATCACAGAGGTCAGACGTTTCTTGTTGTACTAGTTGGTCAACAGGTTTGCACACATCTCAGGAGGGATTTTGTCCCGTTCCTCTTTGCAGATCCTCTCCAAGTCATTAAGATTTCAAGGCTGACGTTTGGCAACTCGAACCTTCAGGTCCCTCCACAGATTTTCTATGGAATTAAGGTCTGGAGACTGGCGGCCACTCCAGGACCTTAATGTGCTTCTTCTTGAGCCACTCCTTTGTTGCCTTGGCCATGTGTTTTGGGTCATTGTCATGCTGGAATACCCATCCATGACCCATTTTCAACGCCCTGGCCCTGACGGTACATGGCCCCGCCCATCGTCCCTTTGATGCGGTGCAGTTGTCCTGTCCCCCCGCCCAAAGCATGTTTCCACCTCCATGTTTGACAGTGGGGATGGTGTTCTTGGGGTCATAGGCAGCATTCCTCCTCCTTCAAACACAGCGAGTTGAGTTGATGCCAAAGAGCTCGATTTTGGTCTCATCTGACTACAACACTTTCACCCAGTTTTCCTCTGAATCATTGGCAAACTTCTGACGGGCTGCACACGGCTTTCTTGAGCAGGGAGACCTTGCGGGCGCTGCAGGATTTCAGTCACGGCGTAGTGCGTTACCAATTGTTTTCTTGGTGACTATGGTCCCAGCTGCCTTGAGATCATTGACGAGATCCTCCCGTGTAGTTCTGGGCTGATTCATCACCGTTCTCATGATCACTGAAACTCCACGAGGTGAGATCTTGCATGGAGCCCCAGTCCGAGGGAGATTGACAGTTATTTTGTGTTTCTTCCATTTGCGAATAATCGCACCAACTGTTGTCACCTTCTCACCAAGCTGCTTGGCGATAGTCTTGTAGCCCATTCCAGCCTTGTGTAGGTCTACAATCTTGTCCCTGACATCCTTGGACAGCTGGTCTTGGCCATGGTGGAGAGTTTGGAATCTGATTGATTGATTGCTTCTGTGGACAGGTGTCTTTTATACAGGTAACTCCCTTTAAGAGAGTGCTCCTAATCTCAGCTCCTTACCTGTATAAAAGACACCTGGGAGCCAGAAATCTTGCTGATTGATAGGGGATCAAATACTTATTTCACTCATTAAAATGCAAATCAATTCATAACTTTTTTGAAATGCGTTTTTCTGGATTTTTTGTTGTTATTCTGTCTCTCACTGTTCAAATAAACCTACCATTAAAATGATAGACTGATCATTTCTTTGTCAGAGGGCAAACGTACAAAATCAGCAGGGGATCAAATAATTTTGTCCCTCACTGTATGTTGTAAACATTTTTATTTTAATAAACTGGTTAATATATCTGTTCAGACTGACAAGAACATTCATATGCTGTTAATGTAACATTCTTTTTAAACTTAGAGGTGTTGTAATTTCTAAATTTTATTCAGGTTGTCTGCCATTTTTTTTTTTTACACATCTTTCCAGTATTATCATCAAGTGACATTTGACAATCTAACTAAACACAGCCTTGGACATCAACAACAAAAATGTAAAAGCTGATATTTATTTTTTTTTTATCCATGAAAAAGGTGAGTGCGCATTATTACTATTTAATACGCACATTTAACAAGTAATTAGGGACAAATTTTGAGAATCTATTGATAATGAGCCACGGACAAAACATCACAAAATGTTGAAGATAAAAGGTAGACTATTGCTTGCTTTTTGTAGTTTTCACACATGCTAGTGAAGATGGCAGCTGCTGAGGAGGAGGAGATCTCAACACTGACTTGATGAGAAAAAAAAAAAAATTCTGTCGTTTGGCAATAATTTAAATTCAGTCTAATTATTTCTTTTTTTGGAGTTATCAATGCTAAATAAAAAATAAAATAAAATAAAGCTTATTTAATGTGACTGCTTTTTATGCTTTTGGCCTAAATATCCACATAACAGTAACAGGAGATGTTTAAGATGAATTGTGTCACTTTAGAGGAATATACCTTCATGTTCCCTTCGGCTGAGCCGGTGACAAAGACATCTTCAGTGGAATCCATGGCCAGCGCTTTGATGGCCGAATCATGTGCCTGGAATGTGTGAAGCAGCTGTCTCTGACGGATGTCAAAAATACAGACGAATCCCTTCCGGCCACCAGTGATGATTAGCTGCTGTTTAGGAGCATACTGAAGAACGGTTGCACCGTTCTCATGGCACTGAAACGCTGGATACAGAGAAATACCAGAATACAACCTTTTTACGACATTTTTTAAAAAATAATATTGAAAATAAAATCACTTATTCAAAATATTTTAAAAACATTTTCCCTCAAGAGCCTGTGGACATACCGTGTATCATTGAGTTACTTGGAGAGACCAGAGTGTCCCATAAACAAACATTCCTGTGGAAGAAAGTGAAATATTTCCTTAAAAATGTTGTATACAGTCTGTTTCTATATGGCAGAAAATCATTTAACTGACCTGCCGTCATTGGACTGTCCTGCTGTGGCGATCAGACTGGAGGATGTAATGAAGGCGAAATCACAGCAGCTTTTACTGTGACACTGCCAGCTCTGAGACAGACACACAGAGATGCTTATTTCATATTATATGGTGACATATTTCATATTATATGGTGACATATTTAATAGTGAAGTTAGTTTCAATAAAAGTTCTAGTATTATTTGTTTGCAGATGCCACGTGCTTTAATTCAGTCACACTATGAGGGCAGTTTGTGGCTGTCAGTAATGTAAGGCTTGTGCAGTACCAAGACAAAGCTCTTACCAAATACGGTTTGGGGTTTGAGGAGGTCTGATTGACTTGCCAGAGGCTCAAAAAGCCCTCGCCATCTGCAACACCACACTGCAGACAGACGGAAAGAATGAAGATATTTAACGGCACAGACAATATTTTTAGCTGCATATTGCATAATGATTCATATAAAGGACAGAAGACACAACAGGATGACCTTCCCTGAACAGATGTGCTGCTGTACTGGACGTATTACATAACACCACAGACAACAAATAACACAGTACTGACGTACTCACGCTATTCTGTGAAGTCAACAGCACATTAATAGACACTAAATGAGCCTGGAAATGATTATACACTACAAAAGTAATAGCTACTAACGGTCAAAAGCCTTTTCAATGGATAATTAACAATTTCTATTTTAATCATTTTGTGTTTTGAAATGTAATTTATTCCTGTGATGACAAAGCTGAATTTTCAGCAGTCATTTCTTCAGTCTTCAGTGTCAGTGTCTAATAAGCTTATTTGGTGCTCAAGAAACCTTTTTTTTTTTGGTCTTTTCTGGTGCTGTCAAACGATTAATTGCGATTAATTGCATCCAAAGCAAAAGTTTTTGTTCACATAATATATGTGTATACTGTGTATATTTATTATGTATATATAAAGACACACACACAGCATATATTTTGAAAAAAAAAATAATAAATATATACATGCATGTGTATTTATATATACACTTTAAAAAAAATACACAGTACACACACATATTATGTAAACAAAAACTTTTATTTTGGATGCGATTAACCGTTTGAGAGCACTAGTCTTTTCACACTGAATGTGAAAATTTGACGCGAATGTTTAGTGCGATAATGTTTTAAATCGAAACAATAGATCTCTATGGGGCTATTTACACCAGGCGCGATCATTCACGGTGCCGATTTTTCCCCCCCATCGCTTCACGATAAAACAAGCCGTCCAATTTGATTTGAGCTTAGATCATGTGCCCGGAGTAGCTGCTGTTGCACAAAAGGGTGAGAGTGGTGGCGCTGTTTTGAAAACCAGTGTAAACAAACACCGAAGAACAGTATTCTGAGAGAGAAGAGGATGCTGAGTTCTTGTTATCACTGGTCTCTGAGAACAGATTTCTTCTCATGTTCTTTATACAGAATATAATTTCTATTAATTCTACACTGAATGTGATCTGAAGAGCACTGTCTGTTTTCTTCCATGTGCACGACTGTTGTGAGTCAGAGCGCGTTCATTCAAGATCTGTCAATCATGGGATAATATCTCCTACCATTACGTATGAAAAAGAGAGAAACATTTTTCTATACATGAAATATGAAAGCAAATAAACATATGATTATGATGATATATTTTCTGTATGTTTTATGAAGCTCATATTTTTATAACAATACAGGTTTATGACAAATGATAAGCCAGTGTCACGTTCAATCCATTATAAAACATTCAAAGAGTGCATGTCTGCCTCTTATAGAATAAAAATCCACTTTAGATCTCGATCAGAAGTTATTACAAGCACTGTAATTTGGTTTAAACCAAAACCATGGTGATGGTTTAAAGTGGGTTTTAAGCAAAACAAAACATAAATAAATCACATACATTTTCAAATGCAGCTTGATGCTAACTGTAGCTCAATTTATTTTTTAAGATGACTTGTAAGCATTATAGATAGTGTATGTTTCTAGTGTAGAAAAAAATTATTTATCTTAATTTAATGCTGTATATTGAGCAGCGGATCATATACGAGATGCATATCTGACGAAAAATGCATTGTTGGTCAGCGCCACCTAGCATGCAGGTGTGAATTAGCAGAAGGTGATCCATCATTTCACGCTATGTGTGATTCGCCTCGCATTGCGCTCAGTGTGAAACGGCCTTAATATGATTGGAAAAAGTGCTTTATATTTTTGTGGAAATTGTGTTTTTTTTCTTTTTTTTCTCAGGATTCTTTGAAATAGAAAAGAATATTTCTGAAAACTTTGAAGAGTAGTGCATGTCTAGTAATAAAAGTAAATTAATTAAAGTGAAAATATTAAGTCACTAGGTTATGAAGTTTAATAATTTTGGTAGTGAATGCTTCAATACCTTGTTGCCCTGTGAGTTGAAATACAGGCGTGTGACTCGAGCGTTTCCGGCCTGTCTGAAACAGATGAGCTGCTGTGGACGATTCCACTCAAACATCCTCACACTGCCGTCCTGAGCACCCGTCATGTCTGAAAATATGACAAAGACGTCAAATAGGAGTTACTTCAAAACCTACAATGTTTGTGTGTGAAATAAGAAATAAAGAGACACTTACAGTACTGATAGATGGGATGAGACGTCATTCTCTTCACGTTATTCAGGTTCCTCTTCATGATCTGACACAAATTACACACACAGTTCAACACATGAGAGATGTTCTCACAAACACATATACAACACTGAGATTCTTACAGTTTCTTTATATTTTACAGTATTCTATAGTATGATTTAGTGAAAGATTTGCTTGGATTGTTCATTGCAAATGTACCATAAAATACGCAAATTATTGACAGTATCATTACCGTGTGATACCAGAACAGATCTTCTGTTAGCTAACTACACATTCAAAACGATAATTTTTCTGAAGTTGAACTACTTGAATTAATTAGCAGCATGTAGAGCTTAGAAAACTAGTTTGAAAGTAGCTTCCCCAACTCCATCGTGTCATCTTTATCAGCTGTGAATGAGAACAAGAGTGGAGGTTGATGTGATGACGCAGGTCTGTACCTTGGGCCGCTCGGACTGTCTGCGGTTTACTCCGCTACCTCCAAACGCTCTTATCAGCTCAATACAGACTCATCTAGAGCTCTGTTGAGACCACGACTCACTGTTTGTGTTCTGCTGATAGCAGCCAAAAGAAAACACTCAGAAGTCGTGCTTCATCGGCGGGTGCAGCTCTGTGGGAATGTGACCATCATGAACCTGCATGTGTGCATATGTACAGCGGGGTCCAAAATCTGAGATGCTTCTGTGTTTTCCCTAATTTTAACACAATCCTGTACATTACAACTATTTGAGTAAAGTTTTTGAGTAGGGTTTTAGAAAGCTGAATTAAAACGAAATATAAATCTGAAAATTTCTTTTTTTTCTTCCTGTAATGACAGTACTACTGACGCTGCATGAAGAAAATCTGATGATCATGTTATCCAGCATGATTTGAGAATCATCTAAATCATCTTGTGCCCCAGTGGAAGCAAGAAAATCTGACCGACTGTACAAAAGATGTCCACAGATGTACAAATGTCACAAATCTTTATACATTTTCTTTTTTTAAAAAGGTAAAGAAATTAGCCACTACATTTTTTTCCCAAGTTTACGGTATTTGCTAATTTCATTCACATCCCAGAAAACAGTCTGACTAACATACCACACTGGCACCCGTGCTGGTCTGTCCGCTGCCCAGCCATGGCATGGAGGATGACGCTGCCATTTGTTGGGGGGCAAAGTGACCGGCACTGGCTTGGGCGATGTTGGTGTGAGACGAGCGGTAATCCACATCATCAGAACTACACAGAGAAAACAAGATGTTCATTGCAGTCCCTTCAAATCTGTGAGCTGAATGATTCAAACACACACAGACAGGTGACAAACCTGCGAGACTCCTTGTCAAAGTCCTCTCCGATCCAGGTGTAAGGCTGAGCTGCGAGCAGCGTGGACACGTCCACTTCCTGGACATCATGAGTAGACGCCAGCACTATTTCATTAGTGTTAGCCTGAGAGAAAAAAAAACAAAATAAACACAAATTAAATGGGACATTAAAACACTTATTCCTCTTTTGAAATAAAGAGTTTACTGCTGAATGTAGAAATTAAAATAGCATTGTTGACAGAAAAAAAAAAAAAAATCACATGTGTGTATTTTAAGTTGCATTTTAACATAACAGTACATTCAGAAATAACTGTAAAACACAGGAAAATAAATACTTCAGTTGATTTGAGCTTAAATAGATCTAGGCTTTGAGCCTAGATGAAGTCCAGACAAGACGATAATGTACAGTCATGTCACTAATTACACAGCTTTTCATCACAAATATAAATGAGAACATAAAATGTCATTTGAGAAGGAATTGTTTAAATTGAGATCTTACCTGTTTATTATCTAAAATCTATTACAGTATACGAAACAATTGTATACTGCAATATACAATTAATACACATGCATTCTTTTAAAGGGGTCATATGATGCGATTTCAAGTTTTCCTTTCTCTTTGGAGTGTTACAAGCTGTTAGTGCATAGATAACATCCCTGAAGTAGAGGTCTGCATTCCCGCGGCTGTCCCGCGGGAACCGCGGGACCCGATCAGATTTCTTGCTACGCGGGATTAAATTCCCGAATAAAACGCGGTTGCGGTCGGTAACTCTGGTGCAGTTTGAACGGGAGCGGGCGGTCTAACAATATCCCGTTCCCGACATCTTTTCAGAACAGCATATCTGCACTTTATTCAAGCACCGGTACAGCCTGCACTGGACTGTTATGCACGCACTGCACACATGAACCAGTGCTTCGTTTTATTTGCGAGGTCTGTGCGCAGCATGTGCATAACGATGCTCAGAGCAGGCTAGCCTACCAGTGAATATATGGCCCGCAGACAGAACAGGCAGGTTGTCGATGAGTGACAGAGCAGAATAAAGATGGAGCAAAGTGTGGATGAGCTGTCCTTGAAGAACGCTCAACTCGGTTTTGTTTATATTTTGCTTAGCCTATAATTTTAAATGACAGATGTCCAATTTATTTATTTATTTTTTTTTTCTTCATGACACTTTTCCTAGGCTACTGTGTTTACAGCAAGATGTTAAACGAATTTAGTATTTTGACAAGACGAATAAAATTATAATAGGCCGTTTTGTACAACCTACATTTTGTTTCCCTCTGCGACACTTGTTCCTATTGTGTTGTAAAGGTTAAACGAATTGTATCCTGACAAAACGAATAAAAATAAGGAATACAATTTTTGTACATTTTATTTTCTCTGACACTTTTTTTCCTACTGTGTTGGCAGCAAAATGTTAAGCAATTTCGTGTCTTAAGACACAAAATTCGTTTAACATTTTGCTGTCAATAAAAGACTCTTGACAAGACGAATAAAATAACAAATACAATTTTGTGCAGACTACACTTTTATTTGTTAGCCTATCTGTCTTTCTTTCAGTAGAGGAAATTTAAATGTGTGATTCTGGAAACGAGATCTAAATTTAGCGGAACGGTCGGGTCGGGAAGAAAATTATTCAAAGCGGACAGCGGGTGAACAAAGAGTGAATATATCGCGGGAGCGGGTGGGTGCGGGATATAACCTCGCGGGAGCGGGCGGGAGCGGGACTTAAAAAACAGTCCCGCGCAGACCTCTACCCTGAAGTTGCAAAGACTAAAGTCTCAAAACCAAAGATATTCTTTATAAAAGTTAAGACTAGACCACACCCCCCTAAAAAGGCTCATTCATTGTTTTGTTGTGAAAGCGAAACTACTTTGTTTGGGCTTCCAAAAGAGGACACAACTAGAAATCAGTGGTTAAGTTGTATTTACAACACTGTTCCAAAACAGTTGAACCCAAATATTTGAGTGTGTGCATCACATTTTACGGAGGACTATTTCCTGACCTGGGAGTAGCACAGTATGTGGAGTAGCCTGCCAGCTGCTCAAAGACTGTTTCTATAAAGTGGGGCAATTCCAACTTTGCAAGGACAGTCTGACGCTTCTGACTCACAGCCTGTAAGTATGTTTTCATATTAAAAGAAATTGCCACTGACTATTCAAACGCAAGTTTTGAGCATTGTAGAGTAGTGCTCGTTGTTTGTCATTTCTCCGATCACAAATGCAGACATGGTAATGTTTACGTGGCGCGATGCAACGCATCGCGTAAAAAGACAGTATAAGTCATTATAATCAGTAATTATGTCCCCACTGGATGCAACAAATGCCTTGTTTGTAATGGGTTTTATTGTTTTTGTGTCATCGCGATGAGACACGGCATCACAATACCGTAAGGTGTAACATTTCCGTCTCACGCTTGAGGTATTTGGCCAATCACAACGCACTGGATAGCTGGCCAATCAGAGCACACCTTGCTTCTTAGAATGATGAGCTTTGTAAAAATCGGTGCGTTTCAGAAAGGCGGGGCATAGAGGAGCAACAATGATGTACAGTATGTGGAAAATGTGTTTTTAACCTTAAACCATATAAACACATTGCATTATACCAAATACACAACATAATGTTCTTTTTAGCAACATCATATGACTAAAGTTCTCCAGTTTCGTCTTACAGTAAATACAGTCGATAATTGAAGCTCAAGATGATAGCAGTTGTGTTTGAATAAAACTAGAGAGATGTGAAAGAAATGCTGGGCTGAAATACCCAGATGAGCGGTGTGTGTTATTTGGTGTTGCTAATGATGATGGTTGTTATCAAGGAATAACACACCTAGGAATGTCATGACTGACCAATCAGAATCAAGTATTCCAGTGAGCCATGTTTTAAAATATATTAAGTATTTTTAAACTTTAGTTGAGTTACAAGCACTTGGAACATCTGAAGTCATCCACATGTGGTTTGTTGTTTTTATCAATTATTTATACAATTATTCGATTAATTGAATTTCATTGGACAAACGTGCAATGACAATAAAGTATTCAATCTAATTCAACTAATTGACCATGAAAACTGACTTCACAACCATAAGGCCATTAACAGAGCCAATCTTTCAACATAGAACTACAGATAGAAATGCCCTTACCTTGTTAATGGCAAACGCCATGATGATGTCAGATTCTTTATGGATGATTTTGGCTTTGCCTCCTGGGTAACCCATATCAGCCTCTACCTGTAACACAACACACATACACAAATACACACACTTGCATTAGTCTGTTCTGCTGCACTGCTGTTTTTAAAATAATCACCCAACCACATCCACACACACAGCAGCAATAGCAGGAAGTTTGCTAACATGCAGCTGAGACCATGTACACAACTCCTCAGAGGGCAAAACATGAATTAATCACAGTTATTACTTGATCTAAACATGGTGTCAGAAACAGAATCCGGTCTGATTGGTTAACCGTTTTCAGTGCCACTGGCGGTTAGTGAGGAAGAGCAGTGCCGAGCCAGACGAGTTAGGGGATGTGAGAAAAGAAACGGACTTGTGTGTGTGTGTATATGTGTGTGAGGTCACAGCAGGTTAACAGAGGATAGAAGCCCAAAGCTTTGAGAGGGTTTCACAGAGAGACGAGTCCCATTCTGTGTCTCAGTACCTTGTTGGTTTTTCGAGCTCCAGTTATGCAGTTTTGTATGAGGCGGTCCACATGATCATCTAAAGACTACACAATACACACCACAACACACCACATACATTAACAAACACACACAGGGCACAGCACAAAACACATGCACGAGTGACAAACAGATGGAGAAAAACAAATTAAATAATAAAAACCAGAGAAACAGAGAAAGATGGTCTTGAGATAACATGCACATTCCCTCCAGCATTTGTGTCAGTACTTACCCTCAATATATAAAGATGGCTATTTACAAAAGTTCTATATTTATTTGATAAAAATTAAAAATAAAAGTTTTTGTTTACATAATGTGTGTGTGTACTGTGTATATTTATTATATACATATAAATACAAATTCAAATACATGCATGTATATATTAAATAAAAATATGTTGTTTATATATTAAATATATTTATATATAATATAAAATATAAGAATATAAATATATAAATGTATATGCATGTAAATATTTCTAAATTATATGCTGTATGTGAGTGTATGTATATATAAACATAATAAATATACACAGCACACACACATATATTATGTAAACAAAAACTTTTATTTGGATGCGATTAATCGCGATTAATCGTTTGACAGCACTAATAAAAATCTTGATTCAAAAAACAAAAACAAAAAATGCTGCTTCTCTTGAAGTTCCCTTTAGTACCAATTTAAAACTTCTAAAAAACTATTGTCTTTTTAACAATTTTATTCAGTCATCTAATTCTGGTTCCACCCCTTTCATTTCCCAACTTCTACATTTCTCCACAGCTTTCATTGCTGCAGTTTGGCACCGACTACTGCATTACCTGCCATCTGGCCCAGCCTGTTTTGTTACCTAAATGATGGCGATAAATGCTAAATGACAGCGTTTATTATAGAGGTGGGTCTGTTTTGTACATCTGGGCGTTACAGCGATCACATGCTCTGTATGCATGCATTGAGTATGATTGATTACCATTAGTATAAACACAGGTTTACTACAAATGCCATGGTTAAGCTGTTAGTATAGCAAAACCATGGTTAATTTGTGGTTACCTTAGTTTTTGGATTTGTAGTAAAATCAAGTGCAATTTTCATAAAGGTACATATGTAATTAAAACATTATGTAACTGAGTGCAGAAATGAAGGTGAGTAGCCAGTCTTAACATTTTACGCGATCTGGCTCTTTCTTTGCCGGGAGGCAAACTATAGATATGTATAGCATCTTCATGTGTCTATACATATCTATAGCCCTATTCGGATGAGACTAGTTTTCTAAACTACATTTCAGGTTCGATTCTTATCACCTGACATCTGCGATTTTCATGTACCAATTCGGACGAGACTGACGTGTGTTTATTCCAGAGGTGGGAGGGTCTGTTTTTTACATCTGGCCATTGCAGAGATCACGCATTCTTTATGCGTGCATTGCATAGTCATTTGGATTGATTACCATAGTATAACCACAGTTTTACTACAAATACCATGGTGAGGCTATATGGCTAGTATAGCAAAACCATGGTTAATGTGTGGTTATTTTTGTTTAACTATTTTATTTTTCCTTTATTTATCTGTAGTAAAACCATGTTTAATTTTCATAAAGGCACATATGTAATCAAACATTATGTAATTAAGTGCAGAAATGAAGGCTACTAATCTTACCTGACGCTAATATTACAGTAGCCAGTCTTAACAGTTTACGTGATTTGGCTCTTGATTTTATTATTGTTTTTTTGTTTTTTTAATTTATTGCCGGGAGGCAAACATATAAAAAATGCGCACAGTAGTAAGAGTGTCTATGGTAGTTTACGTTGGCCAAAAAACACAAGGAAATGCACTGTGAAATAAATATTGTCGGCAATTCATATTCGGATGGGATTAGTTTTCTCAAAGGATCACTGAGTTTGCCAAAAACAGTAGATCAATTGCTCTGGAACAGAGGTTGTGGACAGATTTGGACAGGAATTAAAATTGCAAAGTACCTCTGTGAAACACAAATTTCTCTAATGACCCCCTGGAAAACTAGTCCTGTCCGAATAGGGCTTTAGACTGCATCTGAAATCCCATACTTTCCTACTATATAGTGTAGGTGAATAAAATAGTACGTAAAACAGTAGTAGGTGAAAAGTACCTGGATGACTTAATACTTCCGGCGAGATTCTGAAGTTCACACCTGATGGATCTCATGAGTGCATGAGAGAGTATTTTTTAATGGCAGTGAATCGACGTAACTGACGCTGGGTGGTCAAATAACTACGATTGGTCCTGCCTTTTTAAAAATCTCTCGTGCCCCATTTATTCTGTCAGTGTCTGGTCTAGGGGTGTGCAGCGAAGGCAGTATTTGTATCTGTAACAATCACAAAATTATTTGTGTCTGTATCTGTATTCGGATAGAACCGGAAGTAGGCAGAGCTTGAACCGGAACTTCGTACAGTTACACTTGATAAGACCGTTATGTCTATGGTTTTACGCATTGAATTAATAAAGCATAAAAAAAAAAAAAAAAAAGGTTTTACAACCTTTCTTTTTCCCCCCCGTAGTTATCACTGAACAAATATGCCATGTTTAACTAAAATATATTTTTTAATGATTATAACGTTTATTTAAATATCTTCTTACTGTCGGAGCCGATACCCTTGTATAGGCAGTGCTTCGAGATGTAGTGCGGTTATGCTTCAGGGAACGTGAGTTCGAGTCCCATTTTGGGGACCTTTCGTGATCCGATAAATAAATATTTAAATATATTCTAATTAAAACTGTAAGGGATCCTATGCAATTTAGAAATATGGAAATTGATTTAAGTAATTTCCAGGAAATGCATGGAAAAAGGCAAGTGCAACACTGTTATTTTATTTGCGCTTATTTCATTCATAGAGTTAACATACATTTACTTCACACACTTGTTACTACGTTGTAATTTTAGAGGTTTATGTAAAACAACATGATTTCCTTTGGCTCACCGGTTCCTGCGCAGTTTAAAAGAAGTATTTCACTTAAGTCATTTGCAGGTCTGGAAAAGTATGGGGAAAAAAAAAGAGAACAGTAGCTATTGCCTATGGAAAAATATTTGTATTTCGACTATTTGCCCTATTCAGTGTTCTAAAATATAAAATTAATTTCTAAAAATAAATTGATCATACAAGTAGAGAGCTTTCATGACAAACGTTTAGTAATCATCTGAACACGACTGAATTAATTCAAGGTGCACTTTTTCATTACGAGGAACTCTTTAAGCAGTCTTTTTTTTTTTTTTTTACTTTACTAAACAAATGTGCCTGTGCCACGCAAACCAGCAAAAGATAAAGAAGCAAACATGTAGGCCTAGTAGAAAATGTATCTGTATCTAAGCTGATTATTAGCCTATTCTTGACAGAGAGCTGGTTTGGTTTTCGAGAGACGTGCAACGTGGTTGTTTGATTGGTGATTGTGCTGTGCTTAGTCCATTCATTCGTGTATCATATCGTAGCCTATAAGGTTTAAATCACTGCCTTTTAAATATACACAAATAATAGAACGTGTATGATGTATTATTTTAGTTGATATTACTCTTGCCAAGCTCTGATTTCTGAGACAATGCAGATTAATTTTCGGAGAGGCACGGAGCGGCAACAGCAAGCGGTGTTTGATTTGCGCTCTTTTCATTCATTAAGTTCAAATACATTTACTTCACACACTCATCATTGCGTGACTTTAGAGGTTTGTGTAAAATCGTGCTGATCCCCTGGCTCACCTGTTATCTAGCAAACACCAGACTGTGCTGCAGCCTCAGCCGAATATTCGGGCAGAATTATTTGTTATCCATTATTCGTTTTCGAAGCCATTGTCCGTGCCTTTCCGAATAAGGTATTCGGCTTCGGGCACACCCCTAGTCTGGTCCAACCCCTGTATTCTGTAGTTACCTCACTCTGCTTCCTTTTCTTTGTGAAGATGTAGCGAATCAAAGTCTCCTGGAGCACCTCCTGTTTGACCAGAAAATGCCACAGACGGCGAGCAGGGAAGGAGAAACGGTGCTTTGACCTGATAAAAAAACAAAACAAAAAAAAAAACAAACAAAAACAAAACAGAAGTACAGTTGTATACACGTATACATAATTTTTTAAAGATTCAGTAAGTCTTCGGTTTAATTGAGACACCCGGAGCAAATACTCACCTGAACGGTGTGTTATCTGGCTCTAGCATGGCTTTGTGTCGGAGTATAGCTGGTCCTCCACCTGCACTGAGGTCCGTGGGGTAGGTGTTGATGTAGTTCGGTGGAGGGCCATCAAATTTGTTAATTTTTTCCAAGAGAATCTGTTCCCAGTTTTCCAGTGTTTTCAGCACAGCATTGGCCAGGGGAGATGTCACTGGCAACTCTAAGACAACACAAAGAGGCACAGGAAATGGAAGTGAATTATTTAGTTTACTTTCTGAAAGTTTGAGCATGTTAGAGTACATTTCTACTACTCATGCACCTGTGAAGTCCAGTCCTGTCAGGGGCAGGAATGTCTTGACATTGTGCAGGGCAAGTTTGACCATCACTAGGCGAATCAGAGACCAACTGCAAAGGCACAAACACACACAAACATCCTTCAGTCTACACACTTATATGATATATGAAACATGTATTCTGGTGCACATAGGACCAATGTCTTTCACTAAACACCACATTTACTATAGTTCATTTTAATATAATTTTAAAAGGTAGTTTCAGCATTGAAATACAAGCAGAATGCATTCCTGCACAAATCGTTCATAAAATCCATGACGATAAATAGAGCAATATACAGTAATAGCCAAAAATAGCAGCACCCTTGGTAAATATGATCAAAGGCGGCTGTGAAAATTAATCTGCATTGTTAATCCTTTTGATCTTTTATTTAAAAAAATCACAAAAATCTAACCTTTCATTGGATAATAAGAATTTAAAATGGGGGGAAATATCATTATGAAATAAATTTTTTTCTCAAATACACGCTGGACACAATTATTGGCACCCCTAGAAATTCTTATGAGTAAAACATCTCTGAAGTATATTCCCATTCATATTCACAATTTTGAGCACTCCAGGGTGATTATGAACATGGAATTATCCAGCCATGGCTTCCTGTTTCACAGAAATATAAATAGGAGGGAAAACAAAGCCCAAATTCCCTTAATCATCCATCACAATGAGAAAAACCAAAGAATCTATTTCTGATGTGCAGCAAAAGATAATTGAGCTTCACAAATTAGTGAAGTGGCTTTAAGAAAAGAGCTAGTTTCGATTGAGATTGTAACGATCCTTCTTAACTTTTTTGATGGTTATAATCTCACCTGTAGGAGTTTGGTTCAGAATGTTCGGTCATCTGTGTGTCTGAGAGGAAGGCATCATCATCATCTTCATTGTCACTACCACCACTCTCATCTGAATCATACAGCGCCCCGCTGTCAGAGAGAGGAAGGAAAGGCTGGAGGAAACACAAACACATTCACACAGAGAGAGCAATGAGACAGACACTCTGATAACTGCTTTTCAGACTTATAAACTGATACAAATGTGATGGATGTGTGTACTTGGAACAAAAAATTGCTTATGTTTTTGTATATACAGTGCATATTTTTTTTTCATAAATCAGTTTATCCTGTGTAAATAAAGCAGTAGATGCAGTCTCACTTTGGCCACAAAGTAATCCCACATGCTGAGCTCAGGTGGAATGAATTTCTCCTTGTAGGTGGGCCGTTCTACAGGGATGGGCGGAGGTGTGGCAGGAGTCTCTTTAACGGGACGTCCAGGAACAAGCATGCGCATGTTAAACCTGCGTCGCTGTCGGTCGACATCCTCAGCGGGAGGGGTTGGGGGAGGTAATGCTGAAGGAGAGAGAAACGGAGAGTGAGAGACATGTACCAATACTTATATACATCAAGAAGAAAAAGAAATAGGTATGTTTGGAATGGCATACTAGCTACTACTTCAGAAAAAAAAAAAAAGTAGTATGCAGTATGTGTACTGCGCAGGATACTGAATCCAACAACGCTATAAACTCAATTCGACCTTCCATTTCCAGTTTCACAAATTAATCTGAAGAAATCTCTGCTGCAACTTTTCACTGCAATCTCTTTCTTGATAAAATTTTATTAAAAATGCTAAATTATAAATTTTTATTTTCAAAATGATAGGTGGCCACCATTTGCTGACTCCTAGCATCACGTATAAACTGCGTAGTATGTAGTAAGCAGTAAGTTACTGCCCTATTCCAAACACAGCCAGAGAGGTAAAATATTTTAAAAACGTTGAAAAAAGTCATGCCAATAAACCGACAGAGCAGAAGTTAGAGAAACTATGAAAAGAATCCTGTTTGAACACAAACTGATCCTAAAATAAGAGCAGACGACCATGATTAAACACATCTACTATAAACAGGTGGTTGATCATTTGATTGAGCTTCACAGCAGGTCGTGCAGCTGGTTCATGAGTAATAAAGTTGAGAGGGTCCCTGTGAACTTACAGAGAGTATGGCATGATATCAAACTGCTCAAATACATACACACACCACAGCACACTGTCAAAAAAACAAACCTTCCCCATTATCCTGTTTCGCTTCATCGGGTACAACTAAATAACAAATACAATAACATGTTTAATAACAATTAATAATAATTATATAATTAATAAAATAAAGTAAATAAGATTTAGGAGTGATTCACAAATCTTTCTGATTGATTCATTTATTTCTGGAAAACGCATGTTCAAGAACCTATTTATGGAACACAAATATCACATTATGAATACGTAAAGGGGTCATATGATGCAATTTCAAGTTTTCCTTTCTCTTTAGAGTGTTACAAGCTGTTCGTGCATAGATGAGATCCCTGAAGTTGCAAAGACTAAGGTCTCAAAACCAAAGAGATATTCTTTATAAAAGTTAAGACTCGACCACACCCCCCTAAAACGGCTCATTCAAACACGTCTCCAACGTCTACATCATGGTACGGGGAGATTTGCAAAACACCGCCTGAATGTATAGGCAAAGAAAGAAGGCGGGACTTTTATTCTCGCTGTAGTATTGTTGCCATGTCCTGGAGATGCTGTGTTTTGTTGTGCAAGCGAAACTACTTTGTACTTTGGGCTTCCAAAAGAGGACACAACTAGAAATCAGTGGTTAAGCTGTATTTACAACACTGTTCCAGAACAGTTCAACCCAAATATTCGAGTGTGTGCATCACATTTTATGGAGGACTATTTCCACTATAAAGTGGGGCAATTCCAACTTTGCAAGGACAGTCTGACGCTTCTGACTCACAGCCTGTAAGTATGTTTTCATATTTAAAGAATTTGCCACTGATGATTGAAAAGAAAGTTTTGAGCTGTGTAGAGTAGCACTTGTCATTACTCCGATCACAAATGCAGACATGGTAATGTTTACGTGGCGCGATGCAACACGACGCGTAAAAAGACAGTATAAGTCATTATAACAAGTAATTATGTCCCCACTGGATGCAACAAATGCCTCGTTTGTAATGGGTTTTATTGTTTGTGTTGTTGCGCCCGGGACACGGCATCACAATACGGTAAGGGGCGTAACATTTCTGTCTCACGCTTGAGGTATTTGGCCAATCACAACGCACTGGATAGCTGGCCAATCAGAGCACACTTTGCTTCTCAGAACGATGAGCTTTGTAAAAATCAGCGCGTTTCAGAAAGGCGGGGCATAGAGGAGCAACAATAATGTACAGTATGTGGAAAATAATGTGTTTTTTAGCAACATCATATGACCCCTTTAATTAATTCCAGTATTTTCAAAATTTCTGAAAAATAACCAGTTTTTGGTTTCTAATAGTGATTATGATTGTGGGTGTTTGATTTTGTTTTAGATTAAGGAGTATTAGTATTCTTGTCAGTAACATTGATGAGATGCTACTAGAGCCATATATAACAAACCCACAGAAACACACACAGAAAAAGAGAGATGCTTTAGACCAAAAGCTTTCCTGTACAAACAGCTTTTGCAATGTAGCTTACAAATGAAGTCCAGTATCTCATTTCTTCAGGTGTTTGGTGTATGAAGAGCCTCTCTCTATCTTTGTTGATGTGCTTTCTTTTGAACTGAAGGGCGTCTCATTAGCATTTAAAGCGCTTTTTGATTCTGATAGTGTGGAATGTTTATCTCAAATGTAAGGGAGGACACATCTGAAGAGAAGAATCATCTCAAAACATCATCCTTCAGAAGTCATGTTCAAAGAGAAATTCTTGCAGTAAGAGTCTGTGAGCGAGTGTGTGTGTGTGTGTGTGTGTGTGTGTGGGGGTATTTTGAAACAAAGTGCTGCTAGGGAAACAGACAGATTAATTTTACTTTGTTGATCAAAATAACTTCTCTTTGAGTGCTGCCAGACAACACCTTGACAAATTGCGAAGAGCCGACAAGTATGAAAACAAAATCTTAATCACTGGGTTATTTTACACTGTTTTATAAATGTGGTGTTTTTATGTGACCCCAGAAACACTTTCCCGTTTGGAAACACTAGATTTTGGATTTACAGACAATTAATGGGGTAATATTCTAGGTTTTACAACATTTCCCTGTTAAGAAGGACTTGGGTAATTTAGATAAAAATGAAATAAAATATAAATATTAGATGAAAAACTAAAATTAGCAAAATTAAATGCTGGCAACTAAATGAAAGAGTTAGTTTTACCCTAAAAATGTCAAATACCAGTTTGACATGGCAGATTGCTGTAGCTGCCTCAGTTCAAGCGGAAGCATGAAGCACACAAACTCATCTACTATATATAACATTTAATTTTTAACATTTAAATTAACATCAGAAGGAATGCTGAAGTAATAGTGCAACTTATTAAAATATGTATCATCTCATTTAATCAATGTTTCAACCACAGAAAAAACATCAGTAAACAGCTTATAAACAATGTAATGTAATGTTACCGTTTTCTACAACGTGCCCTTTAAAAAGTAAGTATAATCAAACTGGTTCCACTATAAAGGTCTCATCGGTTCAGACAGAAAGAGAACAGAACAAACTCCCTGCATGTTGACCTCAGACAGCTGGTGTGCACCTGAACCTGAGGCACTCATCACCACATCTCTACACGCAGTGGGGAGGCCGGCTGTCTCTCTCTATTTCTCTCTCACTCACACTCACTCACACACACACACACACACACACACACACACACACACACACACACACACACACACACACACCTACTATCTAGACTAGAGTTTAAAACAGGCTAAAATGCTGAACAGAGAGTCAAGTGAAGGGAGTGTGTACCTGGTGTATTCTCAGACTGCAGTTCTGTCTGCCTGTTTGACTCCAAATTGGCTGTTATGGTCACACACACACAAACAAACATGAGATGATGAGATGAAATAGAGACACAAAAGTAAAATATGCACACAAACACAAAAAAGACTGAATGAAAACACAGACAGATGAAGTAACAAATAATGAAATATAACATAAAAAAAGAACAAACATCACTGCAAACGCACGCAGCACCTCTCCACACATGAACAGGCAATGACACACACGTCCTGCCATCTAGAATACATGGGTAACACTAATAAGGTTCATTGTTCAATTTTAGATAAATGTTAGCTAATAAAAATACAACAGTTTATATTTAGGTCATCTTAGCTCAAACATGTTAAATTATACAATTTTTGATTTTAATAATATATTACAGTGTTTCCTCTAGGATTTTTTCCAGCTGTGGTGGCAGGCCACGCCCCCTCCACACCCAAGAATCACATGTACTCAAACTCAGAATTGAATTTATTTTCACTAAAAAACACAAGTAAATGGTAAATAATAAAATAAGAACAAAAAACAAAAAAACAAAATAAAAATTAAATTAACAGTAGCTACTTTAAGTTTAACTATACTATTTAGGCACAGAATTACTACAGAAACTGAATAATCTACTCAACTGTAAAATAATACTGGATAGTCTTCACTGCATAAATAAACAGTAATGAGACAGCAACAGGTTTATTTAGGCTGCTGTCTCTTTAAGTAGCAGTAGTGAGCTTGCGATCCGTTCCATGTTTAAGTGCACGCGATAGGTTAAAGCTTGCCGCGAATCCCCAGCAAAAGTAATTACTATGAATGTGTCAGGGGGAAATAGTAAGGAGATATTTGAAATGGGTATTAATAAACTAGTGTTTTCTGAGTCAGTGTCTCAAAGATGCTGACTCGCCATCTCCTCATTTGACCACCATTTAGAGCGAAATGCATCTTTACGGATTACATAATCAGAGTTTTTGTTTTCACTTTGAATTATTTTGTTTAAAAGTAGTAATTAAAAGCTTTCTTTAGATATATTTATCATGACTGTGAGGCAAGTATTCACTGAGTTTCGGTACATTTTTGTGAAGCGCTTCTGTTCACAGAGACTGAGACGGCAAAAAGCGCATCCCAGAGATGCAAACAGGTAAGGGGGAAAAAGGTGAGAACCGGGGGCATGCTCCACATGGATTTAAAAAAAAAAGATATTTGTTTCACATGCTCAATTGTAGTTACTTTAATGTATTTTTAAAAATATTTTTTATTACGTTATATGTCTCTAACTGTAAACACCTTGTGCAAAAATCAAGATTGAATATATTTGGTCAAAATCCCATGTTATAAAAGATGAAGCGCTATGCAAGCTATTTATGACAATATTGGCTGATTAGAGCTAAAATGCAAAACATTTGCCCTCTCTCTCTTCCCTGTTCCCACATCTCAGACCTCAAATACATACAATATTACCCTTTTTAGATAGTTTAGTAAAGAGTAAAGAAAATACTATACAAAACTTATTAGCAGTTGCCAAGTGGTTATCAGTCTTACTTTTCCAACACAAATAAGACCAGTCTATCTTTTCAAAAGTGATGACCCCCAAAAGTGACTCAAAGTGAATCTCAAATCTCAAAGTGAGTTGTCACCCTTTACAGTTCCAAATGATGTAGTCTTATCTGTATGAGCAAAAATGACAGCATATTTTAAGTTTCCACTGTGATTAAGAAAAAAAATGCAAGTGATGGCAATGGCGCCTCCATGTCCTGCAGAGTGCGCTTTAGCTTCCACTCTCTGCACAAATTATTGGATATGATGATATATATGATCTAATAGCGCACATTTATCTAGGTCAAACATTTAAATTATCATTGTGATATGCTTTAAGTTAAGTTTATATATACATATATATATATATATATATATATATATATATATATATATATATATATATATATATATATATATATATATATATATATATATATATATATATATATATATATATATATATATATATATATATATATATATTTTTTTTTAAATATCTTGATATCTTGCCATTAATAAACATTAATGATTTCTCACAAGCATTTAAAATGTTTATTTTTTATCAATCCAGGAAAATATTCCAGAAAGATTTATAAAAAAAAAAAAATCACAATATTTCTTTTCCATATCATACAATATTGATATTTATCATGATATTAATTTACCATTAATGGGGAAGGAAATGCTTTCCACATGTTTGTTAGACCTTGAGAATGAAGGTAAACATAACTTTGTTCACAATTAAATTCCACAAAGGGGGCTACGGTTTAATTTAGGGCCCCATGAAATGCATTTTATTTTCCCCTAAATTCTGTTTTCCATTTGATTTATTATGGATTCTGTGTTTTATGATTCAGTACAAATTTATCATATCATTTATCATGCCTAGTGAAATGAATTAATAAAACTAACAATTTAATCAGTCTTTTAAAATGTAATCAAATGAAAATCAATATACAACAAAACATTGCATTTTTATTTTATCAGGTAAGATGATGCACAACAGAACTGTATAAATTAATAATGATAAAAAATAACTTGGTTGTATGATATTCCTTAAAAATAATAATATTATTATTATTATTACTTTGATAATTGCATTTTAGTATACAGTAGTAATATATTCGGTCATAATTTCAAGTTAAACCGGACTTTTATTTTGACGGTTTGTTGTGAAGGTCTTTCAGTTTTAGTTTTAGTTTCAGTGTGTATTTCAGCGGTAATTTTTCTCAAATGAAACTGCATAAAGCTGGTGAAGTGACTCTCAGAGCAGCTCTGGAGATGAAGTTCATGTGTTCATGTCCTCATATATTGAGACGCAGATTCTGAAAACACCACGAGAAAACAAACGTGTGTTTGAGTTTGTGTATCAGACGAAACTTCTCCACGCGTTCACACAGAGAAACATAGAACATGCAGACTTATTAGCGACATGCGCTGACTGGCTGCTGTAACATTTATTTCTGTTGTGTGATAGGATGTTAGATTAATCCATATTGAGTAAAAATGTCCATCATTATTAACATAAATTTTATCATAATCTCGATATGATATAATTTATCGCCCAGCGCTAATTCAGGCTATTTATAGAACGTTCTTGGCGGGCGACTCAGAGACTCCATGCAGTCTACCAAGTGCCCGCGGGCACCACGTTGGTGAACACTGATCTATAGATTTTATCTTAGGCAAGTCATGATGATTTGAGAAGACTAAATTGATCAAACATAGCCTATGATCAACTCACTGTCTGACATTGGCCGCTTGGTTGTTACTTTAAAAAACAAAAACTTGAATTTAACAAACAAAAACGGTTTCTAACATATTTCTGAATTAACTTAATAAAGAAACTAAAGTAAATATAACCATTGCACCATTAAAAACAAAACTGAACTATTTTAATGGCTGCAACAACTGTGTAATTGGGAAGAGAGGAAAAGAGAGAGAGAGAGAAAAAAAAAAGAAAAAAGAAAAAATGACATGAGCTCCAGTCGGACTCAGGCTGAGAATTCTGATAAGCTGTCAGCTCTACTCAAAAGAACGAGCAAATGAAACATTCCGTCATCTGTCTTCGCATCATAAGTGGGAACCTGTGGGAATGAGTAGAATTATGCCCAATACCCACAATCCCGCGCTGAGATTCAAGTCCCGCTCTGTCTCCGCTGCTTATTCTGGTTACAGCTGCGGAGACTGGGCATGCGCACATTAATTTAGCATCATTTTTGTCACACTGTACAACAATTACTGTTTTTGCATTATTGTAAGGGGTAGGTTTAGGGTTGGGGTAGGTGTAGACCACTAATAGGTAGAAAATTTAATTCATTGTTAGTTTCCAGTTGTAGATATATCCCTTCTAACCACAACTGCTAATTCCTCGACTGTGAATGATGTGAGCGGGATCACTATGATGTCACTGAGAAGCTGCAGAATGAATGTAACGGAAACACTGTATTAGTAAATGTTGAAATTAACATTAACTAAGATTAATAAATTCTTTAGAAGCCGTTTTCATTGTTAGGTCATGTTAACTACAGTAGTTACCTTACTGAAATATATATGATCATTTAAAATTTAGTAAATTTTGCAACTGCAAAAGTGTTACCAATATATTCAATCACTGGACTTGTGTGCTAATTGATACAACACTGGAGGTCCATCATTCCTATCTCATTTCCTGTTCCTCTGTGGAGGAAGTGCCTCTGAGCTTTTACTCACAGCTCTCCAGCTGTGCTGTTTCCACAGTCATGTTACTATGGTTAGCCGCCTCAGTCTGAGGCGGTTCTTGATTGACGGTCAGGGTCGGTGGGTCAGAATCTCTGACCTTTACACCCTCTGACCCCTTGGACCCTGCTGCCTTGAGAGCAGCTAACAGGGGAGGAAATCTAATTATGTACTGCAGGACCCAGACAGTTTTTAAGATGTTTAAAAAAAATTACCTGGGGCACTTGACTTAACTTAAAAACTGTAAAACTCTTAACTTACATATATTTAAAAATGCTACTGAACTTCTGACAAAGGCTGTGTGTTGAATACATATTATGACTTTCTTTACAGATTTGACAAATCGCAACATCAACAAACTTCTCTGACAGGGCTGAAGACTCACCTGGAGTGATTTCAGGTGGCCGCTTGGGTTTGACAATAAGTTTGGCTCCTCCCCCAAATACGGCGGCCCACATGCGGTTGTTGAGAGGATGAGCGGCCAGCCGGAAGAGCTCGTTTCCAGAGTGTGTGCCGAGACCGTGAATCAGCAGACTGAGATACACGGCCACCACTGCCTCACACAGCATGACATTCAGACGAATGTAATCATCACCCTGAGCACACGCCAGCAGACTGATCAGAGAAGACACACCTGAGAGAGAGAAAACATACACAATGAGCCAGTGATGGCTGATGGGTAAAAGGAAATAATTTTTTTCCCCCACCTATCCAGACATATACCCTGTATCCATTTGTTCTTGGATACTTCTATACATCCATCCTTCCAATCAATAAATCTATCCTCCACCTAACTGTTCATTCATTCATCCAGCCATCCAACGATCTGTCCATCCAGTTCATCCTTCATCTGTTTGTTCTCTCTCCTCCATCTATCTGTTCGTCCATCCATCCGAACTTCCATCCATCCGTCCACCCATCCAATCATATCTTCTATAAATGAATTTTCTCCACTATCAGTCTCTCCATCCATTCATCAATCCAACATATCTTCTATCCAATTCATTCTCTCATCCATCAGTCTCTCCGCCCATTTGACCCTCCATCCATCCATCCATCCATCCATCTATCCACTTCTTATCTACTCGTTCATCCAGCCAATCTCTCTTCCATTTATCTGTCTGTCCATTCATCCATTCATTAATCCATCCATTCTCTCAGTCATATATCTGACCATCCATTCATCTATTTGTCTGTAAACGCACCCAATCATTCTTTTATCTATCTGTCCATCCATCCATCCATCCGTCCATCCATCCATCCATCCATCCATCCATCCATCCGTTTATTCATTCATCCAATATACAGTATCCATCATCTTCCTGACCATTTTGTTCATCAATCTGTCACTCCGTCTGTCCATCTATTTACCCATCCAATCTTACGTGATCTTTCTGAAGATCATCCATCCATCCACCTATTTATCCATACATTCAATCTCTCCATCTATTATCTATTATTAACTTCCATAATGTAAAAAAGAATATTGGTGGTTTAAAAAAATAAAATAAAATTCATAAGATGAGCATTGTCTACCCACATGCAATCAGATCTATTTGAGAGTTTGCATTGAGATTATTGGTTAATATTGATTTTCATCATCAGTCTGACAACCAGGGACTTTATTAATAAATGGAACAAATAGAGAAATAGGGTAATAGTCAGATGTTTCTTTCCTCTCCATACAGAATGAGTCATTACAGACGAGGATGAGTCTGAATGTGCTATTTCTCTACATGTGTTCTGTGGAGTCAAATCTGATGTGTTACCTGGCCACTGTGCAGGGGCAGAGGTGGGTGTTGCATGTTCCTCGATGCTCTCAGTGCGAAGTCTACGCCTGTCGCTCAGTAACAGCCCCTGATACACCATCCCTGTGAACTGATTGGCCTCCGATTGACTGCTGAACACACACACAAGCAGGAGGGCATAAGTCAGTGACTGTGTGCATATGTAAAAGTTACAAGAATGGTATGCCATTCAGAATAGTCAGACCATCTAAGCAGCTACAACATCTTTACAATCAGTGCAGTTTATCAGTTGGGGGATGTTTGTACCTGTAGCTGTGGCTGTCACACAGCGATTGGTAGATACAAGCCGATAGAGAAGCAGCGAGTGTGTGTAAAGCATTCACCTGAAATACACATGCACATATTAGCAGACGCACACACTTCATACAATCTTTCTATTTGTGAGGGAGTCTATCTGTGTGTCTCTCACCCGGTCGTCCAGTATGTCTGGGTGTGGCGGAGCCTCCATCTGGACAACGGTGTAGAGAATATCATGTATGTGGTTTCTGAGGTGCAGGACAGGGTTGGCGATGACAGTCTTGGTGGGGGCGATGCTGGCTGACAGCAGGGGCAGAGTGGTGGGGAGGGGGAGTGGCGACTGAAGTTGCTTCACTGTCATTTCCTGAGGACACCCAACCAACAAATAACATGAGAATATACTCAACCAACCAACCACAATATAAATCAATCAACATGTTAAACCATCATGTGAGGACACACTTGCTGCGATTCCTGCAGCAGGAAGAGTAGCTCCATCCTAACAGACGTCACTCCTCCACCCTTGGCTCCGTGTAGACTGCAGTAACTGAGGAAGACTCTGAGCAGAGCCTGATTCTCTCTCAGCCAGGCTTTCCTCCGCTCTGCATGCAGCTGCTTGGCCTGCAGACGCCGTCGCTCCATCTGATGACGTTCGTATGCACCTGCTTCACCCCGGATTTGTGAGTCTTCCAGGTCCAGAGATCCATCTTCACCCCACTTCTCCAGCTGACCTGCAGCCTCTTTGCCTTCAAACTGACATATCAGAATATCCAAAACAGATCAGGGATGTATATTAAAGGTTTAGTAAGTATTGGATAATATTTTTCTGGAAATATACAGTTAATCAACATCATGGATTTTGCAATCATTTTGTTGGACTAATAAGCAATTACACTTCCTAGACTTTCGGTACACTAGTTTCGCTCTTCCTAGCAGATTTTAATTGCGTCTTGGAGTTAAACTGCAGCAGTTCAATTTATTCTAAGGATTCAGTTCTTTTGAACTGTGCATTTCAATGAATCACTCGCAAATTAATTCATCATTCTCAGACTTCTCTGTATTTTACATTCTTTAAATGCTTTAGTAATAATTCATGTAGTTACATATTGCTGTTTATTACTATATATCGTTACTTTGCATATAAATTAACTAAATATTATTGCTTGTGTTCATTTAGTGAAAAGTGCAGAAATTATTTTAAACTAGCTTTCTACTGTATTTTATATCTTGCATTTAGCATCAGCTTCAATTGCTGTTCCTTCGAAATAATTAAAAAAAATATTAAAGTTGCGATGAAACTAGCAACAGATCTTTTCTTCTGTATTGTAATGTATATCCAAGTGTAACAAATTATGAAAAAAATGTAAAGCAGGGACTTTGTTCTATCTATGTGTATGTTTAAGTGGACTACATGATTGGAGTTTTCACTGGAAGGTCCAGTTATGATATTTAGAATAAGCATAATCAAAATGAAAGATCTGTATAGATAAAACATTCACAATCTAGGTTATAATATTAATGTAGAAAATATACAGTGTGCATTTTCAAAACAATTTTTTGTTTAATCAAAATCCCAATCAAGGTTCAATCTGAGATTAAAATCTTGCAATGAGATGGTGAGCACCAACCTTATAGTTGCAGATGTGGTGCATGGCCTCGATTTCTTTCTCCAGCCAGTTGTAGAGCTGAAATCGCAGTTTGCCACCATCCACCTCATATCCTGTTGCCAACGTCCGCAGCTCAGTCATGAGGATCTTCAAACAGGCTCGGAACTTCAGCTGTTCGGCGATTACGTCCACCTCAGACTCGCCTGTTGAATCTTCATGCTGCAGGGCTGCTGATTTGGAAGGCTTTTTAGTCTCCTCATCCACCACCTCTGGTTTCTTCATGGTCAGCCCACCCTCTTCATCCTCATCTTCTTCCTTATCATCACCCCAGTCCAACTGTAGACCCTCACCTTCCATTTTAACCATCGGTTGACTCCAGTCCAGTACAGTGGAGGAGTCTGCTTCCCAGGCCTGACTGGGGACAGCAGGAGCTCCCCAGTCGAGAGCTGAAGCCTTTCCTCCGTTCTCCTGTGGTTGGGCACCACTGACATTGGCCACAGAAGAGCCCTTACTCAGAGAAGATGCTCTCTTAGTGACTTTAGGGATTTTGGATAAGACCTCAAGGGCCAGGAGAGGGCAGCCCACCTTAAAGTGAGCGTTAGCGGTGGTGAAGAAGAGTTTCCGCTCTATAAGGTTTATTTCATCTGCACTGTTGCGTTCTGATGTTATACCAACTGCAACCCCAGATGCTTCGGGCTTAGCAAAATGCCGTCGAATAATCAGAGGATGTGCACGCAAGTAGTTATAGAAACTAAAGACGACAGGATTACACGATTTCACCAGAACATCTGAAAAAAAAAAATAAAAATAAAATAAAAATAGAAACACTCTGTATCAAACACTGTTATTAAAATGATTAGTTACAAATTTACTCAGTAGTTGATAGATGTTACATGACTAGTTGTCTTTCCTAAGCGGTGCATGTTGAGATTATTATTATTAACATTTAAAGTATTTATTGGTAGTTATCATAATGCTGTTTTATTAAAGCAGTCAATCAGCTGCTGTAACGCGACTTACCAGGGTTCTCATCATCCTCTTTGTAAATCTGCTCCAGCAGTGTGTCCAGGGCTCTGGTGTAGTCCTTCATGATCCAGTACGCAATGCTCCTCAAGAACGGGTCAGGGTGCAGTTTGGTACAGGAGAACCCACTTCCATCTCTGTTGCAGCCAAGAACCTTCTCGTAGAGGATACCCTGGCAGGTGGAGGAACTTTCGTAATCAGCCTCGTAAAGACGAGCGACGATCATTGCAAGCTGGATGTCTTCCATTTTCTCCAGACAAACCTATCAGAGAGACAGACCAACTTGTCAAGAACATATACCAATCATATCAAGTTTATTTTCACTTTATTGCATTGTAAATTTACATTCATCACAATTATTTTCCTAACTTTAAACTAGGTTTAAAGCCAGATGAAACAGCGCTGACAAATAGCAGAAACACTGCACGACGATACAGTCAGAAGGCTTTTCAATCTACAAATTGCCAACATTCACCATGGATTTACTGTTGTAACACTAACTGCACCATGGTATTGTGACAGTATTAAAGGAGTAATGAAATATAATTACAGCATTTTTTTGTAATTAAGCTATAGCGCTTGTGCATTTATACAGTACTAACTGTATCTAGTTTTTCATAAACACCTAGAAATCATACATTTTTATCATGGTATTGAGGTGCTATATGCGTGGATTAACTGTGGTTATCATGGCCTAAATGTATGGAAGATCAAGGGTAATTTTAATAAAACTCAAACTGTCAGATTAGTTAACTTTCACCATATAAAAATGAGGTTGTTACAATTATTGAGCAAAAATCTGCCTTTAAACTTGAAAGAAACAAAGACTTAAAATGTACCATGACTGATACGAAAAAATTTTTTTGGCCATATCGCCCAGCCCTAATCACAATTAAACATCTTTTAACCCACAATTCTCATACTATAATGGGAAAAATACTATAAATGTATTTTTCTACTTTAAAACACCACTGGAAATCTAACGAGAAATAACATAAAATTATAATATATACTGAAAATAATGACAGTTATTCAAAAGTCAAATATAAAAGGTTTGGACACATTACATACTAGTACAGCAGGTAAAATAAGTATTGAACACGTCACCATTTTTCTCAGTAAATATATTTCTAAACATGCTGTTGGCATGAAATTTTCACCAGATGTCGGTAACATACAAACACATACATACATACAAAGAACACAAAACACATAAGTTCAGAAATTAAGTTGTGTGTAATAAAAGTATTGAACACATGAAAAAAGGGAGGTGCAAGGCATAGAAAGCCAATCAGTAATTAGAAAGCAATCCTGCCCCTTGTCAGTGGAAATTAATATTAGCTGGTTCAGTCCCAACACCTACAGTACCAACACCTACAGTACCAGGATGATGAAGATTAAACAAGGGTGGATATTTCAACAAGACAATAATCCCAAACACACAGCCAAGGAAACTCTTAATTGGTTTCAGAGAAAGAAAATAAAGCTGCTAGAATGGCCCAGCCAATCACCTGACTTGAATCCAATAGAAAATCTATGGAAAGAACTAAAGATCAGAGTTCATAGAAGAGGCCCACGGAACCTTCAATTTTTGAAGACTGTTTGTGTTTGTGTGGAAGAATGGGCCAAAATCACACCTAAGCAAAGCATACAACTAGTTTTTCCATACAGGAGGCATCTTGAAGCTGTCATTACCAACAAAGGCTTTTGTACGAAGTGTTAAATACATTTTGAGTAAGCGTGTTCAATACTTTTTCCCTGTGTCATTCCATTTCATTACACATAACTTAATTTCTGAACTTATTTGTTTTGTTTTCTTTGTATGTATGGATTACTTGGGTTGTTACCGACATCTGGTGAAAATTTCATGTCAACAACACCTTTAGAAATATATTTACTGAGAAAAAAGGTGACGTGTTCAATACTTATTTTACCCACTGTATACTAATATTTGATTGGAAAACATGAAACAAAACAAAAAAAAGATACACTCTACCTTTTTAATATTGATAAAAGCCTTAATTGTCTTGCAAAATATACCCCCCTTTTCTTTTGAATTTAGGGACTTTTTGATTAGTTTCATGAGTTGCATAATTATATCTGACTTTATATTTGTCTATTTTTAAAATAAAAATAAAAAGACTACAACAGAAGCAAAGCTCATTTGTTTTCCTAATATAGCTCCACACATGTATTTTAACAGCCTATATACTGTCATAATCTCTCACGAGTGGTGTTATCTCTGTGCTTTGACTGTGTGCTGTCAGACATCCAGCCCAAGGTAAACTAAAGCTGTCATATGTCCATCAGTGGAGTTTATCTGTGATGTTTTGACTAAACTGAACCGCTCAGGGCTGTTATATCACACTCCACTCTTCACAGACGACCACACGCTCTATGACGTCACGACCAAACTAAGCAGACTCCACATCTAAGAGATCAACAACACACACTTTCTATATTCTCCTGGGAATGAATTTCAGCAGAGTTCAAATAGGACAGTGCAGACCTCAATGGCGTCTTTCAGGGAGCCAGCGAGCAGGAAAAATGCAGCCGACTGCTCAAAGCGCTGTTTGCCCAAGAGAGAGAAGGCGTTCTTTAAAGCCGCCTTCCTCCAGCGGTCCTCACTGAAGTTATGGCTGAAAAACTGGGTCATCTTCTCATCGTGTTGAGACCTACACAGAAATCAATACATAAATAAACAGATGGAAATTTTAAGAGCCCACAGCGTCAAGGGAACAGCACACTGCATAGGAGATGCAGCTATGTGAAGGTAACACTGTATCTACGAATAAGAGTCAGTAAGTTTAAGGCACCTAAAGAGACCCCAGAGAACAGCCTTCTTCTTCATGGCCAGATAGAAGAGAGCCGCATCCAGCGGATCATTGTGCCTCTGAAATGCTGCTTTGGCTACCTAATGCAAAAAAAAAAGAAGCAGAGATTTAGTTTTTATTGGTGAACTATAATATCAGCATTGCCATAGTACTCATAAGACCTGTTTACACCAAGAACGATGACTATAAACATAACTGTAATTATATTAGCGTCTACACCAATGGAAGATAAGGTTTGGGTTATTCTAAATGCTCAAGCTTTTTAAAGCAGGATGGACTGTGATTGGTTGTCAGTGTTTTTAGCATTCATCAGCTACATACAATTGATCTGAAAGTGATTCCAGCAATCATTCTGGGCTGTTTTTGTTATAGCTTAGAATTATTTTTAAAATTATATTATTGTTATTGTCCTTGATGTGAATGAATGGATCTAAAATTAACTGAATAAAAATATGAGTATATAATGATATTAATAATAATAAACAACTAAAATGAAGTAAAATTAGATGAAAATTCAACTGAAATGAAAATGTAAAGAAATGCAATGAATAAAACTGAATTAAAGTCAACTGAAATGTCAAGTGAACTTAAATGAAAAGAATTAAAGGTGGGGTATGTATATTTTCAAAAACGCTTTAGAAAAATGAGTCGGGCCCAGTACCAAAACAAACTTGTAACCAATCAGCAGTAAGGGGCGTGTCTACTCATGATGCAGAGGAGAGAGCGCTCATCAGTGCACATGACGGACATTAGCCGAGCGACGACAGAAAGATAGAGATGGCGGATAAAAAAAAAAACAAGAGGAAAACGTCTGTGAAACCAAAGAAGGCTTACACCATGTCTACACTAGACGCGACAGTTGTTTACTGTCAGGGATTTGTCGCGCCGCTCGCGTCCGACTTAGACACGGTGTTACGATAAGGCAAGAAGTAGGCCCCGCGTAAATATCGGATCAGTTTTCCAGCGCTGAAGGGAACTCAAGGAGTGCGATCGGACGCCAAGGTTGCTTTGTTTCTTCTCGATAGGTGAGTAACACTGTTTTGCTTTGTTTCACAGAACTAATCGTTGCTGTACGTATAGTGGGGCGGAGCTATCAAAATAGGGACGAGACCTTTTTGGGGTAGGGGCGTGTTTGTTTTGGTGCTTTCAAATGTCAACATTGGCTACCAGAAATCACTTACCCAACCTTTAAAGTGAACTAAAGCTAAACTTAAAATGGAGCAGGCACTGAACTGATTAGAAACTGAATAAAATTTAAACTAAACTTAACTTAACTGAAACTAATTGAACTGCACACAAATAAAAATGTAATGAATTAGAAATTAAATCTAATTTAACGGAGAGTGAAAGTGAAACAGACAATGAAAACAAAATATTCAAAGTCTGGTGATTTTTAAGGCAGGAACCAAAATATTTAAATAATGGTTAACGAAATTCTCTTTCAGGAAAATGTTCCTGAATCTTCCTTTGTTGTTTCTGGTACATTTCTATCGGCCAATAATATTCATATGATTTTATGAGCACTTCCTAATCTATTTGCTTTCATAAAAATTACAAAAAAAAAAAAGAGAGAGAGAGAGAGAGAGAGAGAGAGAGAGACACACAAAATGTGTATGGCTAGGGGGCCTTCAGGAACAGGACTGGGAACCACTGGTTTCTATAGGAATATTGATCCACAAACATATTTTGTGTAACTAATGCTATGTGTGCAAGTATGTTTGAGTGGCCTCACCTTCTCCACCATCCGCCTCAGTGTGTTAATGTTTCTGATCCACCAGCCGACACCCACCGCCCTGAGCTCAGACCACTGCGGATCTCCTCTCTGCATGGCAGGAATCATGTTCAGCATCTCCTCCTCAGCTTCTGAGTGGAACGCCCATGCAAAGTGACATGTGGACACACCTGGACACAAAAACACAGTATAAAGGCCGATTCACATCAAGACTAGAGATATACCTGAGGCTTTTACCCCTATATAACAACAAGTGAATGCTGAATGCAGCACTGAGGGCAAGAAAATAAAAACACACACAACTAAAACACATCTAAATGTCAGCAATAAACACATACACACACAAACTTCAGAATTCTAAACTTGTTTGACAATAGCAAACCCCAAGTTGTGTTTTTAGGGCTGTCAACATAAACGCTTTAACATGTGAGATGAATAAAATATTTAACATATTAGACACTCTCACACTATAACCATTTAATTCTTCACAGATTTCTAAACATGAAAATATCCCAAACATTATAGCAAAGTGTAGAGTAAAATAGAGTAAGAACAATATGCATTTTACTTTTAACTTTCAGCATGTGGAGGATGGTGATGATACATCAGTCAATGTTAATGTGTCCACAAATACCTTTGATATTCAACATACAGTGGGGAAAAAATAAAATATATATATATATATTTGATTCCCTGCTGATTTAGTACGTTTGCCCACTGACAAAGAAATGATCAGTCTATAATTTTAATGGTAGGTTTATTTGAACAGTGAGAGACAGAATAACAACAAAAAAATCCAGAAAAACGCATTTCAAAAAAGTTATAAATTGATTTGCATTTTAATGAGTGAAATAAGTATTTGATCCCCTATCAGTCAGCAAGATTTCTGGCTCCCAGGTGTCTTTTATCCAGGTAAGGAGCTGAGATTAGGAGCACTCTCTTAAAGGAAGTGCTCCTAATCTCAGTTTGTTACCTGTATAAAAGACACCTGTCCACAGAAGCAATCAATCAATCAGATTCCAAACTCTCCACCATGGCCAAGACCAGCTGTCCAAGGATGTCAGGGACAAGATTGTAGACCTACACAAGGCTGGAATGAGCTACAAGAACAATGCCAAGCAGCTTGGTGAGAAGGTGACAACAGTTGGTGCGATTATTCTCAAATGGAGGAAACACAAAATAACTGTCAATCTCCCTCGGACTGGGGCTCCATGCAAGATCTCACCTCGTGGAGTTTCAATGATCATGAGAACGGTGAGGAATCGGCCCAGAACTACACGGGAGGATCTCGTCAATGATCTCAAGGCAGCTGGGATCATAGTCACCAGGAAAACAATTGGTAACACACTACGCCATGAAGGACTGAAATCCTGCAGCGCCCACAAGGTCCAGGGTTCTTACACCTTTCCCAAATTCAAATTCAAGCACTTTCAAGGTGCATTTTCATGATTTTCCAGCACTTTAAACTGTGGTAAATTACATGTTTACACACACACTTGAGTTTTTCCACTTTAAATCAGATGTTATTGTGCTATTAAAAACCACCGGTCTGGATTGCATATAGCATTGCATGATATAAACAGCCAACATAAAGTATATAAATTATAAAATAAAAAAGAAAGAAAGAAATAATTTACAGGGTACCACCAGGATTTTAAAAATAAAATGTAAGGCTTTTTAAGACCTGCACAAATCAAATAAATACTATATGAGCGGGGAAGGGCAATGTCTATGGTAACATATTAAATGACTGCAATAAAATGCAATAAAATGACTGCAAAAAATATGATGTGTTTTATAAAGTGACAAACTTAACATTTCAGCCTTTAAAATATTTTTAAGAAATAACTAAAAGGGATGAGTCAGAAGTATAAAGAATAATTTTGTTTTTCAGCGGCTTTGATGACAGAGGATTAATTTGCACTTTCAATAAGCCCGCCTGCTGTTTTTGCTCAGAACAAAAAGCTTTCAAAAATTCAAAAATCAGCCTTCCAAAATCGAAAACATTTAAACAGTAAGATGTCTTGTGTGCTTTAAATTAAAATAATTCTTTACACTTTTGACTCCTCCCTTTCCTTTATTTCTTAAAAATAGTTTAAAGGCTAAAATATGAGGTTCTGTCTGCCACTAGGTGGCACTTTTGGAACTGTATTGATACAGCGGTTTCCCCGGTAACGGCTGTACACAAAGAAGCACTGTGCTCATAAATGATACTTTCAGACAGTATACTGTACGTCGATGAGATGAAACGAAAATGCCAAGGCAGTCAGTTCACTTCAGAGATAAATTAATATTAAAAACACCCGCCCTGCATTTTGACTTTGAAATGTTTATTTTATTATTTCACTTTAATCGTGACAGTCTTAACATATTTCATTTAACTGAGCATGGGCATTTTTGCTTACCTTTTACACGACTTGAAAGCACAGACTCTCCCATGAAAAAAAAAAACAGAATTTACAGGAGACTTTACATTATTTTAACCATAATTTATATTTGTCGTTTTCAAGCCAACGCTCACTGAAACGGCAACCTCCCGACGTGTTTTTATCTCCCGCTCGTTTCCATCAGAGGGCACGAGTCAATAAAGACAGACAGATCACACAACAGCCACACAGACTTGAGCGGAGCTGTAGCTTATTTTATGTACAAAAAATTATATGAAGTATTCCGTAAGAAATTTATTTTATTTTATTTTTTGCAATGCAACTGCATTTTCAAGCACTTTTAAGCACTTTATCCAAAATTCAAGCATTTTCAAGGATTTCAAGCACCCGTACGAAGCCTGAAGGTCTCCCTGCTCAAGAAAGCACATGTACAGCCCGTCTGAAGTTTGCCAATGATTCAGAGGAGAACTGGGTGAAAGTGTTGTGGTCAGATGAGAGCAAAATCGAGCTCTTTGGCATCAACTCAACTCGCCGTGTTTGTAGGAGGAGGAATGCTGACTATGACCCAAAGAACACCATTCCCAACGGCAAACATGGAGGTGCAAACATTATGTTTTGGGGGTGTTTTTTTGCTAAGGGGACAGGACAACTGCACCACATCAAAGGGACGATGGACGGGGCCATGTACCGTCAGGGCCAGGGCATTGAAGCCAGCCAGGGCATTGAAAATGGGTCGTGGATGGGTATTCCAGCATGACAATGACCCAAAACACATGGCCAAGGCAACAAAGCAGTGGCTCAAGAAGAAGCACATTAAGGTCCTGCAGTGGCCTAGAGCCAGTCTCTAGACCTTAATCCCATAGAAAATCTGTGGAGGGAGCTGAAGGTTCGAGTTGCCAAATGTCAGCTTCGAAACCTTAATGACTTGGAGAGGATCTGCAAAGAGGAGTGGGACAAAATCCCTCCTGAGATGTGTGCAAACCTGGTGATCAACTACAAGAAACTTCTAACCTCTGTGATTGCCAAAAAGGGTTTTGGCACCAAGTATTGCGAAGGGGTCAAATACTTATTAAAATGCAAATCAATTTATAACTTTTTTGAAATGTGTTTTTCTGGATTTTTTTGTTGTTATTCTATCTATCTATCACTGTTCAGATAAACCTACCATTAAAATTATAGACTGATCATTTCTTTGTCAGTGGGCAAACGTACAAAATCAGCAGGGGATTCAATTATTTTTTTCCCTACTGTAATATAATGTTGAATTCATGTTACATTAAGAAAAAAAAGTATCAGGAATAATATCAGCACATTACAAAAAATAATTTAGAATAAATAATTTTATGGTTAAGTCCACAATTGTTTTTTTGTGCGTGAGAAGGGTAAAACAAGCACCATTGCTGAATACACCAGACCAATGTCTTATATTAATATATCCATAAATGATTAACAGAGTTCAAAAAAGGTTGTGCTCCACATCCATCTTCAATGCTGTGTCCGTATTCCTTTACTGGTGTTGGAAAAGCTTTAGCACCACCTGAGGGAACCACTTACCACCGAGTATGATTATGGTGATGTGTGCATATGTGCATGTAAGCGATTGTGTGTTACCCTGATGAAGTAGCTGCATCCTGTAGAGTGGGGGCAGGGATGTCAGCAGACAACTATGTAACCTCATGGCTAGCAGGTAACGTAGACCACACTCATCTAGACCTTCTCCACCTGCAGAAACACACATTTACTAAACCATGTTTCATTTTTAACTTCTGATTCTTATCTACAAGGCAATTCCAATGCATTGGTTTCGAAAAGCACGCTCATCACTCTCAGACATATGGCTCTGTCACGAAAGAGTGTTAACAATGTTCAGAGCACACAGAGTCCTGAACATATTCCAGACCACAATTTGCATCACCTCCTAATGATTTTGATCACACCTGATCCAATTAAACATTTAACAGCATATCAAAACTCAGAGACTAATTAAAAACGTCCTCTGCTAGGAAATTGAGGATTGAACTTTGAAGTTCTTCATAACTCTAATGTTAGGTGAATTAGAACTACAGTATAAACACTTGCATGCTGTATGATTTATCATACTGCCCCTGAACCTTTCTCCTTGCATCTTTTCTCTAGCAAGCACTGGAACACGGTGTTAAGCTTTAGTACTAAAGAGACTAAATAAAAAAAGATGTGAACTATAGGTAACATGGATAAAGCCTGATATGTTTAATGTTGACAATAAATAATAATACCAAGGTTATAAAAAAAAAAGAAAAAAAAAAAAAGTAAGAAAAAAAAATTGTATTATGTTCTCTTTTCATGTACTCTGTTAACCCCACTGACATACTGGACAGTCAACACAAGAAGTATATCATACTAATAAGATACTCATGTATATTCAGGGGCACAATTGCACATTTGCTGTGAGGTATGCAAGATCAGTGTTGCCCCCCCGTATATTCTTTTTAAATAGTATTTGTTATTTATTTGTCTCAAAACATTAAATGACATTTTATATAAAATAACAACATTATAGGACTATGTAAAATTCACTTTAAATATAATTTTTAATTAATTCATTCATTTTTTACTCATAGAGATAAATCATGGAAAATGTGCAATGCTGAAGTGTAAGATTTCTGCCACCTGTTGGAAACACTTAAAAATGAAAATGACATGATATTCTCACTATAACCAGTAGATGGCAGGAGAGGATCACTCACTGGCTCATTTGCTGTTTCCACTCCCTAATGTAGTCCTCTTAACATGTTTTGCTTTTGGATTTATAACAATTAAAAACATTAAAAATCAAAAAGTTCATCACTTTTTTGTACTGATGTACAAAGTAGCAACTATTTCAAATTCAAAACGGCTAAAGGTATAGTTTTGGGCGAAAGGTATAGTTTGCATCTGTAAAAGTAAATTTTTTTTTTTTCAAGTTTCTCTTGAAAGTAAACAGAATGCCCATTCACATCCCGCAAATATTTTATTTTCTAAGTGATAATTATCTGAGAGATATTCGGAAAAGAACTGATATTATGGTTGATCACTTTGCCCTCTCAAGCAACAACATTAAATGACTTCAAGACTTAAGTGGAAAAAAAAAAAAAGATTAAGGTTACAGTGTGTCCTAACTAGGGCTGGGCGATATGGCCCAAATATATTCCATATATTTGATATAATCCATATCAATCGATATCGATAATTATCATGATAAATGTCAAATCTTTATTTCTTTCAAGTTTAAAGCCAGATTTTTGCTCCTAAGTGAAAGTTGTAAAAACCAGACCATTAATTTTCCTTAACAAAATAAATATCTAAATAGAGAAATGTATTTCTTAGTTTTTGCATGTTCTAATGAGTGATATTGTTTCAAATCAAGAAACAGGTTTGGGTTGCCTGATAATATTAATAATAATAATATCACTTTGTCTCTTAGAAATGCACATTTGATAGTAGCTTGAGTTAGGATGCAAAGGTAAATTTTTGTTCATTATCAAAATCAGTAACATCTGTAAAAATTGTAGCAACCTCAGTTTTATATGGTTAAATTGAATCTGACCGAGTTTTTTTTTTTTTTTTTTAATTAAGCATTGGTCTCCCATGGTAGCATAATTTAATTAAGCATTTAAATCATTTTAATTGAAACCATCAATACCATGGTAAAAATATAACTATATGGTTTTTAGTTAGCCTATTTGTATGAAAAACAGTAGTCTAAAAACATTCAGTATAAACGCACATATGCTATAGCTTAACCATACATACATACTATAATTATATATAACATTACTCCTGTAATAAAATTCAATGTGAATATCCCACATTTCTGCCACAATACCATGGTGCCGTGATTGTTACTACAGTAAATCCATGGTAAATAATGGCAATGTGTAGACTGAAAAGACTTCTGACTGTCTTGTTGCACACAGTGTTTCTTCTGTTTGGCTTTAAACTTTAAACAGGGTCGTTTGTGTTCTTCGCTGAATTCAAGCGCTTCACACTGGATCTCACTGCGCTGCTTAGTGCTCGTGTGCCTGATTAAACGCATCTGATCTAGTGAGCTCTGAGCTCGTGCCGCGCGGCAGTTTGAAATTTGATCCGAGCGAATAAACGGTCCAGTGTGGCGCGATTCAAATAAGTCGCGTTGTTTCATTACACTTTTGGCGCAAACATTATATCGAACATTTATCGAACTCTTTATATCGTTTTATCGAGGAAAATTATATCGCGATAATTATCGTTATTGAATTATCGCCCAGCCCTAGTCCTAACTATACGCGACAAGATTCCAGAGACAAGCAATTTGATGACAGAATCAATCAAATATCACAGCCAATCAGATGCGTGTGTGGGCGGGCTCTCTCTGGAAGCGCACTGCTCTCGCAACGAAATGGATAAGTTTATAATCTAATTCATAAACATTAAAGCTTTTTAACATCATTAAATGTACATACTGAGTGACCGATAACATCTTTGTTATGGAATACACTAGTTGGTTCACAGTGAATTCACAGTTTTAACGGACATCTTTGCTTTAATTTATTTTCAAGATCTGAGGTAAACTGTCTGTTGTTGCCTTCAGTATAGCTATAAAGTCACACAAAATTATATTTAAACTCATATCAGATACGTTTAACTTTGAATAAAGCACATAATCACCTGAGATTATCTACAGTCATATAGTTTGTATGTTGTTGTTCCAGCCGTGACATTGCTGAAATAGAAACCGTTTCTAAATGAGAAATTTTGCGTGTCGCCGTTGTGGCTAGTTAAAACAAAAACTCAAACTAACATGGATCACATCGCAGTGTTGCGTATAGTTAGGACACGGTGTAAAGCTGGTACCAATCTCTGTTTGTTCACTTTATTTTAATGCATTGTTCTATTTCTCTGCATTTTTACGTTCTGCGCCCTTTCACTCTATTAATTTTGATCATGTGACCATGTCTGTGACAGTAATATCGAAGGGTGAGCTGCTGATATGTACTAATGCCCTAATGATAAAATGCTTTTTGAACTCGTTTAAACTGCTAAGCAAAGTTAAATAAAATGTTTTTTTTTCATTTTTTTTTTTTCTCATTATTTTAGCAAATAAGCTTTTAATTATTTATTACATTTTATTAAAGAAGATTTTTCACAGAATGATTTTGGCAAAATTGAGCATCCAGAAAAACCACAGCAACGCTGGCTCAACCAATGACTTTTGAGGCAGGATCTATTTGTTTGAGCAATGAGAAATGGGGGGAGTGTTTGGGAAACCTTTAGTCATTATTTTAGCTATTCTGTTTGGTGAAACCAATGGTGCAGAAATGACACACTTCACTTTTAAAGTCTGCATGAGAAGTAAACTCACCAGTGTACTGTTTATCTGTGGGTCCTGCTACTTCTGCACTAGTCGCCACAGTATCGGCAAGAGCAACAAGGAACATCTGCTCAAGGCGTGTGAGACCTGGCAGGCTGGAGTGCATAAGATGTGAAGATAGCACCTGTGCGTGTTCGGGGCCAAAATACGTGGGGCCATACTGTGATAGGTTAATCACACGAGACTTCTTCTCTGGTTTCTCTGCAGCAAAGCTCACAAAATCGTCGGTGGTGACAGCCTGCACCTGAAACAGATCAGCGTACTGATGCTTTGGTTGTTTCTGTGTCTCATGTTCTGCCCCTTTTCCAGCTTTTCCCACTTCCTCTGCAGTCTTGTAAGATGTGTCCTGGTCCGCAGACAGCAGGGCGTATAGTGGAAGCGGGGGAATGGAGTTGATTTCAGTGTAATCCCGCCCACCATCTCGGCCAGCAACGATAGTGTCTTTTGCCGTGCTACCCGTCACACTGATGGTTCGGGATAGGTGCCTCCTGGCTCCACCCTCACCTGCTTCCACGTCCCTCACCACTGCAACTTCTCCAGCAATGCACTTGACCAGGTGCGCCAAAATGGCCTTGGCACGACGTGCCCTTCCAAGGTCCATAAGCTCTAGAAGCTGTGTTGGATGGTACTGCGGAAGAGTGGGTGACAATGAATGGGCCGCCTCAAACAAGCCTCCATCTTGAATCACTGCTGGGGGGCGGAATGCATCATCAATTCCCGCACTGCCTCGAAGACACTCTTAGATCGCATTCTGCCCTCATTTGAAACAGACATAGTGCGACCTCCAACGCCCTCTGGGGATGAGATGCTGTTGTCGTCAGGGTCGCCCAGTTTCTCGTCTTGCCTCCACTGAGCATAAACATGCATTTCACAATCCATGCCCACCACCAGGATGCCATCACGCACCCAGGATAGGGACACCGGCAAAGATGGGGTACCATCCACGGAAGAAACAAGGTTTACGGACCTCAGGAGCACCCAACGAGAACGAATTCCCTGTTTTATACTGCCCCCTAGAGGCAGGGTGACTGCCATGCCATCCTTCACTCCTGTTTGCTCTGTGACAACCCCTGAGATGCGTCCATACATAAGGATGTTAGATCCAACCCCAACCGTCAGGATGTGCGACCCATCTTCTTTAGACAGCCAGTCTAGGTGCACAAAGTGTTTGATATTGTG